>NW_024732934.1:243571-278571 GCF_018991925.1 Homarus americanus | reverse complement strand
AGCAATAGTTGCAGTAACAGTAATAGCAGTAATAGTTGCATTAGTAATAGCAGCAATAGTTGCAGTAATAGTAATAGCAAGTAATAGTTGTAGCAGCAATAGCTGTAGTAATAGTAACAGTAATAGTTGTAGTAATAGCAATAAAGGCAATAGTTGTAGTAATAGTAACAGCAGTAATAGTTGCAGTAATAGTAATAGCAATAAAGCAGCAGCAATAGTTGTAGTAACAGTAATAAAGCAGCAATAGTTGCAGCAGAAGTTGCAGTAACAGCAACAGTTAAGCAACAGCAATAGCAGCAATGAAGTTGCAGTACTGATAACAGCAGCAACAGTCAGCAGCAATAGCTTGCAGCAGCAATATCAGCAGCAATAGCTGTAGCGGCAATAGTTGCAGCAGCAATAGTACTAAAAGCAGCATGAAGCTGTGTTAAGTACTGAAGGCAGTAACAGCAACATCAGTACAGTCAGCAGCAATATTGCAGTAACAGTAATACAAGTAGCAATAGCAGCAATAGTTTTAGCAATAGTAACAGCGTAGTATTGAAGCAGTAGCAATAGTAACAGCAGTAATAGCTGCAGCAGCAATAGCTGCAGCAATAGTAACAGCAGCAATAGCTGCAGCAACAGTAACAGCAGCAATAGCTGCAGCAGTAACAGCTGCAGCAATAGCAATAAAGCAGCAATAGCTGCAATAACAGTACAGCAGCAATAGCTGCAGTAATAGCAATAGCAACAATAGTTACAGACAATAGCTGTAAGCAGTAATAGCCAGTAGCAACAGTAATGAAAGTAAATAGCTGCAGTAATAGCAATAGCAGCAATATTGCAGCAGTAATAACAGCGAACAGCAGCAATAGCTGTAATAATATAACAGCAGCAATAGTTGCAGTAACAGTAACAGCAACAATATGCAAAGCAATAGCTGCAGCAGCAATATTGCAGTACAGCAATGGTAAGCAATAGCTGCAGCAATAACAGCAGCAATAGTTGCAGTAACAGTAACAGCGCAATAGCTGCAGTAACAGTAACAGCAGCAATAGCTGCAGCAACAGTAACAGCAAGCAATAGCAGAAGTAACAGTAACAGCAGTAACAGTTGCAGCAACAGCAACAGCGAGCAATAGCTGCAGTAACAGCGGAGCACAAGCTGCAGCAACAGCAACAGCAGCAATAGCCGTAGCAATAGCAACAGCAATAGCCGCAGGCAACAGTCAGCAACAGTACGTGCGCAGTTGCAGCCAGCAATAGCTGCAGCAACAGTAACAGAAGCAATAGCTGCGCAGCAACAACAACTGCAGCAATAGCAACAGCAGCAACAGCACAGCAGCAATAGCTGCAGTGCGCAACAGCTGCAGCAATAGCGCAATAGCAGCAATAGCTGCAGCAGCAACAGTTGCAGTAACAGTAACAGCAGCAATTAGTTGCAGCGTAACAACTGCAGCAATCAGCCAACAGCAAACAGCAATAGCCTGCAGCAATTAGCAACAGCAATAGCAGTGGTACAATTGCAGTAACAGTAACAGCAGCAATAGCTGTAGCAGCAAGTAATAGCTGCAGTAACAGTAACAGCAGCAATAGTTGTAGCAATAGTAATAAGCAATAGCTGCAGTACAGTAATAAAGCAGTAATATGCAGTTAAGTAAATAATTGCAGCAATAGTAATAGCAGCAATAGGCTGTAGCAGCAACAATTGCAGTAAATAACATATAACAGCTGCAAGCAGCAATAGTTGCAGCAGTACAATTGCAGTAACAGTAACAGCAGCAACAGTTTGCAGCAGCAATACTGCAGCAATAGTAACAGCAGCAATAGTTGCAGTAACAGTAACAGCAGCAATAGCTGCAGTAATAGTAATAGCAGCAATAGCTGTAGCAGTAACAATTGCAGTACAACAGCAGCAATAGTTGCAGCAGACAGTTGCAGTAGCAATAACTGTAGCAACAGTAATAAAGCAGTAATATTGCAGCAGTAATAATTGCAGCAACAGTAACAAGCGCAATAGCTGCAGTAACAGTAACAGCAGCAACAGTTGCAGCAACAGTAACAGCAGCAATAAACAGAAAGCAGCAATAACTGCAGCAACAGCAATGGCAGCAATAAATCAGCAGCAATAGCCAGCAGTAACAATTGTAGTAATATAACAGCAGCAATATTGGGTAGCACAGTACACAGCAATAAACTGTAGTAATAGTAATATAAGTAATAGTTGCAGTAATAGCACAGCAGCAATAGCTGCAGTACAGTAATAAGCAAGCAATACAGTACAGTAATAGCAACAGTAGCAATAGTTGGAAGCAGCAATAATTGCAGCAATAGTACAGCAGCAATAGGTAACAGTACAAAGCAGTAACAGTTGCAGTAACAGTAACAGATAAGTAATAGTTGCAGTAACAGTAATACAGCAACAGTTGCAGTAACAGTAACAGCAGCAATAGCTGCAGTAGCAATAATTAGTAGTCACAGTAATAGCAGCAATAGTTGTAACAGTAACAGCAGCAATAGTTGCAGTAACAGCAACAGTAAGCAATAGTTGCAGTAATAGCAATAGCAGCAATAGCCAGCAATAGTAACAGCAGCAATACTGCAGTAATAGTATCAAAGGCAATATTGCAGCAGCAATAACTGGTAGCAAAATATAACAGCAGCAATATGCAAAGCAATAAGTTGCAGCAGCAATAGCCTGCAGCAATAGCAACAGCAGTAATTGGCATAGCAATAACTGGTAGCAACAGTAACAGCAGTAACAATTGCAGTAATAGTAACAGCAGCAATAGCTGTAGTAATAGTAATAGCAGCAATAGTTGTAGCAACAGTAATAGCAGCACGTAGTAGTAACAGTAATAGTAATATAATAAGAAGCAGTAACAGTTGCAGTAACAGGAAGCAGTAATAATTGTAGCAATAGTGCATAGCAGTAATAGTTGCAGTAGTAATAATTGTAGCAATAGTAATAGCAGCATAGTTGTAGCAGTAATACTGTAGTAAAGTAATAGCAAAGCAGTAATAAAGGTAAAGCAGTAATAGTTGCAGTAATAGTAATACAGCAGTAATAGTTGCAGTAGTAATACTGTAGCAATAGCAATAGCAGCAATACAGTAGTAGCAATAATTGCAGTAATAGTAATAGCAGTAATAGTTGCAGTAGTAACAATTGTAAAGTAACAGTAACAGCAGCAATAAGCTTGCAGTACAGTAACAGCAGCAACAGCTTGCAGCAAAGTAACAGCAGCAACAGTCAGCAGCAACAGCAACAGCGCAATAGCATTGTAGCTAACAGTAACAGCAGCAATAGCTGCAGTAGCTAACAGCTGCAGTAACAGCAATGCGAAATAGCTGCGTTGGCAATAGCTGCAGCAACAGCAATTGTTAAGCAATACTGCGTTAAGTAACAATTGCAGTAACAGTAACACAAGCAACAGCTTGTAGCAGCAATAGTTGCAGTAACAGTAACAGCAGCAACAGCTTGCAGCTAAGCAATAGCTGCAGCAACAGCAACAGCAGCAATAGCTGCAGTAACAGCAGCAGCAACAGCTGGGTAGCAGCAACAATCAGTAACAGCAATAAAGCAGCAGCAATAGCCAGTAACAGCAATGTACAAGCTGCGTTAAGTAACAGCTGCAGCAACAGCAATGGCAACAGTCAGCAGCGTTAACAGCTGCAGCAACAGCAACAGCTACAACATGCAGCAGCAACAACTGCAGCAACAGCAAAGTAAGCAACAGCGCAGGCAACACAGTAACAGCAACAGCGTTAACAGCAGCAGCAACAGCCAGCAATAGTAACAGCAGCAATAGTGCAGTAGTAAACGATAACAGTAACAGCAGCAATAGTTGCAGCAGCAATAGTTGCAGTAACAGTAACAGCAGCAATAGTTCAGTAGTAACAATTGCAGTAACAGTAACAGCAGTAACAGCTGCAGCAGCAATAGTTGTAGCAATAGTAAAGGCAATAGTTGCAGCAGTACAGTTGCAGTAATAGTAACAGCAGCAATAGTTGTAGCAGTAATAACTGTAACAGTAATAGCAGCAGAGCAGCAGCAATAGTTGTAGTAATAGTAACAGCAGTAATAGTTGTAGCAGTACAATTGCAGTAATAGTAATAGCAGTAATATTGCAGCAGCAATAGTTGCAGTAGTAACAATAGCAGTAACAGTAACAGGTACAGTTGCAGCAATAGCTGCAGCAGCAATAGTTGCAGCAATAGCAATAGCAATAGCTGCAGTAGTAATAACTGTGCAACAGTAATAAGCAGCAATAGCTGTAGCAATAAACAGAGCAATAGTAGAAGCAGTAATAGCTGTAAGCAACAGCAGCAATAAATAAGCAATACAGTAGCAATAGTAACAGCAGCAATAGCTGCAGCAGCAATAGCTGCAGTAACAGTAACAGCAGCAATAGTCAGCAGTAACATTGCAGTAACAGTAATAAAGGCAATAGCTGCGTTAGCAATAGCCAATAGTAACAGCAATAAGCGCAATAGCTGCAGCAGTAATAGGCAGTATAATAGTAATAGCAGCAATAGCGTAGTAACAGTAACAGCAGCAATAAGCTGTAGCAGTAATAATTGCAGTAACAGTAACAGCAATAGCTGTAGCAATAGTAACAAGGCAATAGCTGCAGCAGCAATAGTTGTAGCAATAGTAATAGCAGTAATAGTTGCAGCAGCAATAGTTGCAGTAATAGTAACAGCAGCAATAGCTGTAGTAATAATTGCAGTAACAGTAATAGCAGTAATATTGCAGCAGCAATAGTTGCAGTAACAGTAACAGCAGTAAATAGTTGCAGCAGCAATTTGAACAGCAATAGTAAAGCAGCAATAGTTGCAGTAGCAATAATTGCAGTACAGTAACAGCAATAGTTGCAGCAGTAATAGTTGCAGTAATAGCAATAGCAGCAATAGCTGTAGCAGTAACAATTGCAGCAATAGCAATAGCAGCAATATTGCAGCAGCAATAGTTGCAGTAATAGTAACAGCAAGTAATATGCAGCAGTAACATTGCAGCAACAGTAACAGCAGCAACAGCTGGGTAGCAGCAACAGCACAGCAGCAATAGCTGCAGCAGCAATACGTTGCAGTAACAGTAACAGCAGCAATAGCTGCAGTAATAATTGTAGTAATAGCAATAAGCAGCAATAGTTGCAGCAATAGCTGTAGCAGCATAATTGCAGTAATAGCAATAGCAGTAATAGTGCAGCAATACAGTTGCAGCAGCAATAGTTGCAGTAATAGTAACAGCAGCAATATTGCAGCAGTAACAATTGTAGTAATAGTAATAGCAGCAATAGCAGAAGCAGCAATAGTTGTAGCAATAGTTGCAGCAGCAATAGTTGTAGTAATAATAGCAGTAATAGTTGTAGTAGCAATTGCAGTAATAGCAATAGCAGTAACAGTAATAAAGCAGTAACAGTAACAGCAGTAACAGCTGTAGCAGCAAACTGCAATAGCAATGTTAAGCAATAGCTGTAGCAGCAATAGTTGTAGCAATAGTCATGTAGCTAATAGCTTGCAGTAATAGTAACAGCAGTAATAGTTGTAGCAGTAATAATGTAGTAATAGTAATAGCAGTAATAGTTGTAGCATAATAGTTGCAGTAAGCAGCAGTAATAGTTGCAGTAATAGTACAGCAATTGTTGCAGTAGTAAATTGCAGTAATGTAACAGCAGCAATAGTTGTAGCAGCAATAGTTGTAGTAGTAATAATTGCAGTAATAGTAATAGCAGCAATAGTTGCAGCAGTAATAGTTGTAGCAGTAATAGTTGTAGTAATAGTAATAGCAGTAAGTAGTAGTAGTAATAATTGTAGTAATAGTAGCAGTAATAGTTGCAGCAGTAATAGGTAGTAATAGCATAGCAGTAATAGTTGTAGTAGTAATAATTGTAGTACAGTAATAGCAATAGGTTGTAGCAGTAACAATTGTAGCACAGTAATAGCAGTAATAGCTGTAGCAGTAATAATTGCAGTAACAGTAATAAAGCAGTGTAGTGCAGTAGCAATAGTTGCAGTAATAGTAATAGCAGTAATAGTTGTAGTAATAAGCAGTAATAGTAACAGCAGCAATAGCTTGTAGCAGTAAAATTGTAGTAATAGTAATAGCAGCAATAGTTGCAGTAGTAATAACTGTAATAGTAAAAGCAGCAATAGTTGTAGCAGTAATAAGCCAGAAAGAGTAATAATTGTAGTAATAGTAATAGCAGTAATAGTTGTAGTAGTAACAATTGTAGTAATAGTAATAGCAGTAATATTGCATAGTAATAAAGCTGTAGTAGTAATAATTGTAGTAATAGTAACAGCAGCAATATTGTAGTAATAGTAATAGCAGTAATAGTTGCAGCAGTAATAATTGCAGTAATAGTAAAGCAGTAATAGATGAAAGCAATAGTTGCAGTGGTAATAGTTGTAGCAGTAATAGTTGTAGTAGTAATAATTGTAGTAATAGTAATAGCAGTAATAGTTGTAGCAGTAATAGTTGTAGTAATAGTAATAGCAGTAATAGTTGTAGTAGTAATAATTGTAGTAATAGTAATAGCAGTAATAGTTGTAGCAGTAATAATTGTAGTAATAGTAATAGCAGTAATAGTTGTAGTAATAGTAATAGCAGTAATAGTTGTAGTAGTAATAATTGTAGTAATAGTATATTGTATTGTAGCAGTAATAGTTGTAGCAGTAATAGTTATGCAGTAATAGTTGCGTAGCAATAGTAATACTTAGTAATAGTTGTAGTAATAGTAATAGCAGTATAGTTGTAGTAGTAATAATTGTAGTAATAGTAATAGCAGTAATAGTTGTAGCAGTAATAGTTGTAGCAGTAATAGTATATAGCAGTAATAGTTGTAGTAGTAATAGTTGTAGTAATAGTAATAGCAGTAATAATTTGTGCAGTAATAGTTGTAATGAATAATACTTGTAGTAATAGTAATAGCAGTAATAATTGTAGTAATAATAAGCAGTAATAGTTGTGATAATAGTTGTAGTAATAGTAATAGCAGTAATAGTTGATAGCAGTAATAGTTGTAGTAATAGTAATAGCAGTAATAGTTGTAGTAATAATAATTGTAGTAATAGTAATAGCAGTAATAGTTGTAGTAATAGTAATAGCAGTATAAGTTGTAGTAGTAATAATTGTAGTAATAGTAATAGCAGTAATAATTGTAGTAATAGTAATAGCAGTAATAGTTGTAGTAATAGTAATAGCAGTAATAATTGTAATAATAGTAATAGCGATATGTTGTTGTAATTATTAGTAATAGTAATAGCAGTAATAGGCATTAAATGAAAAAGCAGTAATATTTGTAGCAATAGTCTCATTATCATCATCATATAATTTCAATTTCTTTTATAAATATTTTCTCGTCAGATACATAAGCTGGATTTAATATATTCTTGTAGCGATGATTGTGACCCGGATATATATAGTAATTTATATAAGTTTATATAAATATTTGGGTATAATTCGAATATATGTAATAAAATGGTGTTATAGTGTAGTGAAGATGAATGGCACTATATCAGGTGGTGTTATAGTGAAGATGTATGGCACTATATCAGGTTGTGTTATAGTGTATAGTGAAGATTTATGGCACTATATCAGGTGGTGTTATAGTGAAGATGTATGGCACTATATCAGGTGGTGTTATAGTGAAGATGTATGGCACTATATCAGGTGGTGTTAAGATAGTGAAGATGTATGGCACTATATCAGGTGGTGTTATAGTGAAGATGTATGGCACTATATCAGGTTGTGAAGGATAAGAATATTAATATTTGTATATGAAATATTTAATAATATTAGTAAGTCATTTTACACACACTATGTACAGGCGGCCAAGGAATGTACAACACAGGGGGCGGGCGGTGAAGGTGGGCGGCCTCACCGGGACATGGAAGTGGGCGGTAGGGCGGCGGGTTGCAGCGGTGGGTGGACTGGAGCGGGTAGCGGCCGGCCTAAGTTGTGGGCGGCGAGGAAGGGCGTCACAAGGAGGCGAGAGAATGGTTCGGGGTTAAGGGCGGCCAACGGTAGTGATGGTATGGTGCTGGGCGGCACGTGGGCGGTATGGTGCTGGGGGCGGCACGTGGGCGGCATGGAGGGGGGCGGCACGTGGGCGGCATGGAGGTGGGGGAGGCACGGGCGGTATGGAGGTGGGGGAGGCACGTGGGCGTGGCATGGAGGTGGGGAGGCACGTGGGCGGCGTCGTTGGCGGTGAAGTGGGCGGCGGCGGTGACTTGTCTCTGCCCATAATAGCGTCAATGGTGAAGGCTGGCCGCGGGGAGGGGCGGGTGAGGGGCGGCGAGGGCGGTGTGGCCGCCACGGGCTTCACGGGCGTAGGAGTCACTACCCCGCCCATGTGGCCGCCCGCGGGGTGGGAGATGAGGGGCGCCCGCAGGTGCCTAAACACCTCTGCTTGCTGGCTGTAGGCAGGGTGGTGGTGGTGGTGGAGGTGGGTGGGCGGCAGGTACGGGTGGTGGCTGTAAGGCAGTGGCCGATGTAACATAGTGGTGTGAGGACCAAAGAGTGCCGCAGCCGCAGCCGCCGTTGCCGCCTGCTGCTGCTGTAGGTGGTGGTGGTGCTGGAGGTAAGGGTCGACCATACCGGTAGCCAGAAGTGACAACACGTGAGGGTCGTTGAGAAAGTCTGGGTGCTGTCTCTTGTACCGCTTGCGGCGCCTGAGGAAGGAGCCGTTGTCAAACATGTCAATGGCGCCCGGGTCAAGGGTCCAGTAGTTACCTTTGCCGGGATTGCCAGGCTCTCTGGGAACCTTGACGAAACAGTCGTTAAGAGAGAGGTTGTGGCGGATAGAGTTCTGCCAGGCAGGAAACTTGGCCTTATAGTAAGGGAACCTGTTCATGATAAACTCACAGATCTCACTCAGTGTTACTCTCTTCTTGGGCGCCTGGAGGATGGACATAGTGATCAGGGCGATGTAGGAGTAAGGCGGCTTTACAGGGCCTCCTCCGCCGTCGCCCGTCTTCTTGTCGTCGTCAGCGGCGTCTACCAGGTCGTGGCCGGGGTCGTCATCTACCAGGTCGTGGCGGGAGTCGTGGCCCAGCAGGTCGTGATCGTCGCTGTAGTGGGCAGGAGCAGCGTCGGCCTCCACCACACAAGACGACAAACTGTGAGCGTCGTCAGCCATCACCGCCTCACACACTGGCATAGTCTACCACTGGTGTGCGTCTGGCCCAACACACACACACACACGCGCACACACACACGTACACACGACAGACGAAGTAGGTGTGCACCCTCTCACCACCCGACCTGATAAATAATGATGACAAATACAAGACCGAGACCATTTTTACACCCGTCTCCGCCCAGGGCTCCTCCCACCTACCCTCAACCACCACTCACCAATCCCATCTTGATCAAATTACCCCGCCCAAACACCCTCTCCATCAATCACACCCGAGGTAGTTAAACAAGGACCCCACCCACAGCCCCCAGCAGCCAATGAGAGGAGCGGGGAGGGCGTGAGGAGGCGGGGCGTGAGGGGCGGGGCGTGAGGAGGGGGTGATCTGAACGCCCCATCCTCTGGTGTTTAGAGAGAGACAGGGCGTCATTTACCCATGAATTATTTGGTGGCGAAAATGGACCAGATCACTTTGAGGGCTGAATAAAACCATTATCCCCCGCCTCTAAAGTGCCCGTCCCTCCCCTCCCCCCCCCCCCCCCCACCGCCGCGCCATCACCCCTCACCGCCACCCCACGCCACCCCACGCCACCCCACGCCACAAACATCCGCGCCATTTTACTACAAAGAACAACTTAGTCCTCCCTCCCTTCCTTCCTTCCTTCCTTCCTTCCTTCCTTCAAAACTGTCCTTATATACACACACACAAATACACACACGGCTAGATACACACACAGAAATACACACACGGCTAGATACACACATACACACACACGAATAAACGTACACACGCATGGACGCACAGACAGTATAATAACGGTCTGGATTAAGAAACATACATAGTCATACGTACATATACGCACACGGTCATACATACATACACACACGCACACACACCAGGTATAAAGAGAGGATTATCCCCTGGCTACTGCTACCACAACTACCACCACCGTCACTACCACAACTACCACCCACCGTCACTACCACAACTACCACCACCGTCACTACCACCACAACCACCACCACTGCCACCATCACAACACTACCACCACCATCACTACTCACCACCACAACTACCACCACCACTGCCACCATCACTACTACCACCACCACCGCCAACTCTACCACCACCACTGCCACCATCACTGCCACCATCACTACTACCACCACAACTACCACCACCGTCACTACCACCACAACCACCACCACAACTACCACCACCACTGCCGCCATCACAACTACCACCACCACAACTACCACCACCACCGTCACCACCACAACCACCACCACCGTCACTACCATACTACCACCACCACCACCACCACCACCACCACCACCACACCACCACACCATGCTACCACCACCACCTCACTCACCACCACAACCACCACCACAACTACTACCACCACCACCACCACAACCACCACCACTGCCACCACCACTACTACCACCACCACAACCACCACCACCACAACCACCACCACCACCACCACCACCATCACTACTACCACCACCACCACCACCACAACCACCATCACACTACCACCACAACTACCACCACTGCCACCACCACTACTACCACCACCACAACCACCACCACCACAACCCACCACAACCACCATCACTACAACCACCACAACTACCACCACAACCACCACCACCACAACCACCATCACCACTACCACCACAACTACCACCACCACCACCACCACCACAACCACCATCACCACTACCACCACAACCACCACCACCACCACCACAACCACCATCCACTACCACCAATAACCTACCACCACCACCACCACAAGCACCATCACTACTACCACCACAACTACCACCACTGCCACCATCACTACTACCACCACGACTACCACCACCACCACCACCACCACCACCACAACCACCATCACTACAACCACCACAACTACCACCACTGCCACCATCACTACTACCACCACCACAACTACCACAACTACCACCACTGCCACCATCACTACTACCACCACCACAACTACCACCACCGTCAATACCACAACTACCACCACCACAACCACCACCATCACTACAACCACCACAACTACCACCACAACTACCACCACCGTCACTACCACACAACTACCACCACCGTCACTACCACCACAACCACCATCACACTTACCAATTACTACCACCATCACAACTACCACCACCACTGCCACCACCACTACCACTACCACAACCACCATCACTACCACAACTACCACCACCGTCACTACCACCACAACCACCATCACGACTACCACCATCACTACTACCACCATACCTACAACTACCACACACCACCACTCACCTACTACCACCGCCGCCGCCGCCGCCGCCACCACCACCATCGCCACCACCATCGCCACCACCACCACCACCGCCGCCACCACCGCCGCCACCACCGCCGCCACCACCACCACCACCACTCACCACCACTCACCACCACCACCACCACCACCACACCACCACCACTACCACCCTACCACCACCACCACCACCACCACCACCACGAATATGAATGTATTTACACTTTTCTATTTATCATCTCTCTCTCTCTCTCAAAACCCAAAATCCGTGAGAGAGAGAGAGAGAGAGAGAGAGAGAGAGAGAGAGAGAGAGAGAGAGAGAGAGAGAGAGCTTAATCACATATTCACAAGTGTTCTATTGACTGACTTCTGAGATGACGGGATTACTGTGAGGGGGGGCGAGTGAGGGGCGACTGAGGGGGCGAGTGAGGGGCGAGTGAGGGCTAAAATAGTAGTGATTTAGAACACACACACACACACACACACACAGAGAGCTACAACAAACTAAATTGGAAACCACACGTCAGTACAGTTGTCAAATCCTCCAGTTTCCGTCTCCACCTCCTCCGCCGACTCAAGTCCCTCGGAGTTCCTGCCCCCGAGCTCCTCAGTGTTTACTCAACATTCATACTTCCCAAGCTCACCTATGCCTCCCCAACCTGGTCTTCCTCCCTCAATGCCACACAACGTAAACACCTAGAAAAAGTGCAAAAGAGGGCATGCAAGATTATTCTCTCCCCTTCCTACTCCACATATCAAGAAGCGCTCAACACACTGACCCTTTCGACTCTCACTGACCATCACCACGACCTCATCAGCAAATTTGGTGAGAAGCTTCTGCACCATCCTCGACACCGGCTCCTACTACCACCTGAGATCCCTCGCCCGAGAATTGTTGTTCGACACCACAACCGCATCCAGCCCATACGAGCACGTACTGATCGCTATAAGAACAGCCCAGTCCCAACCATTGTAAATATTATCAACAACTTGTAATCAACCAGTGTATTCACTCCCAGTAAACACTACTCCTTGCACTGTCACTATGTTGAAATGCCCTGTAGTATGACCTTCTCCCCACCTAGTTATTATATATCATATTTGTATCACTTATGTTACTTGTATATTTTCACCCTTATGGCTGCCATAAGGGTGATTTTACACACACACACACACACACGCACACGCACACGCACACACACACACACACACACACACACACACACACACACACACACACACACACACACAGATAAAATAGAAAAACAAATTATTTAAACTCAAAGTATAAAAAAAAATTATCGGTGCCAAATATAAACCAAATTTTAAATTAGTTGAGTGAATCGCCAAACAAGTTTTTAATTCGATAATTTTAATTAAAAAGAAAAAACTTAGGTAATTATTGAGTTTAAATTATATAAGAATAATTGAATATTTGTCATTAGTTGAGAATTAAAAAAGTTTAATTATTTTTGATATTTTGTTAATAAATTTTTTTATTTAATTGATAAAAAACATATTTAATAATTAGTTTGAATTAATTATATATCAAAGTCGAAATTCTTAATTGTAAAGTAATTATTTGTGTCTTATAATTACTTGGAGAACATTATACGGATTTATAATCGATGTAATACTAACTTAGTGTTTATATGAAGATTATTTAAGGTTAGGTTAGGTTACGTTAGAGTTAGGTTGGGTTAGGTTAGGTTAGGTTACGTTAGAGTTAGGTTGGGTTAGGTTAGTGTTAGGTTGGGTTAGGTTGGGTTAGATTGGGTTACGTTAGAGTTAGGTTGGGTTAGGTTGGGTATCCATAATGCTGTTAATATCTCATCATTATTCTCTCATTAGTATCGAGAAATGTGTAAAAATATTTCTTTAAAGATAAATGAAAAAAAATTATGAAAATATAAAGTTTTCTTTAATATACAAAGATAATTAATTGTTGGCTGTGATCTCTCTCTCTCTCTCTCTCTCTCTCTCTCCTCTCTCTCTCTCCGTCTGTATGTTTGTTTCTCACTTTTACAACAACAGCAATAAATAATAATAATAACCCACCCACCCCACCCACCTCACACACCTCCCCACCCCACACCCCAACCCCACACACCTCCCACGCCCCCACAACACCCCCACACCTCACCCCCCTCACCCCCACACAACCCCACACACACAACCCCACACACACCCCTCCCACCCCGGCACACACAACCCCACCTCCCCACCCCACACACCTCCCCACACCCCTCCCAAACACCCCCACACAACCCCACCGCCCCACCCCACCCCTCCCACCCCACACACCCTCCCCACCCCCACACCCCCACACCTCCCATATGCTTTACTAAAGAGACGTAGAGAGGAAGACAAGCAGTAACAAATAAAGTGGAAATAAAGACCAGATAATGAGGAATAGAGAGAGAATCGATAAGACATAAGAGGCGTAGGGAGAGGAGGAGAGGAGAGAGAGGGAGAGGAGAGAGAGAGGAGAGAGAGAAGGAGAGAGGAGGAGGAGAGGGAGAGAGAGAGAGAGAGAGAGAGAGAGAGAGAGAGAGAGAGAGAGGAGGGAGAGAGAGAGAGGGAGGAGAGGTTGAACGGCCACTGAAGCTAAAGGTACTTTGAGTTGGTTCCCCTTCCCAACACACACCCCTCCCCCTTCAATACACACACCCTGCCCTTCAATACACACCCTGCCCTTCAATACACACCTGCCCTTCAATACCCCTGCCTTCTAATACCCCTCCCCTTCAATTTAAACTTCTTCCCCTTTAAATTCAACCCCTTAACATACACTGTTGCTCCTTAAAAGCCCCTTTTAAATTCATCCCTTAAATTGCTTACTTTCAGGTAGTTTAATGAAGAGGGAGGAAGGGAGGGAGGGAGGCTAGGTAGGTGAGGGAGGGAGGGAGGAGGTGAGTAGGTGAGGGAGGAGGGAAGGGGAGGGAGGGAGGGTAAGGTGAGGGAGGGAGGTAGGTAGGTGAGGGAGGGGAAGGAGGGAGGGAGGGAGGGTATTAGGTGAGGAGGTGGAGTAGGTGAGGGAGGGAAGGAAGGAGGAGGGAGGGAGGGAGGGAGGGAGGGTAGGTAGGTGAGGAGGAGGGAGGGAGGGTAGAGTAGGTGAGGGAGGGGAAAGGAGGGAGGAGGAAGGAGGAAGGGAGGGAGGGAGGGAGGGAGAGGAGGAGGGGGAGGGAGGGAGGGAGGAGGAGGGAGGAGGAGGGTAGAGTGAGGAGGGAGGGAGGGTAGGTGAGGGAGAGGGAGGGAAGAGGAGGGAGGGTAGGTGAGGGAGGAGGGAGGGAGGGTAGGTGAGGAGGGAGGGAGGGTAGGTGGGGAGGGAGGGAGGGAGGGTAGGTGAGGGAGGGGAGGAAGGAGGGAGGGTAGGTGAGGGAGGGAGGGTAGGTGGGGAGGGAGGGACAGTAGGTGAGGGAGGGAGGGACAGGTAGGTGAGGAGGGAGGGTAGGTGAGGGAGGGAGGGTAGGTGAGGAGGGAGGTAAGTGAGGGAGGGAGGGAGGGAGGGAGGGGAGGGAGGGAGGGAGGGAGGGAGGGAGGGAGGGAGGGATGGAGAAGAGGAGGGAGGGAGGAGGCAGGGAGGAAGGGAGGAAGGGAGGAGGGAGGGAGGTAGGTGAGGGAGGGAGGGAGGGAGGAAGGGAAGGGGAGGGAGGGAGGAAAGGGAGGATGAAAGGAGGGAGAGGAAATGGGGAGGGAGGGACAGAGAAGGAGAGGGAGGAAGGAGTGGGAGAGGAAAAAGTGGGGGAATTAATGATTATTTAATTATAGATCCACTCATCTGTCACACACACACACACACTACTACTACTACTACTACTACTACTACTACTACTACTACTGTCACTGGTAATCAAGTATGACGATCATCCAGCTATGATACAATGATATGAGTTATTAAGGATGTCACCTTCGTTGGTGAGTTCTGAAGTGACTAAAGAGGCCGATACGGAACCGGCAGGGTCGATCACTGATGTGGCACGTGTGGGGGGCTACATCTAGTGCGGGAGGGGCGGCGGCAGCATCTTTCCGGCGTTGGCACTTGTCTGCCTCGGTTTGCTGTCGGGCTAACTCGAAAGTATTGACACCTTCTCGTGTGGTGCTCCTCCAAGCGTTACTGTGTGGAGTAATCGTCTCCCAGGTGAGGGGGTCGATTTGGCACTTTTTCAGGTTTGTCTTAAGACTATCCTTATACCTCTTCAGTTGCCCGCCAGCGTTACGTTTACTATTCGTTAGGTGACTAAAGTAGCTACTTTGGCAGTCTATTGTCGTCCATGAGGGTAACATGGCCAGTCCAGCGTAGTTGTTCATGGATAATGGTAGCCTCGATGCTCCTACAGTTGGTGTCAGCGAGAATACTGGCATTTGTTCTCTTGTCTTCCCAGCGAACTCGGAGGATGGAACGTAGACTACGTTGGTGAGAGTTATCAAGTGCCTTGAGGTGCCTCCTGTATGTGACCCATGTCTTACTGCCATACAGCAGGGTGGGGAGGACCACTGCTTGATTTACGTGTAACTTTGTAGATAATGTCGGCTCCCTACAGCTGAAGACACGGGTACAGAGTCTGCCAAAGGCTTGAGATGAACATCTGATCCGATGTTGAATCTCTTCATCGATGTCCGCGGTGGTGGACAGGTGGGAGCCGAGATACTGGAAGTGGGTAACATTAGAGAGGGTAGTACCGTTAAGCTGGGCGGATGGTGGAGGGGTGGCTGAACCAGGGGCAGGCTGAGAGAGAATCTGAGTATTACGTACATTCACCTCAAGGCCTAAGTGTGTATAAGCATCTGTGTAGGTGTTCAGGATCTCCTGTAGGTCGTGTTCAGTGTGAGCAACAAGGGTGAGGTCGTCTGCATACTGAAGTTCAGTAATGGAAGCTGCCGTCACCTTTGTTCCTGCCTGGAGTCGTCTTATGTTGAAAAGACCCTTCACCCGGTACTGGATGTTCACCCCACCGGCAAAATTGGCACTGGCACGAGTAAGGAAGGCAGCCAAGAAAATGTTAGAGTTGGTGCCAGTACACACCCTTGTTTAACCCCCGTTTGGATGGGGAAGAACTCAGACTGGGTGCCGTTGTGCAGGACACTGCCGTTCATGACATCGTGGAGTTGCCTCACAATGGCGATGAATTTTGGTGGGCAGCCAAAACGACTGAGGGTCCACCAGAGAGCTTCCCTGTTGACCGAGTCGAAGGCCTTGGTTAGGTCCATGAAAAGCCTTGTACAGGTCACGACGCTGTTCTCTGCACTTTTCCTGTATCTGGCGGGCAGCAAAGATCATGTCAGTGGTGCCACACAAACACACGTACACACACAGTTGATTTACAACCCTAACAGTCAACAGTTAGTAACAGTTAACAGTCAATAACAGTCAGTAACTGGACCACAATAATACAGTATCACACAACAGTTAACAGTCAGTAACTGTCACAATAATACTGTATTACACAACAGTTAACAGTCAGTAACAGTCAACAGTCAGTAACAGTCAGTAACTGGGCCACAATAATACTGTATTACACAACAGTTAACAGTCAGTAACAGTTAACAGTCAGTAACTGGGCCACAATACTGTATTACACAACAGTTAACAGTCAGTAACTGGGCCACAATAATACTGTATTACACAACAGTTAACAGTCAGTAACAGTTAACAGTCAGTAACTGGGCCACAATAATACTGTATTACCAACAGTTAACAGTCAGTAACTGGGCCACAATAATACTGTATTACACAACAGTTAACAGTCAGTAACAGTTAACAGTCAGTAACTGGGCCACAATAATACTGTATTACACAACAGTTAACAGTCAGTAACTGGGCCAATAATATCAGACACAACAGTTAACAGTCAGTAACTGGGCCACAATAATACTGTATTACACAACAGTTAACAGTCAGTAACAGTTAACAGTCAGTAACTGGGCCACAATAATACATACAACAGTTAACAGTCAGTAACTGGCCAATAAATACTGTATTACACAACAGTTAACAGTCAGTAACTGGGCCATAATACTGTATTACACAACAGTTAACAGTCAGTACAGTTAACAGTCAGTAACTGGGCCACAATAATACTGTATTACACAACAGTTAACAGTCAGTAACAGTTAACAGTCAGTAACTGGGCCACAATAATACTGTATTACACAACAGTTAACAGTCAGTAAATAACAGTCAGTAACTGACCACAATAATACTGTATTACACAACAGTTAACAGTCAGTAACAGTTAACAGTCAGTAACTGGGCCACAATAATACTGTATTACACAACAGTTAACAGTCAGTAACTGGGCCACAATAATACTGTATTACACAACAGTTAACAGTCAGTAACAGTTAACAGTCAGTAACTGGCCACAATAATACTGTATTACACAACAGTTAACAGTCAGTAACTGGGCCACAATAATACTGGACATACAACAGTTAACAGTCAGTAACAGTTAACAGTCAGTAACTGGGCCACAAATACTGTATTACACAACAGTTAACAGTCAGTAACTGGGCCACAATAATACTGTATTACACAACAGAACAGTCAGTAACTGGGCCACAATAATACTGATACACAACAGTTAACAGTCAGTAACAGTTAACAGTCAGTAACTGGGCCACAATAATACTGTATTACACAACAGTTAACAGTTAGTAACTGGGCCACAATACTGTATACACAACAGTTAACAGTCAGTAACAGTTAACAGTCAGTAACTGGGCCAATAATACTGTATTACACAACAGTTAACAGTCAGTAACAGTTAACAGTCAGTAACTGGGCCACAATAATACTGTATTACACAACAGTTAACAAAATCATTTCTCAATTTACTGCCAACTACAAGTTTAATTTGACCAGGTTGATAGTGTACGCGTGTACACCTGTGCGTGTACACCTCTGAGTGTACACGTGTGTATAGCTGTGTGCATCTATGTTCACACCATATTATGTACAGTGTGTTTATACATGTGTGTACATTTTGTGTACAACTGTGTGTACATATTTGTATGTGTTCATCTGTGTGTACTCCTGTGATGTAAATGTGTGTTTATGTACACCTGTGTACGTTTGTGTATACCTCTGCCCAAAGGGTGTACATCTTTGTATATATGTGTATGTGTGTGTGTGTGTGTTCCAATGTCCAGGTGGTGTACATATGTGTACGTGTGTCGTCACAGGGCCTCCCGTACAGTCTTCACACAGCCTGTAGTGGCCTGCTGCTACAGGCTGTGTACGGCCAGGGTGTGTGTACTTAGCCTGCCTACATAACTCTGTATTAACTCTGTACAAAATCCTGTAGACAAAAATGCTGAAAATTTAGTTCTACTGGAAGGTTAAAATATCCTAACTTAATTAGTGTGTGTGTGTGTGTGTGTGTGTGTGTGTGTGGGTGTGTGTGTGTGGGTGGTGTGTGTGGTGTGTGTGTGTGTGGTGTGTGTGTGTGGTGTGTGTGTGTGTGTGTATGTGTGTGTGTGTGGTGTGGTGTGGTGTGTGTGTGTGTGTGTGTGGTGTGTGTGTGTGTGGTGTGTGTGTGTGTGTGTGTGTGTGTGTGTGTGTGTGTGTGTGGTGTGTGTGTGCGTGTGCGTGTGTGTGTGTGCGTGTGTATATGTGTATTTGTGTGCGTATGTGTGTGTGTATGGTTAAATATTTACATACATACACGTACACACGGGGACACACACAAACTATTTAGTGCAGAAAATATTACAAAACTATTTTACTTTACTGGAAAATAAATATTTATGTACACAAACACAGCTTCTATGTATACATGTATATATTTATGTATACATAGGAGAATGACAAGACTAATCCCGGGCATTAGGAACCTTGAGTACAGAGACAGGTTAAAGCATCTTAATTTACACTCCCTCGAGAGACGTAGAGTGAGGGGCGATATGATAGAGGTGTATAAATGGAAGTCAGGACTAAACAAAGGTGATATAACAAAGGTACTCAAACTATCCAACCAGGAGCGAACTCGTAACTATGGTTTTAAATTAGACAAATTTAGATTTAGGCGCGAGATAGGTAAACATTGGCCTGGAAATAGGGTAGTGGATGAGTGGAACAAGTTACCAAACATCATCATTAACTAGAACACGCTGGGTAGGTTAGGTTAGGTTGGGTGGATATATGAGTGTGTGTGTGTTGTCAGCGTAGTGTTAACATACAGGTGTTAATCTCAGGAAACAGATCTGTGGGAGACACCTGATACCGTTAACGGAAGGCTAGAGACGTTTACAGTGTGTGTGTGTCTGTACCGTTGTGGGGGAGAGGAGGGGAGGTGTGGGGAGAGGAGGGAGGTGTGGGGAGAGGAGGGGGTGTGGAGAGAGGGTGAGGGAGGGAGGGAGGAAGGAGCGAGGGAAGGGAGGAAGGAGGAGCGAGGGAAGGGAGGAAGGAGAGGGATGGAAGAGAAGGAGGAGAGGAAGGAAGGAGGGAGGGAGGAGAGGAGGAGGGAGGAGAAGAGGCAGGGGAGAAGGGAGAAGAGGGGAAGAAATTTGACAAACCCAATCTACTACCCTGCTTGTAGGTGGTTACTTCGGAGTGGCAGTGGGCGGCAGGAGGTGGTGGTGGGTGGTAGGAGGGGTGGTTGGTGGTAGGAGCAGGGGTGGCGGTTGGTGGTAGGAGGGGTGGCGGTGGTGGGCGGCGTCAGGTGTTTATTGACTCTCTTACAAAACAGTTGTCAACATATCCAGGTTTTGAAACATATGCCTAATATTACCTGTTGGGGGGCGGCGTCTTTTGGTTCCCTTATGCCGACCCCTCTGCCGCCCTCTGCCGCCCTACGTCCGGTGTTGTAGGACCTGCCGGAACTTGTCGGTCATATATACACTAACTGTAGCTAATATTACTATGTTGGGTGGTGCCGCCCGTGTCCCACCCCTTCCCCACCCCCTACCGCCCCTCTACCACCCCTGCCACCCCCCACCTCCCGTCTACCACCCAGCCACCCCTTCCCCACCCCTACCGCCCTCTTTCACGCTCTGCCACCTTCCTCACCCCTACCGCCTCTTTCCACCACCCCACCCCTTCCCCACCCCCTACCGCCCCTCTTTCACGCTCTGCCACCTTCCTCACCCCTACCGCCCCTCTTTCACGCTCTGCCACCTTCCCCCCCTACCGCCCTCTACCACCCTGCCACCTTCCCCCTACCGCCTTCTTGCGCTCTGCCACCCCTTCCCCACCCCCTGCCGCCCCTCTTTCACGCTCTGCCGCCCCTCTACACAGTATCACCCACGAATGCCGCCCGTGTCAGGAGTCACCGCATAAAACACAGTACAACGTCTTGAGTCAGTTCAGGCGGCCCCTTTGTACGTCTTTACACCAACCCTTGCCACCCTTTTGCCGCCCCATGCCACCCACCTACCGCCCACTACTGTCCCCGGGAGCCGCCCATAACTCGGGGTTCATTGTGGGCGACGGACAACTTTGACGCCCAATTCCACCCCTATGCCGCCCCCAACCACCCTCTGCCAACCATAGAAGCCGCCCTATGAAGGGGTTTACCGAGGGCTGGGCGGCAGGTGGGCGGTAAACACCAGTAGAGAGACACTGCCGCCCACACCAGAAGACAGACACACACACACACACACACACTGCCGCCCACCGTAACAAATTCAGATTTACTAAACATATCGGTGAGTCTTGGCTCTGTGTGTGTGTGTGGCTCTGTGTGTGTGTGTGGCTCTGTGTGTGTGTGTGTGTGTGGCTCTGTGTGTGTGTGTGTGTGTGTGTGTGTGGGTCTGTGTGTGTGTTTCTTCTACCACAACAACCACCACCACCACCACAACAACCACCACCACCACCACAACACAACCTTCCAGTAATCTATAAAAAATATTAATATGTCGAAGAAAAATTTCACATCTTAATTAAAAAATATCAGGGAGACAAAAAATATCTCCACACCTTAACAACCTAATTAAGAGAGGTAATTAGCCCGTGTAACTACCTGGCCCAATTGTCTCTACACAGGTGAGGTGAGAAACTTGTCTTCCCCACCCCCACCAGTCCCCTCCCCTACCTGTAATATTTCTACCTGTTAGTTTTTCCCCGTCGTCATCTCACACAAACACTAGAGCTGACTGGTGACGGTAGAAAAGTGTTGTGTGTGTATGATATGTATGTATGTATGTACGTCTATAAAAGCCACACACACATACACTACTACTGCTGCTGTCACTGGTAATCAAGTATGACGATCATCCAGCTATGATACAATGATATGAGTTATTAAGGATGTCACCTTCATTGGTGAGTTCTGAGGTGACTAAAGAGGCCGATACGGGACCGGCAGGGTCGATCACAGATGTTGCACGTGTGGGAGGCTACATCTAGTGCGGGAGGGGCGGCGGCAGCGTCTTTCTGGCGTTGGCACTTGTGTGCCTCGGTATGCAGTCGGGCTAACTCGAAAGTATTGACACCTTCTCGTGTGGTGCTCCTCCAAGCGTTACGGTGTGGAGTAATCGTCTCCCAGGTGAGGGGGTCGATTTGGCACTTTTTCAGGTTTGTCTTAAGACTATCCTTATACCTCTTCAGTTGCCCGCCAGCGTTACGTTTACTATTCGTTAGGTGACTGTAAAGTAGCTACTTTGTCAGTCTACTGTCGTCCATGAGGGTAACATGGCCAGTCCAGCGTAGTTGTTCATGGATAATGGTAGCCTCGATGCTCCTGCAGTTGGTGTCAGCGAGAATACTGGCATTTGTTCTCTTGTCTTCCCAGCGAACTCGGAGGATGGAACGTAGACTACGTTGGTGAAAGTTATCAAGTGCCTTGAGGTGCCTCCTGTGTGTGACCCATGTCTCACTGCCATATAGCAGGGTGGGGAGGACCACTGCTCGATATACGTGTAACTTTGTAGATAATTTCAGCTCCCTACAGCTGAAGACACGGTGGTGGACAGGTGGGAGCCGAGATACTGGAAGTGGGTAACATTAGAGAGGGTAGTACCGTTAAGCTGGATGGATGGTGGAGGTGTGGCTGAACCAGGGGCAGGCTGAGAGAGAATCTGAGTCTTACGTACATTCACCTCAAGGCCGAAGTGTGTTCAGGATCTCCTGTAGGTCGTGTTCTGTGTGAGCGACAAGGGTGAGGTCGTCTGCATACTGAAGTTCAGTAATGGAAGCTGCCGTCACCTTTGTTCCTGCCTGGTACTGGATGTCCACCCCGCCGGCTAAATTGGCACTGGCACGAGTAAGGAAGGCAGCCAAGAAAATGGAAAAGAGAGTTGGTGCCAGTACACACCCTTGTTTAACCCCCGTTTGGATGGGGAAGAACTCAGACTGGGTGCCGTTGTGCAGGACACTGCCGTTCATGCCATCGTGGAGTTGCCTCACAATGGCCATGAATTTTGATTGGGAAGCCAAAACGGCTGAGGGTCCACCAGAGGGCTTCCCTGTTGACCGAGACGAAGGCTGCCTAGATCCCAGTACATAAACGACCATCTTATCTGTGCCGCCCATGTGCAGAGTTGTGACTAGAGACTCCCGGCAGTCATCTCTGCCTGTCCCCGTCGCCACTCGTCCGTCGCCATAGGACTTATGGGGGTATAGGGGTTTTGATGATGATGATGAGAGGTATGATGAGCTGGGTGATGGCTGTGTGTGAGTTATGTGGTGAGGCAGGAGCGCAGGCTGCAACCACAGATCTTGGCTCTCCCTTTTCCTGATCCAGTGGTGCAAGTGTTGCAACGACTGGGGAGAGGGAGAGTTGCAATGGACAGCCAATAGCCCAGTTTGTTGGGTTTCGCCTTAGTAGCCTGTCCATCAGTCATTGCCTTCATCCGCTGGTGTAGTCGTTGGGTTCCCATGTTGGTCACCTCTTCCGCCTACACCGCCGCTGGGTCTTGTTGGAGCTCTGTAAGCATGTCTGCCTGATGCGGGGCTCCACCACAGACTTTACGTTCAGGGTTTACTCCCGTAGCCTTATACCTACCAAGGTTAATCCACAAGGCAGCGGGGCAGTGGTTGGTAGGCGCCAGGACGTGTCCACATGCTAGTGGGCCTATGGGTCGTCCCTCTGGGGCCCACTGCTACTCCGAGATCTCCTGCTGGTGTAGCCTGGACCCGCGAGGCACCCAGTTACCGTGTGTTGCCACGAGGAGTCACAGCAGGAGTCTTGATGGTGAAGAGGCTGTGTACTGGCAGGGGAAGACTTATGCAAGTTGCTTCCCTGTTCACCACGAGGGCTAGCCAGCGGCGGCAGCTGAAAGAGAGAGGAAGCAAACAGTGGTTGACACACACACACACACACACACACACACACACACACACACACTCCCAATTTGTCGGTAAACGCATGTATGTGATAACAGTTCCACCACCTCAGTCTCTCAGGGGGTGAGTGATACTTCCGGTGAAGGGTGAGGGAGGGAGGGACAGGTTTCAGCCATCTTACTGGTAGTGTTGTTATGTTAGGATAAGTTAATTAAAAAAAAAAATACGGCCTTTAGCCCACCCTGGCACAGGTCACTGACCCACATGGGGGGTAACAACAACAATAACAACAATAATAACAACAATAATAACAATAATAATAAAACATAACAAAAATACAAAAGTGAAAACAAATTAATAGTGAGAAACGATATATGTGTTGTGTTACTACTGTTGTGTTGTGTTGTGTTGTGTTGTGTTACTACTGTTGTGTTGTGTTGTGTTACTACTGTTGTGTTGTGTTGTGTTCTAACCTAACCTAATGGTTGACTCTGCTGCTGCCATATGTGACCAAGTCCCAGGTTGATGATCTGACTTTCTGCCTCATTTACAACACAGGGTCTCAATTGTTTCCCTGGCAGCACAGCACAACACAACACAGCACAACACAGCACAACACAGCACAGCACAGCACAGCACAACACAACACAACACAACACCAACAAACAGTAGTAACAACACAACCAACACAACACAGCACAGCACAACACAACAGCACAGCACAACACAACACAACACAACACAACACAGCACAGCACAACACAACACAACACAGCACAGCACAAAACACAACACAACACAACAACACAGCAAACAGGTAACAACACAACACACAACAACATAGTAACAGTCAACACCAGTTACCAACAACAAGGGCCACTGACTGATCACAAAAACACGGCCGAGAGAGAGCGAGAGAGGACGGGTGCTAGAAGTGTCACCAACAGGACGCGCAGCAGGGGGGGCCAGGCACCTCCTCCTAGACGGCCTGGCACTCTTAATCTACCTGGTATTATAGTGCCAAATCCATAGACAACGGCACCTAACCCCCACGTCTTATGATGCAGAAGATATATTATTATTATTATAATGATAAAGGTTTAAATAACTTTATCTTGTTCTCTCCCCTACCTCCCATCCCCCCCCTCTCTCCCCTACCTCCTCTCCCCTCTCCCCTCCCTACCTCCCCTACCTCCCTCCCCTACCTTCTCTCCCCCCTCCCCTCCCTCCTCTCTCCCCCACCCCTACCAGTCATTCTTACAGTGCCATCTGCCCATCTCTGTGCCCTGAGGGGGTAGGGTAGAGGGGAGGGTAAGGGAGGGTAAGGATAGGGCAAGGGGAGAACTACACACACACACACACACACACACACAGCCCAAAATACCTTGATATAATTTTAAATCCTTGAATGGGAAAAATCTCTCTCTCTCTCTCTCTCTCTCTCTCTCTCTCTCTCTCTCTCCAACACTGAGTAAGTAAGACACGTCACATCTCCCTCACACGCCTCGTCAAGTCTCCTCACGCCTGGAGCTGCTTCTCCCCTCACGGCCCCTCACCCCCCCTCACCTCCCTCACCCCCTTCCTCCCTTGTCATTCTGTCACCCCTACACACACTGTACTCAACACTGCTCCAACACTGTACACCAACACTGTACCCCCAACACTGTACCTCAACACTGTACTCCAACACTGTACACCAACACTGTACACCAACACTGTCCAACACTGTACCCCAACACTGTACATCAACACTGTACACAACACTGCACCCCAACACTGTACCAACACTGTGCACCAACACTGTACTGTACCCCAACACTGTACCCCAACCTGTACACACTGTACACCAACACTGTACCCAACACTGTACCCCAACACTGTACCCCAACACTGTACACAACACTGTACACCAACACTGTACCCAACACTGTACACACAACACTGTACTCCAACACTGTACACCAACACTGTACACCAACACTGTACTCCAACACTGTACACCAACACTGTACTCCAACACTGTACACCAACACTGGTAGGTCCTCAGATACTATTCAATCGGCAAAGACTGCATTCTTGCCTCTGAGTCACCTGGGCAACTCTTATGCTCCATCAACGCCTATGCTCCATCAACGCCTATGCTCCATCAACGCCTATGCTCCATCAACGCCTATGCTCCATCAACGCCTATGCTCCATCAACGCCTATGCTCCATCAACGCCTATGCTCCATCAACGCCTATGCTCCATCAACGCCTATGCTCCCTCAGATCAGCTTCAGTACACAGATCTCCCAGACTTTTTACACACTGAGCCCACTGTCCTGATGGGTGACCTGAATACTAGACACAAGAAATTAGGTGACTCAACTTCTAACACCAATGGTAGGAGACTTATCTCACTTCTCAGCGCATATGAAGATGTTCAAATTATAGGAAATAATGAACCAACACACATCTATGGCGGGGGTCTAGACAAATGTATTGGCTTTAATCTATCATACACAACTCATAGCTCTGATGTTGTCACTGATCTTATGTCTGACCACAGCCCAATCCAAGCTAGTATACATGTAGCCAATGACACCCCCACTGGTGGTAAACTCAACAGACGTAGAATCACAGTCAAGCTAGAACATGAAAGCCAGTTCATAGACTTCATCCATGACTGGTACAAGGACTACAAGCCTGATAACTACCAAAGTCTCCATGATAGGACTTATGTATACTTCACCAACAATGCCTCCACCAAAACACAGGAGGGAATGTGGTCAGCATAACAGGAACAGACCACAGCAGTGTTTTGATGACCCCAGACTGAATGAACTCAAGTCTATAGCCAGGCAGACTGGTGAGGGTTACAAACTCCTCAAATGCTCAAACTGTTTCAAGCTTCCCTCGCTGTAGTCCGGGAAAACGTGAATGAACTCAGACAAAAAACATGGGAGACATATGTCAACAGCCTGAACCAACACACTCCCCTCAACAAAGCCTGCTGCACTGTTTCAGGGTTACAAAAGTGAAGTTAAAGATATACAACTTGGTACCCCTCAAGGTGGAGTACTTAACCCCACTTTGTTCAATGTTCTTATGAATGCATTATTAAAGAGTCCCATCCCAGACAGCCTCAGTAATATCACAATCAGCTGTGATGATGATATTCTTATATTCTTATACATACTAAAACTTATCGTGAAATGCAAACCACCCTGAACCATGTACAGGCAGCCCGTGAGAACCTCGGTGTTATTATCTCCACTGAGAAAACAAACAAGCTGGTAACCTCAAACGCGGCCCCGCCAAGTTCAAGATAGGTAACAACACTATTGACTATGTTTCTTCTTTTAAATATCTTGGTGTTTCCGTCCCTTGTACCCTACCTGCCATACAACAGCTAACCCGCCAATGTACTGACAGACTGAGACCTCTTACAAGTGTAGCGAGGTACAGCCCACACTATGGTGCTAATATTAGAATTGTTAAAACACTGTACCTAGGCTATATAAGATCTCTGATAGATTACCACGCACCAGCCCTGGTCCTTCGTGACGGGAAAGGTGTTGACAAGCTCGAGAAAATGCTAAATAAAGCCCTCTGAATTATCCTAGGATGTCCCATGAGCACTAAAGTACTTAATATGAGGAGAGAACTACTGTAGGTATACCCAGTGTTAAAGATAGAAGTCAACCTCATGATAGCCCTGAGGCTTCTGCGTGGTGATCCTGATAACATTACATCTAAGAAACTGCTACAATATGCGAGTCATGAAACTGGTGAGTCTAAATGGATCCAAACTACAGCTACACATATGAAGATGTTTGGACTAGACCATCTGTACAAAGCTGAGACACAGCAGCGCTTCCTGCCACCCTGGCGGACAGTTCCCTTCGATATCACAACACCCTCGTACACGACTGACCACCCTGGCGGACAGTTCCCTTCGATATCTCAACACCCTCGTACCCGCCTACACGACTGACCACACGTAATACTTATCTCCAACACAGCCAAAGTGAGAGCTCTTGACCACATACATAACCTGCAGACTGATAATAACATCATCTACACTGACGGCTCTCTTAACACTGTCTGTGGGAGGGCTGGAAGTGCTGTGGCTCAGCCTAACGGCAGTACATTAAAGGAGCCACAGTTAATAACTGGACATCCACTCTACAAAGTGAACTATTTGTCATACTCAGCCCTGAAACTTGTTGAAGACACTGACAGTCTCATCATCACTGACTCCTTATCCTCACTACTTGCTCTTGATAACCTCAGCTCAGATTGTCACCCGCTTGTCACTGAAGCCAGACACAAGCACATGTGTCTTGTTGACGGGGGTGTCAGGATCAAGCTGCTGTGGATCCCCTCTCACATAGGCATTAGTGAACATGATAGAGTTGATGCCTCAGCTAAACTCGCGTCCAACAATGACAATGTTGAACATAAGAACATAAGAATGGAGGAAACTGCAGCGGGCCTACATGTACCGACCCATACTGGGCAGTCCCATTTACACCCAACCCCTATTGCTCATATAAGCATCCTACCTATGTTTGAAGCTATCCAGCGTATTCGAGTTAATGATGATATTTGGTAACTTGTACCATTCATCCACTACTCTGTTTCCAAACTAGTGTTTACCAATTTCACGCCGAAATCTAAATTTGTCTAATTTAAAGCCATTGTTACGAGTTCGCTCCTGGTTGGATAGTTTGAGTACCTTTGTAATGTCCCCTTTCTTTAACCCTGACTTCCATTTATACACCTCTATCATGTCGCCCATCACTCTACGTCTCTCGAGGGAGTGCAAATTAAGATGCTTTAACCTGTCTCTGTATTCAAGGTTCCTAATGCCCGGGATTAGTCTTGTCATTCTCCTCCAGATTCTTTCCAATGATTCTATATCCATTCTGTAATACGGTGACCAGAACTGAACTGCATAATCCAGGTGAGGTCTCACAAGCGCAAGATATAGTTTTAGGATGACCTCTCTAGTCTTGTAACTAACACTCCTTTGTATGAACGCAAGTACTTTATTAGCCTTGTTACGAGCAAAAACACATTGTTTACTTGGCTTAAGATTCCTACTTATCATTACTCCTAGATCTCTCTCGCAGTCGGATTCCACAAATGCATCGTTGTTCATCTGGTTTCCCTGTTTACATCTCCTATACTGAATACTTTACATTTGTACACATTGAATTTCATCTGCCATTTTTCCGACCATTCGAAATTTTTTTTTAGATCTTCCTGTAGTTTTGCGGAGTCCTCGTCAGATTTAATTACACGCCCTATTTTAGTGTCATCAGCAAATTTACTTATGTTGCTGTCTATGCCAATATCTATGTCGTTTATGTATATAATAAATAATAATGGTCCAAGTACTGAGCATTGGGGTACTCCACTAGTGACGTTGCTCCAATGTGATTTAGTGCCTTTTATGCTCACTCGCTGTTTCCTGTCCTGTAACCACGCCCTAATCCATTTTAGAATATCACCTTTAATGCCATGAGCCTCCACTTTTCTTATTAGTCTTTCGTGGGGGACTCTGTCGAAGGCTTTGCTAATGTCGAGATATACCACATCATAGTCGTGCCCCTCGTCCACCAATTCAAAAACTGATGAAAAGAATGTTAATAGATTAGTTAGACATGAACGCCCGCTTGTGAAGCCATGTTGGGAATCATTGATCAACTTGTGCTTCTGCAGGTGGTTTAGAATAGAGTTTGAAAAAATTGATTCTAGTAATTTTCCTACTATTGATGTTAGACTGAATGGGCGGTAGTTAGAGGATAGTGATCTATCTCCCTTCTTGAAAATGGGTATTACATTCGCTATCCTCCCGGATTCTGTTACTACACCCGTTATTAAGGACATGTTAAACAACTTTGCTAAGGGCATACTAAGCTCTTCCTTACATTCCTTTAATACTCTGGCAAATATCTCATCGGGACCTGGTGACTTATTAGGCTTTAGTTTGTCTATTTGCTTACTAACATCGTTACTAGTCACTACTATCTCGCTTAGTTTGTTTTCTTCACTATCTCTGTATAGTCGGAGCCTCGGGTATCATGTTTAAATTTTCGGTGGTGAAAACTGTTGAAAAATATTTGTTCAGATTATTGCTCATTTCTCCGTCGTTATCAGTTAGCTCGCCGGTATCTGACTGTATTGGTCCAATCTTTTCTCGTGTTTTAGTTTGATACATTTGGTAAAATCCTTTGGGGTTTGTTTTCGCCTCCCTTGCTATCCTTACCTCATTATTCCTCTTCACTTTCCTTATCTCGGTCTTAACCCTACCGGCCAATACCTTATAATACTCCCGGAGGTAAATTTCGCCACGATTTATCCTTCTACCTATAGCCTTCCTTTGGCCAATAATGTTCTTTAAATAATTATTTATCTATTTAGGGTCATTGTTGTCTGATCTGAGTTTTTTGTATGGTATGTTCTGCCTTTGTACATTAAGTAACTCGTTATTTAAATTGTCGTGGAACTCGGCAATCTCAGATCTCGTTATCAGGTCCGTGTCATCTGTCAGGTTCACGGCCAAGCGTGACACCCCCTCTCTCAGCTGCCTCTTTAAACTATCAAAGTGAGTACAATCTGGGACTGTCAAACAGAACCTTAAAACTGTAATCAGAAAAGAACTTATTGGTGAATTTGTCGCCAGTAGACAAGTACAAACAGGTGGTAGTCTATCCATTGTTTACCATGATGAGATGTATCAAGTGAAACATGTATATGGAGCAAGTAACAAGATCACTAGATTACAAGATGTTGTAACCGCTAGATTAAGGTTAGGATATAAGTACCTCTGGCAGTATGTTCCTCAGGCAGATGTGAACAAGACTAAATGTAAAGTGTGTGGCCAGACATATGGCCACACACTCTGGCAGTATGTTCCTCAAGCAGATGTGAACAAGACTAAATGTAAAGTGTGTGGCCAGACATATGGCCACACACACTGGCAGTATGTTCCTCGGGCAGATGTGAACAAGACTAAATGTAAAGTGTGTGGCCAGACATATGGCCACACACTCTGGCAGTATGTTCCTCAGGCAGATGTGAACAAGACTAAATGTAAAGTGTATGGCCAGACATATGGCCACACACTCTGGCAGTATGTTCCTGAGGCAGATGTGAACAAGGCTAAATGTAAAGTGTGTGGCCAGACATATGGCCACACACTCTGGCAGTATGTTCCTGAGGCAGATGTGAACAAGACTAAATGTAAAGTGTGTGGCCAGACATATGGCCACACACTCTGGCAGTATGTTCCTCGGGCAGATGTGAACAAGACTAAATGTAAAGTGTGTGGCCAGACATATGGCCACACACTCCAACACTACGTCTTAGACTGTGTGAAGATAGAACCTTTTAGGGACAGGTCCAAGCACACTGTGTGTACAATGACACAGCACTTTATCTGTGGTGGCAAGATAGCTGATATATTAAGACTGTATCCACACTTCACACCCAGCAGCTAAGTCAACTCTTATGGACTGAACTAAACAAACAATGTACTGGAAATACTCTGTAACATTCAACGCCACAATATCCTGACCACTGGGGTCTGATGAACACCCTTTGTCACCTCTGTTGTCTGCTACCGCTCACAGTACGGGGTGCACAATAAACTAGCTACTGTCCACAGCGAAAAAAAAATCGATTCTACACGCCTGCTATACACGCCCACTAGTAACTCCTACACGCCTCGCTGGACACATCCCACGCCTTCATAACTCGCCATAACTCGTCTCTCGGCTGAGGTTATCGTCGTCTTTATAACTCGTTAAATAACTCGTTTAGAGCTTTATTACAGTAATTTATATATCCATATATTTTAAATTAAATAACACACACACACATACACACACACACACACACACACACATGCCTCGCCTCGCCTCATAGGTAGAGTCTCAGTGCAATGTCTCCTAACTGGTGTTAAGTGAAGGTATCTAGTTAAGGTAGAGTCTCAGTGTAATGTTGTCTCCTAACTGGTGTGTTAAGTGAAGGTATCTAGTTAAGGTAGAGTCTCAGTGTAATGTTGTCTCCTAACTGGTGTGTTAAGTGAAGGTATCTAGTTAAGGTAGAGTCTCAGAGTAATGTTGTCTCCTAACTGGTGTTATGAAGGTATCTAGTTAAGGTAGAGTCTCAGAGTAATGTTGTCTAACCTAACTCAGTGTAATGTTGTTAACCTATCTACTGGTGTCTCAAGGTATCTAGTTAAGGTAGAGTCTCAGTGTAATGTTGTCTCCTAACTGGTGTTAAGTGAAGGTATCTAGTTAAGGTAGAGTCTCAGTGTAATGTTGTCTCCTAACTGGTGTTAAGTGAAGGTATCTAGTTAAGGTAGAGTCTCAGTGTAATGTTGTCTCCTAACTGGTGTGTTAAGTGAAGGTATCTAGTTAAGAGTCTCAGTAATGTCTCCTAACTGGTGTGTTAAGTGAAGGTATCTAGTTAAGGTAGAGTCTCAGTGTAATGTTGTCTCCTAACTGGTGTGTTAAGTGAAGGTATCTAGTTAAGGTAGAGTCTCAGTGTAATGTTGTCTCCTAACTGGTGTGTTAAGTGAAGGTATCTAGTTAAGGTAGAGTCTCAGTGTAATGTTGTCTCCTAACTGGTGTGTTAAGTGAAGGTATCTAGTTAAGGTAGAGTCTCAGTGTAATGTTGTCTCCTAACTGGTGTGTTAAGTGAAGGTATCTAGTTAAGGTAGAGTCTCAGTGTAATGTTGTCTCCTAACTGGTGTGTTAAGTGAAGGTATCTAGTTAAGGTAGAGTCTCAGTGTAATGTTGTCTCCTAACTGGTGTTTTAAGTGAAGGTATCTAGTTAAGGTAGAGTCTCAGTGTAATGTTGTCTCCTAACTGGTGTTAAGTGAAGGTATCTGGTTAAGGTAGAGTCTCAGTGTAATGTTGTCTCATAACTGGTGTGTTAAGTGAAGGTATCTAGTTAAGGTAGAGTCTCAGGGTAGTGATGGAGCCATTACTGTTTTTTAAGAAGTCATAAATTCTTCCATCAGTTACGGTAGTTCGCGCCACTACGTTACCCACCTCTAGCCTCCTCACGCTGTAGTTCGCTCACCCGGGCATAACGATCGCTCAGTCTGGCGTAGCTTACAAGCAGACGAGTCGGTACAGGACACCACGTCATACCCTCACCTCCCCTCACTTGCTCTCTTTGACCAGTGAGGTGTAGGAGCATGAGAGGTGAGGGGGTGAAGTAGTGGTGATGGGGTCAGGTGAGGGTCAGGTGAGGGTTGAACTTCATATCTTTAACACTGGGTATACCTACAGTAGTTCTTCCCTCATATTAAGTACTTTAGTGCTCATGGGACATCCAAGGATAATTCTCAGGGCTTTATTTTGCATGTTTTCGAGCTTGTCAACGCCTTTCCTGTCACGAAGGACCAGGGCTGGTGCGTGGTAATCTATCAGAGATCTTATATAGCCTAGGTACAGTGTTTTAACTGATTATAAGCTGTTGTGGATCCCCTCTCACATAGGCATTAGTGAACATGATAGAGTTGATGCCTTAACTAAACTCGCGTCCAACAATGACAATGTTGAGGACAATCTGGGACTGTCAAACAAAACCTAAGAAGCTGTAATCAGAAAAGAACTTATTGGTGAATTTAACACCAGTAGACAAGTGCAAACAGGCACTAGTCGATCCATTGTTTACCATGATGAGATGTATCAAGTGAAACATGTATATGGAGCAAGTGACAAGATCACTAGATGTTGTAACCGCTAGATTAAGGTTAGGATATAAGTACCTCTGGCAGTATGTTCCTCAGGCAGATGTGAACAAGACTAAATGTAAAGTGTGTGGCCAGACATATGGCCACACACTCTGGCAGTATGTTCCTCAGGCAGATGTGAACAAGACTAAATGTAAAGTGTGTGGCCAGACATATGGCCACACACTCTGGCAGTATGTCCCTTAGGCAGATGTGAACAAGACTAAATGTAAAGTGTGTGGCCAGACATATGGCCACACACTCCAACACTATGTCTTAGAATGTGTGAAGATAGAACCTTTTAGGGACAGGTCCAAGCACAGTGTGTGTACAATGACACAGCACTTTATCTGTGGTGGCAAGATAGCTGATATATTAAGACTGTATCCACACTTCACACCCAGCAGCTAAGTCAACTCTTATGGACTGAACTAAACAAACAATGTACTGGAAATACTCTGTAACATTCAACGCCACAATATACTGACCACTGGGGTCTGATGAACACCCTTTGTTGTTCACAGTAAGGGGTGCACAATAAACTAGCTACCGCTCACAGTACGGGGTGCACAATAAACTAGCTACCGCTCACAGTAAGGGGTGCACAATAAACTAGCTACCACTCACAGTACGGGGTGCATAATAAACTAGCTACCACTCACAGTACGGGGTGCGCAATAAACTAGCTACCACTGACAGTACGGGGTGCACAATAAACTAGCTCCTCTCTTCTTCCTCACCCCTCCCCCTCTATATAACCCTTTCCCTCCTCTTCCATATCACCCCGCCCACAGCCGCCCACACCCTGCCGCCCACGACGCCCAGGCCTGTACAAACATGGTAGGGGAGGCGTGTAAACATATCTGGTGACACCGAGCCTGGCAGACCTATGACCTTGAAAAGAAGCGAGTGGTGAGGTGAGTGGGAGGGGGGTGAGTGGGAGGGGGGTGAGGGGAGGGGGGTGAGGAGGGGGGTGAGTGGGAGGGGTGTGAGTGGAGGGGGGGGAGGGAGGGGGGGGGTGGAGGGAGGGGGGTGAGTGGGAGGGGGGGTGGGAGGGGAGGGGGGGGGGTGGGAGGGAGGGGGTGAGGGAGGGGGTGAGGGAGGGGGTGAGTGGGGAGGGGGGTGAGGAAGGGGGGTGAGGGAGGGGGCGGAGGGAGGGGGTGGAGGGGAGAGGGTGAGTGAGGTGAGGAGGGTCAGGGTCGTGAGGAGGGTAAGAATTCCGTGAGAATTTGCAGTTATAAATATTGACACTATATAGGTCAGGTCAGGTCAGGTTACAGTTAGGTCAGGCTAGGTCAGGTTAGGGTTAGGTTAAAACACTTTTTGTTGGGCCATAGTCGTTTGGTTAGGGTTTGTTATGTAGAGGAGAAGAGAGAGACATCTGACACCGGTAAGGAGGGAAGCGAATCACTTGTGAGCCGTGACACGCATTAGTCATGTTGGTAAGATTTGTGTCATGACCTACACGACACATGACAGTGTACCGGTGACAACTACCACACACGGCAGTACCACGTAGTTATACAGGGATATTATATACCTCAGACAGACAGACTCACACAGACAGACAGACAGAAGACAGAT
>NW_024732934.1:186867-239367 GCF_018991925.1 Homarus americanus | reverse complement strand
ACTATCACCCTACCGCCATGACTATCACCCCACCGCCACCACCCACCTCACTACCACCATGACTACCACCCTACAACACCCCACTACCGCCATGACTATCACCCCACCGCCATGACTATCACCCTACCGCCATGACTATCACCCTACCGCCATGACTATCACCCCACCGCCATCACCACCACCTCACTACCACCATGACTACCACCCTACAAACACCCCCACTACCGCCATGACTATCACCCTACCACCATGACTATCACCCCACCGCCAATATCACCCTACCGCCATGACTATCACCCACCGCCATGACTATCACCTACCGCCAGTATCACCCCTACCACCATGACTATCACCCCACCGCCATGACTATCACCCCTACCACCATGGCTATCCTTCACCGCCATGACTATCACCCTACCGCCATGACTATCACCCCACCATCACCACCACCTCACTACCACCATGACTCACCTACAAACACCCCACTACCGGCATGCTATCACCCCTACCACCATGACTACCACCCTACAAACACCCCACTACCACCCAGGCTATCACCGTCATTGATACCACCTACCGCCATCACCACCACCTCCTACCACCATGACTACCACCTACAAACACCCCACTACCACCATGACTATCACCCTACCACCATATCCCTACCATATATCACCCCTACCACCATGTCTACCCTACAAACACCCCACTACCGCCATGACTATCACCCTACAAACACCCCACTACCACCATGCTATCACCCTACACCATGTTATCACCCTACCACCATGACTATCACCCTACCACCACCACCCCTACAAACACCCCTACCGCCATGATATCACCTACCGTCATGACTACCACCTACCGCCATCACCACCACCTCACTACCACCGACTGCCACCTACAAACACCCCACTACCTGCATTTTCACCCTCAAACACCCACCTGCCATGACTATCACCCCTACCGCCATGATATCACCCTACCGTCATGACTACCACCTACCGCCATCACCACCACCCCACTACCACCATGACTACCACCCTACAAACACCCCACTACCACCATGACTATCACCCTACCGCCATGACTATCCTTACACCGCCATCACTACCACCTCCACTACCACCATGACTACCACCCTACAAACACCCCACTACCGCGACTATCCCTACCATGATATCACCACCGCCATCACCTCCCTCACTACCACTGCCACCTACAAACACCCCTACCGCCATGACTATCCCTTTCTGCATGACTACCACCCTACCGCAATCACCACCACCTCACCACCACATGCTACCACCCTACAAACACCCCCTCGCCATGACTATCCCCTACCGCCATGACTATCACCCCACCGCCACGCTATCACCCTACCGCCATGATATCACCCCACCGCCATCACCACCACCATGACTGCCACCCTACAAACACCCACTACCACCATGACTATCACCCTACCGCCATGACTATCACCCTACCGCCATGACTATCACCCCGCCATGTCTACCCTACCACCCCACTACCACCGCAATTATCACCCCTACCGCCGATTATCCCCTACCGCCATGACTATCCCTACCGCCCATTATCACCCTACGCCATGACTACCACCTACAAACACCCCACTACCGCCATGACTATCACCCAACCGCCATGACTATCACCTACCACCGCATTGCACCTACAAACACCCCTACCGCCGCATTATCACTCTACTGCCATGACTATCACCCCACCGCCATCACCACCACTCCCTCACTACCACCATGACTACCACCCTACAAACACCCCACTCCGCCATGACTTATCACCCTACCGCCATGACTATCACCCCACCGCCATATTTATCCACCCTACCGCCATGACTATCACCCCTACCGCCATGATATCACCCCACTACGCCATGACTATCCTTCCGCCATGACTATCACCCACCGCCATCACCACCACCTCACTACCATGACTACCACCCTACAAACACCCCACTACCGGCATTTATCACCCTACCGCACTTGCCACCCTACCGCCATCACCACCACCTCCTACCACCATGACTATCACCCTACAAACACCCCACTACCATGTTATCCCTCCACCATGACTACCACCCATCACACCCACTACTACCATGACTACCACCTACAAACACCCACTACCGCCATGACTACCACCCTACCACCATGACTACCCTACACCCCTACCACCATGATTATCACCCCTACCAATTACCACCTACACACACCCCACTACCGCCACATTTCTGCCTACAAACACCCCACCTACCATGACTATCACCCCACCGCCATGACTATCACCCTACCACTATGATCTACCCACCGCCATCACCACCACCTCACTACCACCATTACCACCCTGAACCCCACTACCTGCTACCTGCACTACCACCCACCACGCCATCACCACCACCCCCACTACCATGACTATCACCAAACCCCACTACCGCCGATGCTATCACCCTGCCGCGGACTATCACCCTACCGCCGACTCCACCTACAAACACCCCACTACCGCCATGACTATCACCCTACCACCGAGCTATCACCCCTACCACCGCGACTACCTTTCAAACCCCACTACCGCCATGACTATCACCCTACCATGACTACTACCCTACAAACACCCACTACCGCCATGGCTATCACCCTACCACCATGACTATCACCCCACCGCCATGACTACCACCCTACCGACACCCCACTACCGCCATGACTATCTACTACCACCATGATATCACCCTACCACGACTATCACCCTACCACCATGACTACCACCCTACAAACACCCCACTACCGCCATTCATCCCCCACCGCCATTCACCCCACCAGTACCATCCTACAAACACCCACTACCGCCATTATCACCCTACCACCACGACTATCACCCTACCACCGCTATCACCCACCGCCATCACCACCACCTCACTACACCATGACTACCACCCTACAACACCCCACTCCGCCATGACTATCACCCTACCTTCCCTACCACCTATCAACCTACCACCACGCGCTACCACCTACAAACACCCCACTACCGCCATGACTATCACCCCTACCACCATGACTACCCTACAAACAACCCACTACCGCCATGACTATCACCCCTACCACCATGACTATCACTCTACCACCATGACTCCACCCCTACAAACACCCCACTACCGCCATTATATTAATATTGAAACAGTTTATTTGTGAAGAACACAGATACAGAGTGGACAATAATAACAATATTAACATGGCTGAGCCAGTTGAGAACCTGAGCTCTCTTTGAGGCACCTGATAGACACTATACATTTATCTCAAGGAAGTATTATGTAACATTTAGCATCATCTGGAATAGTACAATAGCATGGTGGTAATAAGAACATGTTACCACGGTTATCACTTCCTTATTTATTTTATTTTTATTTTTTATTTTTATTTTACATTATATTATAAGTATATACATACTTTTAGTGGAGTTGATATACATAGATAAAAGCAGTAAACAAGAGGACAGCGCTGTCAGGATTATGTCTAGTTGGCAACTATAATTATTGTGTAATTTCTATCTATCTACATGATAATTTATGATATAATGATTTTGGCGGTACATTATAAGCAAAAATATAGTAGGTATTACAAAAATTATTGTATGTTTAGAGGTGGGGATGGGACTTAGAAATGGGTGGCTTAAGTAAGTGGCTTAAAAGTGGGTGGAGCTTGGGTGGGGTTAATCTCACCCTGACTCTAAAAAACACTAGTATGTGATGTGTGTCCACGTAGGTTAGGTTTGGTTAGGTCAGGCTAGGTTAGGTTAAGTTAGGTCAGGTGAGGTCATTTCATGGTTAGGTTAGGTCAGGTCAGGTCAGGTTAGGTTAGGTTAGATCAGTACCCGTTGTTCCCAAAAAACACCATCAACTTTCAATATCGTGGGATCACTACTTACTGTACAGCCCAAGTTCCGTGCCCCTTGTAGTCACTAACCTGAAAAGACAGAACATATTCTTTAGTTTTGTTATCTGGTATAGTCGACCTCATTAATTGTAGTTGACCTCATTAATTATGTTGTTGACCTAATTAATTATATTGTTGACCTCATAAATGATATAGTTGACCTAATTAATTGTAGTTAACCTCATAAATGATATTGTTGACCTCATTAATTATATTGTTGACCTCATTAATGATATTGTTGACCTCATTAATGATATTGTTGACCTCATTAATGATACAGTTGACCTCATCAATGATACAGTTGACCTCATAAGAATGAGCCAAGGTGGACAACTTAAACATGACATAGGAATAAAAGAATATATAAGAAATTAAAGGGAGGGGAGGAGCAGCTCAGAAATAGGTATAATGAACTATCTAGGAATGTTAAGAAAAATGTAAGGAAAAGCAAAGAGACTATGAAATCAAAATAGCAAGAGAATCCAAGGCAAATCGAGTTTTTCCAGGTATATAGGACAGGTCAAGAACAAAGTTGGGACTTTAAAAGTCAGGGAGAAGTGATAAATGGCAGTGAAGAAATAAGCAAAGCATTGAACAGCTACTTCTAATCAGTTTTCACAGAAAATATGAGATGAAATTCGGAGGTGGAACTGATATTTAAGGAAAGGAAGAAGAGAAAAAGAATATCACTATCAGAAAAGAGGATGTTCTTAGAAGATAAATAAACTACAGAATACAAAATCCCCAGGCACTGATGAAATTCCTTAAGGTCTAAAAGTGTAGGGAACAGATTAGCGGACCTAATAAACTTATTTACAAAATCATTAGACACTGGGTTGTACCAGAGTTGTGAAACAGGCAAATGTAGTACCCATGTTCAGAAAGGAGACAGAGCATCAGCGTCCAAATTACGGCCGATCAGTTTGACGTCAGTAGGGAAATTTCTTGAATCAATTATAGCAGATAGCATCGATCGCATCTGAAAAGCAAATTAATCTACGACTCTCAACATGGGTTTACAAAGAAAATCTTGTCTAACAAATCTGCTAACGTTTTTTGGAAAGTCTTCGAGGTAGTAGATAATGACGAAATACGATGTTATTTACTTAGACTTTAGCAAAGCATTTGACAGAGTACCGCATTAGAGGCTTCTGAGAAAAAATTAAGGCTCATGGTATCGAGGAAAGTTTTAAATTGATAAAATCATGGCTCACCGATAGAACGCAGAGGGTCAGCGTAGATGGTGTTAAATCTGAGTGGGGCCGTGTACCAGTGGGGTTCCCCAGGGTCAGAACTAGCCCACTCTTGTTCATAATTCATATAAACGATTTAGATACTGGGATCAGCAGTGACATAAGCAAGTTTGCGGATGACACCAAAATAGGGCGGCAAATTAATAACAGGATGTAAATGCATTACAGGAGGATCTAAATAAACTGCAGGGGTGGTTGAAAAATGGCAAATGAAATTCAACACCAGCAAGTGCAGCGTACTTAATATTGGAAGAACAAATTTATAATGTATACAGCCTTAACAACATCAACCTAGAAAGTCGACTTGAAAGAGACCTAGGGTACTTGGTTCGACCCTGACCTGCCTAGAAAACAGTGCGTTAATGTTCGAAATAAAGCAAACAGAGTATTGGGTTTTATATCTAGAAGTAAGTAACAAGAGTGCAGGTCTTATTGCAACTATATCTTGCGCTAGTTAGGCCGCACCTCGATTATAAAGAAGAATAAGAAAAATGATTCCAGGACTTAGAAACCTTCCATATCAGGATAGGTTAAAGATACTTAACTTGCATTCCTAGAAAGACGAAGAGTGCGGGGAGATATGATAGAAGTATTTAAGTGGGTGAAAGGAATCAATAAAGGGGATATAGATAAAGTTCTTATAATATCCGAGCAGGATAGGACTGGAGCAACGGATTCGTTGATAAGTTTAGGTTTAGAGGGAGATAGAAGAAACTGGTTCACAAATAGGGTGGTGGACGAGTGAAATGCTTAGCAACTTTGTAATAAATGGAGAACTCTGGAAAGTTTCAAAAGGAGGCTAGATAGATTCATGGATGATAGAGAGTAGTAACTCTCGACAGGAGCTGCCATGCACAGGCCAACCGGCCTATTAAGACTCCTTATTTTCTTATGTTCTTATGTTCTTATGTTCATTAATGATACAGTTGACCTCATCAATGATACAGTTGACCTCATAAAATATATTGTTGACCTCATTAATTATATTGTTGACCTCATTATTGATACAGTTAACTTATTAATGATACAGTTGACCTCATTAATGATACAGTTGACCTCATTAATGATAGTTGACCTCATAAATGATACAGTTGACCTCATCAATGATACAGTTGACCTCATCAATGATACAGTTGACCTCATTAATTATATTGTTGACCTCATTAATGATACAGTTGACCTCATTAATTATATTGTTGACCTCATTAATGATAGAGTTGACCTCATTAATTATATTGTTGACCTCATTAATGATACAGTTAACCTCATTAATGATAAGTTAAGGACCTCATTAATGATACAGTTGACCTCATTAATGATAGTGTTGACCTCATTAAGATACAATTGACCTCATCAATGATAGTTGACCTCATTAATGATACAGTTGACCTCATAAGATACGTTGACCTCATTAATTATATTGTTGACCTCATTATTGATACAGTTAACCTCATTAATGATACAGTTAACCTCATTAATGATACAGTTGACCTCATTAATGATACAGTTGACCTCATTAATGATAGTTGACCTCATTAATGATACAGTTGACCTCATCAATGATACAGTTGACCTCATTAATTATATTGTTGACCTCATTAATGATACAGTTAACCTCATTAATGATACAGCTGACCTCATTAATGATAAAGTTGACCTCATTAATGATAGTTGACCTCATTAATGATACAGTTGACCTCATCAATGATACAGTTGACCTCATTAATTATATTGTTGACCTCATTAATGATACAGTTGACCTCATTAATTATATTGTTGACCTCATTAATGATACAGTTAACCTCATTAATGATACAGTTGACCTCATTAATGATACAGTGACCTCATTAATGATAGTTGACCTCATTAATGATACAGTTGACCTCATCAATGATACAGTTGACCTCATTAATGATAGTTGACCTCATTAATGATACAGCTGACCTCATCAATGATACAGTTGACCTCATTAATTATATTGTTGACCTCATTAAGATACAGTTAACCTCATTAATGATACAGTTAACCTCATTAATGACACAGTTGACCTCATTAATGATACAGTTGACCTCATTAATGATACAGTTGACCTCATTAATGATACAGTTGACCTCATTAATGATACAGTTGACCTCATTAATGATACAGTTGACCTCATTAATGATACAGTTGACCTCATTAATAATACAGTTGACCTCATCAATGATATATTTAACCACTTGGCCTTTCAATTATTCTTATTCCTCCAATAATGTGATTCTGTCTTTTCTCCCCAGCAAACTTTACACCCCACACTTGTCCCCAGCAAACTTTACACCCCTCACTTGTCCCCAGCAAACTTTACACCCCACACTTGTTCCCAGCAACTTACACCCCACACTTGTTCCCAGCAAACTTACACACCACACTTGTTCCCAGCAAACTTACACCCCACACTTGTTCCCAGCAAACTTTACACCCCACACTTGTTCCCAGCAAACTTTTACACCCCACACTTGATCCCAGCAAACTTTACACCCACACTTGTTTCAGCAAACTTACACCCACACTTGTTCCCAGCAAACTTACACACACACTTGTTCCCAGCAAACTTTACACACACCACATTTCCTACAAATTTTACACTCACACTTGTTCCCAGCAAACTTTACACCACACTTGTTCCCAGCAAATTTACACCCCACACTTGTTCCCAGCAAACTTTACACCCCACACTTGTCCCAGCAAACTTACACCCCACACTTGTTCCCAGCAAACTTCACCACTAATTTGTTCCCAGCAAACTTTACACACCACTTTGTTCCCAGCAAACTTTACACACCACACTTGTTCCCAGCAAACTTACACACCACACTTGTCCCTGCAAACTTTACACCCCACATTTGTTCCCAAAAAACTTTACACCTCACACTTGTTCCCAGCAAACTTTACACCCCACACTTGTTCCCAGCAAACTTACACCACACTTGTTCCCAGCAAACTTACACCCCACACTCACCCCAGCAAACTTTACACCCCACACTTGTTCCCAGCAAACTTTACACACCACACTTGTTCCCAGCAAACTTTACACCCCTCACTTGTCCCCAGCAAACGTCTCCTTAGCTTTTCAACTTTGTTTTAATATACGTCATGGTTGTATCCTCTTCAGTCTGTACTCATAAGACCCATAAAACAGGTCTCATTTGTTAACAGTAACGAAGCTCAATTATGTTATGGAAAACCGCACCATGATGATATTTGTGTCTTCTTCAGTTTGTCGGTAGTTGGTAAGATTTTCTCTTGATTATTGCGCGCACTTAACACTAAACCTATTTCTGAACCTAGGAGGACGACCGTAGGACAAGAGATAGGTGCTGTACCCACTCAAGTAATACATTTTCCTTTTTTTCATTGTTCCCTCGATTTCCTGTCATTTCTGTGATGTTTTCAAATTCCCTTTATCTAGAGTTTCATCGACTTCCCAAGATAATTCCTGGTGTTGTCAGAGTAAAATATCGTCATCATTTACTGTGTGTGATCATCGTGTACTTGATGATGTGTATTCTACATCGCCATCTTTTCTTCCTTGCTGATATCCAAATTGCTGTTCAAAATTAAGTGAATATTAATTAATGAGTGACAAAAACAGCACGGACAATGAGTGTTTGATCACAGTGAATTCCACAAACAAAATAGTTGTCAAGGGCAAGGTTATCCGAGGTGGACCTTCTGTGATCATAAGTGCGTTAATAAGTCCACTCACTGTCTGGTTACATGTTGTCATGTTAACATAAGAAGAAATATGTCAGGTTAGGTTAGGTTAGGTTAGGTTAGGTCAGGTCAGGTCAGGTCAGGTCAGGTTAGGTGATCGAAAATCTCTAACAATAAAATAACAGAAGTGTACGGAGTCTAAATGATAATAACAGGGTCTGAGGATTTTTGGAATAAATGAAGTTGGAACTTACAGGCAGCCGGGCCATCTATGGTCAAGAAGACAAATCCGAAAACAGTGTGTAATGGACGGATGCACTTACAGACACTAGGAAAACAATAAATAGTTTATTTCCACAAACACTAGAGAGAGGACATATTAATACGTTAAAGTTTCTGAAAAATAATCAAGTATGATATGAAGGTAGTCAGTCTATGAGTCGTGTTGTGAAGTTAAAAGTTCGCAAAAGATCATCACCGACCACACGCTAACCAGACCTGAGTTACCATCGGATAAGTATGTAGTTGCTATGTGAAGACAATTGGGTTGGGAAACACCTCTATGTCACAACCTAGCGGCGCGACAAAGCGGCATATAAACAGAGACAGACAGTAGGACGGCCAGTAATGCTCTATTGCCTTTACAACACTCCTAAGTCGTCTTCTTTACCCTTGCACTTATCAGCTACTAAAGGTGATGACTACAACTAACACAGTCATGTGTACAAAAAATTTCAAAAGGAATGTAAATGAAGAGCTACAAACGTGCACAAGCTTCACCAGGGGAGGGTGTGTAGCCGGGCAGGGTGCGGCAGATTGAGTCATCCACAAGTCTCAACCTAGTACAGTATATCTATAAGAATATAAAGAAAGGCAACACAAGGAGGAGGTTGGGTGTCGGGTCCCACACCTCGCCACCCAGATACCATCACCTACCAGCCTCCCCAAACAAAAAACACTTCCCCCAGTGTCACCTTATCTCCCCCAAACTAGCAGCTTCTTATATCATACATATAAATAGAATCGGAATTTAAATGAACTGGTCCAACTCGCCACCAGAACGGCAGCAGATGCTGGCGTGATTTATATTAGCCCGGTGTCGTCATGGTGAGTCGAGGGGTAATGCTCCCCCCGTCTTGTTTATAAACTGAGGGTGGGCAGAGTACCCCTCAGATTGGGCTCAGGATTCGCCACCACACAACTCACAATGGACATTATGGCTCAGAATCTCGCCAGAAAAACTCGTTCCCTGGATCATTCGAACAGCCCTGGACACGTTGCAGATGCCCAGTGTGTCGCGCTCACTTTATTTACGCCGTTTTCCAAGCAGTCATATTTTACAGCCAGGACCGTATCAGTGATGGTTTTACTGGGGTCGGCCCGCGACTCGTGCTGGGGGAGATAGCGCAGGTGGGGGAGTAGGTTAAAGGGTGGGAGGGAGGTTAGACTTGTGAATGGTGGGACGTGGAGGGTGAATGGGGGAGGTATGTGTAGCACTGGGAGCTGCAGTGGGCCTCACCACACACCCGACACTAGCTCCACCACAACACCTTAAGTTAGTTTTAATGTGTGGAGGAGAGGGTGTGACGGGGTGTGAAGAGTGGGGTGACAGGATGTGGAGGGAGAGGTGTGACGGGGTGTGGAAGGAGAGGTGTGACAGGATGTGGAGAGGGGGTGTGACAGGGGTGTGGAAGAGGGGGGTGTGACGGAGTGGAGAAGGCGGTATGACAGGGAGGTGTGGAGGAGAAGGTGTGACGGGGTGTGGAGAAGGGTGTGACGTGGAGTGTGGAGGAGGTGTGACAGGGGTGTGGTGGAGAGGGTGTGACGGGATGTGTGGAGAGAAGGGGGGTGTGATGACAGGGGTGTGGAGGGGAGAGGTGTGACAGGGGGTGGGGGAGGGTGTGAAGGGCAGTGTGGGGAGAGGTGTGACAGGATGTGGAGAAAGGGGTGTGACAGGTGTGGTGGAGAGGGGTGTGACAGGATGTGGAGAAGGGGGTGTAACAGGGTGTGGAGAAGGGGTGTGATGGGGTGTGGAGGAGAGGGTGTGACGGAGAGTGGAGGAGGAGTGTGACAGGGTATGGAGGAGGGGGTGTGACAGGAGTGGAGGAGGGGGGTGTGACAGGGTGTGGAGGAGAGGGTGTGACAGGGAGTGGAGGAGGGTGTGACAGGGGTGTGGAGGGAGACAGTGTGACAGGGGAGTGGAGGGAGGGTGTGACAGGGGTGTGGAGGAGAGGGTGTGACGGGAGAGTGGAGGAGGGTGTGACAGGGAGTGGAGAGTGGGTGTGACAGGATGTGGGGTGTGACAGGGGTGGGAGGGGGTGTGACAGGGGAGTGGAGGAGGGGTATGACAGGGGTGTGGAGGAGGGGGTGGACGAGGTGTGGAAAGAGGGGGTGTGACAGAGTGGAGGAGGAGTGACAGGGGAGTGGAGGAGGAGGTGTGACAGGGGTATGGAGGAGGGGGTGTGAGCAGAGTGGAGAGAGAGGGGGGGTGTGACAGGGGTGTGGAGGGAGGGGGTGTGACAGGGTGGAGAAGGGGGGTGTGACAGGGGTGTGGGAAGAGGGGGGTGTGACAGGGGGCCTGACGGGGTGTGACAGGGGTGTAGAGGGGATGTGATGGGGTGTGGAGGAGGGTGTGACGTTTGTGGAAGGAGGTTTGACAGGGGGAGTAGAGAAGGGTGTGAAGGAGTGGGAGGAGGTGTGTGCAGTGGAAAGGTGTGACAGGGTGTGGAGGAGGGGGTGTGACAGGGAGTGGAGAAAGGTGACAGGGGTGCAGGACTGGGTGTGACAGGGGTGTGGAGAAGAGTGTGACAGAGCAGTGGAAAGGGTTGTGATGGGGAGAGGAGAAGAGGGGGTGTGACAGGGATTGGAGAGGGGTGCAGAGGTGGAGGAGAGGTGGGACAGGAGTGGAGAAAGGGGGGTGTGACAGGGGAGAAGGGGGTGTGACAGGGTGTGGAGGTGGGTGTGACAGGGGAGTGGAGAAGGGTGTGACAGGGGTGCAGGACTGGGTGTGACAGGGGTGTGGAAGGGTGTGACAGGGAGTGGAGAGAGGGTGTGACAGGGTGTGGAGGAGAGGGTGTGACAGGATGTGGAGAAGGGGTGTGACAGGGTGTGGAAGAGGTGTGACAGGGGTGGAAAGGAGTATGACAGAGGGTGTGGAGGAGGGTGTGACAGGGATGGAGGAGAGAGGGTGTGACGTGGTGTGGGAGGGGTGTGACAGGGTGTGGTGGAGAGGGTGTTGACGGGATGTGGAGAAGGGGTGTGACAGGGGTGTGGAGGAGAGGGTGTGACAGGGAGGGAGGTGTGAGAGTGAGAGAGGGTGTGAGAGGGAGGAGAGGGTGAGAGAGGGAGGAGAGGGTGTGACAGGAGGAAGAGAGGTTGAGAGAGGGAGGAGAGGGTGAGAGGGAGGAGAGGGTGTGACGGGAGGAGAGGTGAGGGAGAGAGAGGGTGTGACAGGAGGAGAGGGTGAGAGAGAGGGAGGAGAGGTGTGACAGGGAGGAGAGAGGGTGTGACAGGGAGAGAGGGAGTGTGACAGGGAGGGAGAGGGTGAGGGGAGAGAGGGTGTGACAGGGGAGGTGTGACGAGGAGAGAGATTGTGACAGGGGGAGAGGTGTGACAGGGAGAAGAGGTGTGACAGGGAGGAGAGAGATGTGACAGGGAGAAGAGGTGTGACAGGGAGGAGAGGTGTGACAGGGGGGAGAGGGTGTGACAGGGGAGGGAGAGAGGGTGTGACAGGGGGGGGGGTGTGACAGGGAGGAGAGGGTGTGACAGGGGAGAGAGGGTGTGACAGGGAGGAGAGGGTGTGACAGGGAGGAGGGTGTGACAGGGGAGAGGAGGTGTGACAGAGGAGAGGGTGTGACAGGGGAGAGGGTGAGAGAGGGAGGGAGAGAGAGGGGTGAGAGGAGAGGGTGTGACAGGGAGAGGAGAGGTGACAGGGAGGAGAGGGTGTGACAGGGGAGGAGAGGTGTGATGACAGGAGGGTGTGACAGGGAGGAGAGGGTGTGACAGGGGAGAGGGTGAGCAGGGGAGGAGAGGTGTGACAGGGGGGAGAGGGTGTGACAGGGGGAGAGGGTGTGACAGGGAGGAGAGGGTGAGGGAGAGAGGGGTGAGAGAGAGGGAGGAGAGGGTGTGACAGGGGGAGGGAGAGAGGGGTGTGACAGGGAGGGAGGGTGTGACAGGGAGGAGGGGTGTGACAGGGGAGGAGAGGGTGTGACAGGGAGGAGAGGGTGTGACAGGGGAGAGGGTGTGACAGGGGAGGAGAGGTGTGACAGGAGGAGAGGTGTGACAGGGAGGAGGGTGTGATGACAGGGGAGGAGAGGTGTGACAGGGGAGGAGAGGTGTGACAGGAGGAGAGGAGGTGTGACAGGGGAGAGGGTGTGACAGGGAGGAGGGTGTGACAGGGAGGAGAGGTGTGACAGGGAGGAGAGGAGGTGTGACAGGGAGAGGGTGTGACAGGGAGAGGAGAGGGTGGGGAGAGGGGAGGAGAGAGGTGTGACAGAGAGGTGTGACAGGGAGGAGAGAGGTGTGACAGGAGGAGAGGGTGTGACAGGGAGGAGGGTGTGACAGGAGGAGAGGGTGTGACAGGGAGGAGGTGTGACAGGGAGGAGAGGTGAGAGAGGGAGGAGAGGGTGTGGCAGGAGGAGAGGTGTGACAGGGGAGAGAGGGTGTGACAGGGAGAGAGGTGTGACAGGAGGAGAGGTGTGACGAGGGAGGAGAGGTGAGAAGGGAGGAGAGGGTGTGACAGGGAGGAGAGGGTGTGACAGGGAGGGGTGTGACAGGAGGAGAGGGTGTGACAGGGAGGAGAGGGTGAGAGAGAGGGGGGAGAGGGTGTGACAGGGGAGAGAGGGTGTGACAGGGAGGAGAGGGGTGTGACAGGAGGAGAGGGGTGTGACAGGGGAGGAGAGGGTGTGACAGGGGGAGGAGAGGAGGTGTGACAGGGGGGAGAGGTGTGACAGGGAGGAGGGTGTGACAGAGAGAGAGAGAGAGAGATGCAGGGCTTATATTAAAACAGTAATGTGTTGTTGTGTGGTGTGTGTGGTGTGTGTGTGTGTGTGTGTGTGGTGTGTGTGTGTGTGTGTGTGTGGTGTGTGGTTGTGTGTGTGTGTGTGGTGTGTGTGTGGTGTGTGTGTGTGTGTGTGTGGTGTGTGTGTGTGTGTGTGTGTGTGTGTGTGTGTGTGTGTGTGTGTGGTGTGTGTGTGTGTGTGTGTGTGTGGTGTGTGTGGTGTGTGTGTGTGTGTGGTTGTGTGTGTGTGTGTGTGTGTGTGTGTGTGGTGTGTGTGTGTGTGTGTGTGTGTGTGCTGTGTGTGTGTGGTGTGTGTGTGTGTGTGTGTGTGTGTGTGTGTGTGTGTGTGTGTGTGTGTGTGTGGTGTGTGTGTGTGTGTGTGCCTGTGTGTGTGTGTGTGTGTCTGTGTGTGTGTGTGTCAGCAATGATTAGGCAGTGATGGGTCCACTCAGTTCATAAGTCGTGTATCGTGCCAACACTGTCCCTACTGCTGACTTAAGGTCATTATTATCGTTGCCAACACTGTCCCAACCATAACATAAGGTCGTGGTATCGTTGCCAACATGTCATTAGTGCCAACACTGGCCCATAAGATCGTGGTATAATTGCAACACTGTCCTACCATAACATAAGGTCGTGTTATAATGCCAACACTGTCGTCACCTGGTAACTATCTCCCACACCTCATTTCTTGATGTATACAAGAGATGAGAGCATTATATACAAATAATGTGTCTGTAGCTCATGTTATGGTCTCTCTCTCTCTCTCAGACTGGTTTGGGGAGTAGTTTAGATGGTTAAGTTGCAGGTATTGAGTATCCTTCCGCTTGCACTGCTCGTTAAAGGGTGAATTAGTGGGGAAGGGGGAGGAGTGGGAGGAGGGGGGGGCGGAGTGGGGGAGGAGAGACAATTCTCCTCCTCCTCCTCTCCACCTCCTCCCCAGGTCACTTAATTACTCCTAGATAACAAGTGAGACTCTGGTGGCTGTAGTGTTGTCACCAATGATGCAAGATGGTGTCAGGTGGTGTCAGGTGGTGTCAGAGATGTAATGGGGCATGGGGTGTTAGGGGATGTAAGGTGGTGTCAGGGTGTCAGGGAAGGTGTCAGGAGGAGGATTAAATGTATTATTATTATTATTATTATTTTCTTGGTAAATTTATACACACACACACACACCTGCTCCGCCTCTCACGTCACGCCCATCAGCCACGCCTCCAGGTTACATCAGGCCAGGGGCGTGTCAACGTGTGTTTGTAGAGGGCCTATAACCTTGTTGAACTCCCATAACCTGGTTGAGACCCTTCCTGTATGTTGGGAGTAACTGTATATGTGTGTGTGTGTGTGGTGTGTGTGTGTGGGTGGGTGTGTGTGTGTGTGTGTGTGTGTGTGTGTGGGTGTGTGTGTGTGGGGGGGGAGGATGTGGGGACACATACATATATACATATATATATACACAGCAGAAAACTAGGATGTTCTGTCTCTCTGTGGAATAAATACCCTCATTAGTTTATTATTAATTATTATTCTTATTTAAGTCGTATTAATTAAATATCAATTAGTTAAGTTATACTCCAAAGATATTATAGGGCTTTAAACCTAACTAGCCCTAATAACAGAAATAACATAGTCAAGTCAGTATCATATGTCGATGAAAATCCTGGTGCCCGGTAAGAAGTCATCGCCTCTATCGCTTCAACGTGACTTCTCGTATTTTTTATAGCTGAGCGTTGGTGACCTCCTCGAACACTGTCTCCTGTACTGGTGACCTGCCTCTACATCCCTGTCCTGGTGACTTTTCTGACATTGTTTAAGTGAGTTTTCCCAGCAGCCTGTCTCTTGTGTGTGTGTGTGTGTGTGTGTGTGTGTGTAACTGTTGGAGCATCGAGGCTACTATTATCTATAATTAATTACGCTGGACTGGGCTGTTAGCATTTTGGACGACAGTAGACTGCCAAAGTAACTGTTACAGTCACCTAATGAATAGTAAACGTAATTGCTGGCGGGGCACTGAAGAGTGGGGATAGTTTTAAGACAAACCTGAAAAGGTGAAATGAGCCCTCACCTGGAACGATTATTTGCCAGTAATCTTGGAGGCACCACGAGAAGGTGTCAATACTTTCTGTTAGACCGACTGCAGACCGGGAGGCATGTGTCAATGGGAAAGACGCTGCGTCGCCCTCGCATAGATGTGGCCCCCGTGCCACATCAGTGATCGACTTGCGGTCAGTATCGGCCTCTTTAGTCCTGAACTACCAACGAGGTGACATCCTTAATAATCTCATATTATTGTATCAATACTGATAAATGCAATTGCTGCAGTCTTTACTAACCCTGAGATGTGAATTACAGCCTTGGGAACTTCGTGTTTTCTTTTCCTTGTGGTTATCAGCATATACTAGGTATATATATATATATATATATATATATATATATATATATATATATATATATATATATATATATATATATATATATATATATATATTATATATATATATATATATATATATATAGGGATTGGGTTAGCTCTATAATTGATATTTAATTAAACTTAAATAAGAATAATTAATAATACAACCACGAGGTATTTATTCACAAGAGACAGAGCATCTAGTTTCTCTGTTGTGTATATATATGTATATGTTTTGCTGAGGAAGAGAATGGAGAGGAGGGAGGAGAGAAGGTGTCCCTTAACAGGCAGTAAGCCCAGGTGATGTCAATTAAATGCTCAGTGAAGCAACTACCTAAACTACTCCCAAACTGCTTATCGTCATAGAGAGAGAGAGAGAGAGAGAGAGAGAGAGAGACCAAAAGCATGGCTAGTTTGCAGCACATTATTTCGGTATGTAATGTGTTCTCATCCTCTTGTATACCTCATGAAATGAGGTGTGTGGGAGATGGTTACCCAGGTGACGACAGTGTTGGCATTATACTGCCACGACCTTATGTTATAGTAGGGACAGTCTGGCATTGCGACCTTATGTATGGTAGGGTCAGTGTTGGCGATACCACGACCATATGGTATGGTTAGGACAGTGTTAGCAGCAATACCCGACCTTATGTTATGGTTGGGACAGTCATGGCAATCACCGACATATGTTATGGTAGGGACAGTGTTGGCAACGATACGACCTTATGTTAATTAGGTGGACCATTACCTAAGCATCATTGTTGTACACAGACACACACACACACACACACACACACACAACACCACACACACACACACACACACACACACACACATTTCTGTTTTAATATGTTTGTATCTCTCTCTCTCTCTCTCTGTCACACATCCTCCTCACCCTCTGCCTATCATATCTTAGCCTGTCACCTCTCCTCCCTGTCCACCCTCTCCTCCTGTCCCACCCTCTCCTCCCTGTCCCCCACCCTCCCCTGTACCTCTCCTCCCTCTCTCACCCTCTCCTCCTGCCCCTCTCCTCCTCTCCACCCTCCTCCTCCTCCACCCTCTCTCCTCTCTCCCCCTCCTCCTCCTGTCACCCTCTCCTCCCTGTCACACCCTCTCCTCCTGTCTCCCCTCTCCCCTGTCACCCTCTCCTCCCTGTCCACCCTCTCCTCCTGTCCACCTCTCCTCCCTGTCCCCCTCTCCTCCCTGTCACCCTCTCTCCCTGTCCCACCTCTCCTCCTCCACCCTCTCCCCTCTCACCTCTCCTCCTCTCCCCTCTCTTCTCCTCCCTCTCCCCTCTCCTGTCCCCCTCTCCCTCCCTGTCCCCTCTCTCCCTCTCCCCTGCTCACCCTCTCCTCCTCACCCTCTCTCCTGTCACACCCCTCTCCTCCTGTCACACCCTCCTCCTGTCCACCCTCCCCTGTCCACCCTCTCCTCCCTGTCTACCCCTCTCCCCTGTCACCCCTCTCCTCCCTGTCCACCCTCTTCTCCCTCTCCCTCTCCCCTCCCCTGTCACCCCTCTCCTCCCTGTCCACACCCTCTCCCCCCCTACCCCTCCTCCCCTGTCCCACCTCTCCCCCCACCTCTCCTCCTGTCTCCACCCTCCTCCCTGTCCCCCTCTCCTCCCTGTCCCCCTCCTCCCTGTCCCCCTCCCTCCCTGTCCCACACCTCTCTCCTGTCACCCTCTCCTCCCTGTCACCCTCTCCCTGTCCCCTCTCACCCTGTCTCACCCTCTCCTCCCTGTCCACCCTCTCCTCCCCTGTCACACCCTCTCCTCCCCTCCACCCTCTCCCCTGTCCACCCCTCTCCCCTCCCTGTCCCACCCCTCTCCTCCCCTGTCCACCCTCTCCTCCCCTCCACCCTCTCCCTGTCCTACCCCTCCCCCTCACCCCTCTCCTCCCCACCCTCTCACCCCTCTCTCCCCCTCTCCTCCCTCTCCCCCTCCTCCCTCCCTGTCACCCTCCCTGTCCACCCCTCTCCCTCTCTACCCTCTCTCCCTGTCCCCCCTCTCCTCCCTGTCCCCCTCTCCCCCTCCTCCCCCCTCCTCCTCCCTCTCCCCTCTCCCTCCCTCTCCACCTCTCTCCTCCCTGTCACCCTCTCCTCCCTGTCACCCTCTCCTCCCTTTCTCACTCCCTGTCACCCTCTCCTCCCTTCTCCTCACACCCTCTCCTCCCTGTCCCTCTCCTCCCTCTCACCTCCTCCTCTCTCACCCCCTCTCCTCCCCACCCTCTCCTCCCTCCCCTCTCCTCCTCTCCTCTACCCTCTCCCCTCTCTCCTCTCCTCCCTGTACCCCCTCCTCCCTGTCCCCACCCCTCTCCTCCCTCTCTCACCCTCTCCTCCCTGTCCCCCTCTCCTCCCTCTCTACCCCTCTCCTCCCGTCCCCCTCTCCCCTCCCTGTCCCCCCTCCCTCCCTCTCTCCCCTCCTCCCCTCTCCTCCTCCCCTCTCCCCCCTCCCTACACCCTCTCCTCCCTGTCACCCTCTCCTCCTCTCTCACCTCTCCTCCCTCTCCCTCTCCTCCCTCCCCACCCCTCTCCTCCCTGTCCACCTCTCACCCTCTCTATCTCCTCCCTGTCTTCCCTCTCCTCCCTGTCTCTCCCTCCCCTCTCTCACCCTCTCCTTCCCACCCTCTCCTCCTATACCCTCTCCCCCTATCACCCTCTCCCTCCCCTGTCCCCCTCTCCCTCCTCACCCCTCCTCCCTCACCCTCCTCTCTGCTGCTCACCCTCCCCTCCCTCCTCCCTATCCTCACCTCTCCTCCCTGTCACACCTCTCCTCCCTCTCTCCCCCTCTCTCCCTCCTCTCCACCCCACCCCTCTCCCCTCTCACCTCCCCTCCCTCTCTCCCACCTCTCCTCCCTCTCCTCCCTCTCCTCCTCTCTCTCCACCCTCTCCTCCCTGTCCCCCTCTCCTCCCCTGTCCCACCCCTCTCCTCTGTCCCCCTCTCCCCTCCCTGTCCTCTCCCCTCTCCTCCCCTGTCCCCCTCTCCTCCCCTGTCCCCTCTCCCTCTCCTCCCTGCTCCCACCCTCTCCCCTCCCCTGTCCCACCCCTCCCTCCCCTCTCTCCCCTCTCCCCCCCCTCTCCTCCCTTCCTCTCCCCTCCTCCCCTCCCACCTCTCCTCCCTGTCCCCCTCCTCCCACCCTGTCCCCTCCTCCCTGTCACCCCTCTCCTCCCCTCTCTCACCCCTCTCCTCCCTGCTCCACACCCTCTCCTCCCTGTCCCACCCTCTCCTCCTGTCTCACCCCTCTCCTCCCTGTCCACCTCCTCCTCTCTCACCCTCTCCTCCCTGTCCACCCTCTCCTCCCTGTCCACCTCTCTCCTCCCTGTCACACCCTCTCCTCCCTGTCACTCCCCTCTCCCTCTCCTCTCCCTGTCACCACCCTCCTCCCCTCTCTCACCCTCTCCTCCCTGTCCCACCCTCTCCTCCTGTCACACCCTCTCCTCCCTGTCACCCCCTCTCCCTCCCTGTCCCACCCCTCTCCTCCCTCTCTCCCCTCTCCTCCCTGTCCCCCTCTCCCTCCCTCTCTCCCCTCTCCTCCCTGTCCCCCACCCCTCTCCTCCCTGTCCCACCCTCTCCTCCCTGTCCCCACACCCCTCTCCCTCCCCTGTCCCCCCTCTCCTCCCCTGTCCCCCTCTCCTCCCTCTCTCCCCTCTCCCTCCCCTGTCCCCCCTTCCTCTTTTTGTTTTTGTTTTTCTCTCCTCCCCTGTCCTCTCCTCCTTCCCCTCTCTTGTACCTCTCCTCCTCTCTCTCAGCCTCTCTTCCTGTCACCCTCTCCTCCCTGGCCATCGTTAGGTGGTGACAGTGTGTCTCTTCAGCATGCTGTCACCTCTCAGGTCGGTTGGCTGTCATACTTCGCCTCTGACTCGTGACGCTCACTCAAATATTCTTGGGCAGGTGTGTGTGTGTGTGTGTGTGTGTGTGTGTGTGTGTGTGTGTGTGTGTGTGTGTGTGTGTGTGTGTGTGTGTGTGTGTGTGTGCGAACAGAAAAACGACGAACAGACAGACAGACAGACAGACAGATCCCCGAACCACCTTTGAGAAAAAATCCCCCCTTCGCCCAGCCACCACGCTGCCTGCCCCTTACTACCCCCTTACCACCTACCTACTTACCACCTGTCCTTACCCCTTACCACCTTACCCTTACCACCTGCCTACCACCCTACCCCTTACCACCTACCCTTACCACCTGCCCCCTTACCACCTACCCTTACCACCTGCCCTTACCACCTACCCCACCTTCCCCTTACTCCTGCCCCGCCTACCCTACCCCTTCTTGCCCACATACCACCCCTGCCCCTTACCACACCTACCCCTTACCACCTGCCCTTACCTGCCCTTACCACTTCCCCGCCCACACCTACCCCTTACCACCTACCCCTTACCACCTACCCCTTACCACCTACCCCTTACCACCTACCCCTTACCTGCCCTTACCTACCCACCTACCCCTTACCACCTACCCCTTACCACCTACCACCCCTACCCCCTTACCCTTACCTTACCACCTACCCCTTACCACCTACCCCACTACCGCCCACCCACCTTACCACCTACCCCTTACCACTACCCCTTACCACCTACCGCTCTAGGATGAAGTGTAAATCAACACCAAAACCTGACCTGACCTGACCTGACCTAACCTGACCTAACCTAACCTAAGCTAACCTGACCTGACCTAACCTGACCTGACCTGACCTGGAAATGTTGAAGGTGATCTCTTGGGTAAATCACCGGATAAATTACTTGATAAATCACCGGATAAATTACCTGATAAACCACCGGATAGATTGTTATGTGAATAAATTTGAAGGCAATTCGTGAACTGGGTCAACACTTTGGTCAGTAGTCATACAGGCCCTCACTTAATAATCTATACAAACAATCTATGTAAACCTATACAAACAATCTATCTAAACCTATACAAACACATCAACTATACAAACAATCTCAACAATACAAATCTATGTAAACTTGTGTTGATACGATATGACTCCAATAGGTGAAGGATTTGACAACAACAGACCTGAACAACAGGAGTCATGAGTGTTTATTGATCACTCAGAGTATGATACTTGTTTGGTTCTCTGTTTTATTTTTCCTTTCACGTTGGTTAGGTTTGGTTTGGTTAGGTTTGGTTTGGTTTTGGTTTTGGTTAGGTTTGGTTGGGTTGTTAGGTTTAGTTGGGTTAGGTTAAGTTAGGTTTGAGACACTGTTGCGTCTCTCTGCCTGCAATTTCCCTTCTTGGTGTAGTGAAGATATTTGTGGTGTGGAGGAATGTGTACCGCCTCCCTATACCTGCTGTACACACACGCACACACACACACACACACACACACACACACACCCACACGCTCTCTCACACACACACACACACACACACACACCTAAGGCAGTGTTCTGTGAGTAAGTATCGCCCTACCCTCCTGGCATAACGTGATACTTCAGTAATCCTATGAACAAATCCTTCCCCTTCCCCTCCTTTCCCCTCCTCCCCCCTATCCCCTCCTCTGCTACCCCTCCCCCCAACCAGTAAGGGAAGGGAGAATGTATGAGCACGTAAGGAGCATTTCTTAGGCACTCTTGTCACTCATGTTTATGTCAACTGCTGGTGGTAGTGTGTGTGTGTCAGGGCGAGAGGAGAAGAGGAAGAGGGAAAGGAGAAGGTGATGGGTTTACCACTGACGGCCATAAAACATGATGAAAGAAACACATTAACCCAGTAGGTGTGTGTGTGTGTGTACAGGGTGGTGTAATGCATCTAGTGTGGCAGTATTATGTTAGTGTTAAGGTGCAAGCACTGTTTGCTTCCTCTTGCATTCAGCTGCCGCCGCTAGCTAGCCCTCGTGGTGAACAGAGAAGCAACTTACATAAGTCTTCCCCCCCCAGTACACAGCCTCTTCACCATCAAGACTCCTGCTGTGCCTCCTCGTGGCAACACACGGTAACTAGGTGCCTCGTGGGCCCAGGCTAGACCAGCAGCGGATCTCGGAGTAGCAGTGGGCCCCAGAGGGACGGCGCATAGGCCCACTGGCATGTGGACACGTCCTGGCGCCTACCAACCACTGCCCCGCTGCCTTGCAGGATTAACCTTGGGAGGTATAAAGGCTACGGGGTAAACCCTGAACGAAAAGTCTGTGATGGAGCCCGCATCAGGCAGACATGCTTAACAGAGCTCCAACAAGACCCCAGCGGCGGTGTGGCGGAAGGTGACCACCATAGGAACCCAACGACTACACCAGCCGATGAAACTGTTGATGGACAGGCTACTAAGGCGAAACCCAACAAACTGGTCTATCGGCAGTCCATTGCAACTCTCCCTCTCCCCAGTCGTTGCAACACTTGCACCACTGCATCAGGAAAAGGGAGAGCCAAGATGTGTTGGTTTGCAGCCTTCGCTCCTGCCTCACCACATAACTCACACACAGCCATCACCCAGCTCATCATACCTCTCATCATCATCATCATCAAAACCCTATACCCCCAAAGTCCTGTGGCGACGGACGGTGACGACGGGGACAGGCAGAGATGACTGCCGGGTCTCTAGTCACAACTCTGCACATGGGCGCACACAGATAAGATGGTCGTTTATGCACTGGGACCTGGGCAGCAGTGCAATCCAGTCTTGTCTGTGTGATTGAGCAGCCCTTTCGAGGCACTCTGCTCACCCCACACTGGGGAGGGGCTAGAAATGGTGCCTAAACCTAGTCTACCTAAAGAACCAACCTGACTGGGCAACCGCTTAATGGTCATCCTTCTGTAGTTGAAAACACAATCATAATCACAGATCCAAACAAAACAAACTATACAACCTCTTATGGTCGCTGCATGGAATGTCAGGACCCTTCTGATACTGGCACATATGGTGCTCTGAAGAAGAACTGCCCTTGTGGTAAAAGGCTGGCGAGTATAACATCAACATAGCAGCTAAGTTGTGTCAACAGAGCGCCACGTGAGTCCGGGTCCACTGCACCAATGCATACGCCCTACCACCACCACCACACCACTACTACTACTACTACTACTACTACTACTACTTTTTTTTTTTTTTTTTAACGTGGCCTCCAGCCTCCCCAATAGCCACACCTTCGCACCATTTATTTACCTTAATATTAAATATCCTAATACATAAATTCATTGTTGTTTGCACTACGTGGCCTCCAGCCTCCCCCAGTAGCCACACCTTCGCCACCATTTTAGTACCTTAATATTCAATATCCTAACACATCAGTACCTATCCCAGCTGTATTGAGCCGCAGATCTATGAGGCATTCAGTTCTGATGCATTCTGCGTCTGCTACTGACAGGTAAACTTCACCAGGTGTGGTTGACGTCGGTTCTATATATCTGTCAGTCAAAGTATCGTGACACCAGGAGGAAGGAGGGTGTAGGTGAGGGAGGGGTGAGGTGGTGATGATGGAGGGGGGGGGAGGCGATGATAGAAGAGGAAGGTCCCTTTCCTCTGCTTTCGTTCCTCCTTCCTCCGCCTCCTCTTATAATGAGGGTACCACTCATACCTTCATGTTGTTGATATTATTGTTTTTGTCAGGTGGAGTGTGTGTGTGTTTGTACGTGTTAGTTGTGCTTGTCTGTGTGTGTGTTTGAACGTGTTAGTTGTGCTTGTGTGTGTATAATACGGTGACCAGAACTGAACTGCGTAATCCAAGTGAGGTCTAACAAGCACTCGTTATAGTTTTAAGATGACCTCGCTAGTCTTGTAACTAACACTCCTTTGTCAATACTGTGTGTACACATGTTTATACGTGTACACATGTTATTGTGTTTTCATTATACACACATTGACACACTGTTGTTGACGTACACACACACACACACACACGCTGCGGTAGGTCGATCTCCTCCTGTTAGTCCACTAAATACAAACCCTGTCGCTGGATTCATCCTCTTGAAAACAACACAGTGCTAACCAACACCCTCTAGTGTGGCTGATAAACTCCTTCAATAACCCGTAAAACTCACCCTTGTGGCACTAAGAGAGAGACATAGGTCTATGAGATCAACACAGTGCTATTCAACATACCCCATTAAGATTGAAGAGCCGTAGTTATTAACCCACAATAGTCGTCCTTATAATATAGGAGGAAGGCGCCCAGGCAGCAGCTTTTGGCGCCATATGTTTAAATAATTACCCATGATGCTCGAGTCGACAGACAAGTGAGCATCAGCAGCCAAACCGACACAGGTGGCCGACATTACCACACGATACTTTAATACCGCCCCGGCCGTCACAGAGGGCGGACGGGGTGTGGGCGGTAGTGGTGGAAGGTGGGTGGGCGGTAGTGGTGGAGGAGGTGGGTGGACAGAGGTGGTGGGCGGTGGTGGTGGACGGGAGGTGGGTGGGGGAGTGGTGGACAGGGAGGTGGGTGGGCAGGTAGTGGACGAGGGTGGGTGAGTGGGTGGCGATGGTGGTGGACGGAGGTGGGTGGGAGGTAGTGGTGGACGGGGAGGTGGGTGGGTGGGTAGTGGTGGACAGGGAGGTGGGTGGGCGGGTGGTGGTGGACGGGGGGTGGGTGGGGTGGTGGTGGACAGGGAGGTGGGTGGGGGGTAGTGGTGGACGGGGGTGGGTGGGTGGTGGTGGGCGATGGTGTGGGTGGGGTGGGCAGATGGTGTTAGTAGGCAGAGGTGAGGTCCTAAGTATAAGTAACCTATAGTTATGAGAATTACTTACAAATAATACATAAATTTACTTGGAATTTACTTACAGAGAATTATACTCAAATTTTTTTTTCTGGAATTAAGTTAGGTTAGGTTAGGCTGGGTCAGGTCAGGTCAGGTCAGGTCTAGCAGTGTTCGTTTTTCCATTACAAGCCTCTGTCTGTCTGTCTGTCTAAATATATGTCTGTCTCTAGCTGCTGCTCCTGTCTATCCACACACACACACACACACACACACACACACACACACACACACACACACAATTGGGACAAATATCAGACCCCCTTAACACGTCAGATAATAGCCCTTACGGTAACCCTCATGGTATAGCACTGTCTTGTCACCCCTTAGGAGCCATAACACGTCAGATAATAGCCCTTACGGTAACCCCTCATGGTATAGCACTGTCTTGTCACCCCTCCCAGTAGATAACAAAGGGCTCGGGGATAAGTGATTTGATCCTAATATATTAAGGATCTGACTCGCTAAGTTAATGAAATCGGATTAACACCCAAGTCTATTACGATGTGGGGGGGTGTGGGTGTGGGGTGTGGGTGTGGAGGGGTGTGTGGGTGTGGTAGGGAGAGGCGAGAAGGCTTTGAAATCGATAAATTGTGTGGATTGAATATATTGACTCTGTGAGAACATTATCACACATATGTTCACTCTCCTGCCTCTCACCGACCCCGCCCTCACCGACCCCGCCCTCCACCAACCCCGCCCTCCCACCAACCGCCCTCACCAACCCGCCTTCACCAACCGCCCTCCACCGACCCCGCCCTCACCAACCCCGCCCTCACCGACCCCGCCCTCACCAACCGCCTTCACCAACCCCGCCCTCACCGACCCGCCCTCACCAACCCCGCCCTCACCAACCCCGCCCTCACCAACCCCGCCCTCACCGACCCGCCCTCACCGACCCCGCCTCCCTGCGACCCCGCCCTCACCAACCCCGCCCTCACCAACCCGCCCTCATCAACCCCGCCCTCATCAGCCCCGCCCTCATCACCCGCCCTCATCAACCCCGCCTTCACCATCCCGCCTCACCAACCCCGCCCTCACCAACCCCGCCCTCATCAACCCCGCCCTCATCAGCCCGCCCTCACCAACCCCGCCTCATCCTTCCCCGCCCTCACCAACCCGCCCTCATCAACCCCGCCCTCCACCAGCCCCCCTCCACCAACCCCGCCCTCATCAACCCCGCCCTCACCAACCCCGCCCTCACCAACCCGCCCTCCCTGCTCCCGCCCTCATCACCCCGCCCTCACCAACCCCGCCCTCACCAACCCCGCCCTCTGCATCGCCCTCACCAACCGCCCTCACCAGCCCCGCCCTCATCAACCCCGCCCTCATCAACCGCCCTCATCAACCCCGCCCTCACCAACCCGCCTCACCGACCCCGCCTCATCAACCCCGCCCTCATCAACCCCGCCCTCATCAACCCCGCCCTCACCAACCCCGCCCTCACCAACCCCGCCCTCACCGACCCCGCCCTCACCAACCCCGCCCTCATCAACCCCGCCCTCATCAACCCCGCCCTCACTGCTCGCCCTCATGAGCCCGCCCTCACCAACCCCGCCCTCACCAACCCGCCTCACCAACCCCGCCCTCACCAACCCCGCCCCCATCAACCCCGCCCTCACCGACCCCCCCCTCACCAACCCCGCCTCATCAACCCCGCCCTCACCAACCCCGCCCTCCACCAACCCCGCCCTCACCAACCCCGCCTCATCAACCCCGCCCTCACCAACCCCGCCCTCCACCAACCCCGCCCTCACCACCCCGCCCTCACCAACCCCGCCCTCACTCAACCCCGCCCTCACCGACCCCCCCTCACCAACCCCGCCCTCATCAACCCCGCCCTCACCAACCCCGCCCTCACCAACCCCGCCCTCACCAACCCGCCTCACCAACCCGCCCTCATCAACCCCGCCCTCACCGACCCCCCCTCCACCAACCCGCCCTCATCAACCCCGCCCTCCTCGCCCCGCCCTCACCAACCGCCCTCACCAACCCGCCCTCATCAACCCCGCCTCATCAACCCCGCCCTCACCAACCCCGCCCTCACCAACCCCGCCCTCATCAACCCCGCCCTCACCAACCCGCCCTCCTGCTCGCCCTCACCAACCCCGCCCTCATCAACCCCGCCCTCCACCAACCCCGCCCTCACCAACCCGCCTCACCAACCCCGCCCTCACCGACCCGCCCTCACCAACCCCGCCCTCACCAACCCGCCCTCATCAACCCCGCCTCACCAACCGCCCTCACCGACCCCGCCCTCACCAACCCGCCCTCCACCAGCCCGCCCTCACCAACCCCGCCCTCACCAGACCCCGCCCTCACCAACCCCTTCATCAACCCCGCCCTCATCAACCCGCCCTCACCAACCCCGCCCTCACCAACCCTCCTCCCATTGCCTCACCGACCCCGCCCTCCACCGACCCGCCCTCATCAACCCCGCCCTCATCAACCCCGCCTCATCAACCCGCCTCACCAACCCGCCCCCATCAACCCCGCCCTCATCAACCCCGCCCTCACCAACCCCGCCCTCAGCGACCCGCCCTCACCAACCCCGCCTTCACCGACCCCGCCCTCACACCCCGCCCTCATCAACCCCGCCCTCATAACCCGCCCTCACCAACCCGCCCTCCACCAACCCCGCCCTCACCAACCCCGCCTCCACCGACCCCGCCCTCACCACCGCCCTCATCAACCCGCCCTCACCAACCCGCCCTCACCAACCCCGCCCTCACCAACCCCGCCCTCACCAAGCCCGCCCTCACCACCCTACCCTCACCACCCCGCCCTCACCAACCCCGCCCTCTACGGTGATGGTGGTGGTAGTAATGGTGGTTCCAACTACTACTATCACTACTACCACTACTACTACCACTACTACTACCACTACTACTACTACTACTACTAACAATGAACCACTCAAGTATCACCAATAAGCTTTGTCACTACAGCTGTGTCTACTGATTAAAGCTTTTTTTATAAATATGTCAAGCTTCTGTTCAGTGTTTTGATCACGTCTTGTCACTGTCTGGAATACTGATTTGGGTTAGGTTACACACACACACACTTACACACACACACACACACATACATACACATACACACACACACACATACATACACATACACATACACACACACATACACATACATACTTACACACATATACACACACACACACACAACACACAGATTTAATGGGTCGTTTATCAATATCACTATTCCTAATCCTGTCCAGCTGCTGGGTGTATACAGTGTGTCCTGGGGGTGTGTATACAGTGTGTCCTGGGGGTGTGTATACAGTGTCCTGGTGTTGTGTCCTGGGGGTGTGTATACAGTGTGTCCTGGGGGTGTATACAGTGTGTCCTGGGTGTGTGTATACAGTGTGTCCTGGTGTGTGTATACAGTGTGTCCTGGTTTGTATACAGTGTGTCCTGGGTGTGTATACAGTGTCTGGGTGTGTGTATACAGTGTGTCCTGGGTGTGTGTATACAGTGTGTCCTGGGGTGTGTATATGTCCTGGGTGTGTGTATACAGTGTGTCTGGGTGTGTATACAGTGTGTCCTGGGTGTGTGTATACAGTGTGTCCTGGGGGTGTATACAGTGTGTCCTGGGTGTGTGTGTATACAGTGTGTCCTGGGTGTGTGTATACAGTGTGTCCTGGGTGTGTGTATACAGTGTGTCTGGGTGTGTATACAGTGTGTCCTGGGTGTGTGTATACAGTGTGTCCTGGGTGTGTATACAGTGTGTCCTGGGTGTGTGTGTATACAGTGTGTCCTGGGTGTGTGTATACAGTGTGTCCTGGGTGTGTGTGTACAGTGTGTCCTGGGGTGTGTGTACAGTGTGTCCTGGGTGTGTGTATACAGTGTCCTGGGTGTGTATACAGTGTGTCCTGGGTGTGTATACAGTGTGTCCTGGGTGTGTATACAGTGTGTCCTGGTGTGTATACAGTGTGTCCTGGGTGTGTGTATACAGTGTGTCCTGGGTGTGTGTATACAGTGTGTCCTGGGTGTGTGTATACAGTGTGTCCTGGGTGTGTGATACAGTGTGTCCTGGGTGTGTGTACAGTGTGTCCTGGGTGTGTATACAGTGTGTCCTGGGTGTGTGTATACAGTGTGTCCTGTTTATAGTGTGTCCTGTGTGTATACAGTGTGTCCTGGGTGTGTGTATACAGTGTGTCCTGGGTGTGATGTGTGTCCTGTGTGTATACAGTGTGTCCTGGGTGTGTGTACAGTGTGTCCTGGGTGTGTACAGTGTGTCCTGGGTGTGTATACAGTGTGTCCTGGGTGTGTATACAGTGTCCTGGGTGTGTATACAGTGTGTCCTGGGTGTGTGTACAGTGTGTCCTGTGTGTTACGTGTGTGTATACAGTGTCCTGGTGTGTTATACAGTGTGTCCTGGGTGTGAGTGTGTCCTGGTGTGTGTATACAGTGTGTCCTGGGTGTGTGTATACAGTGTGTCTGGGTGTGTGTATACAGTGTGTCCTGGGTGTGTGTATACAGTGTGTCCTGGGTGTGTATACAGTGTGTCCTGGGTGTGTATACAGTGTGTCTGGGTGTGTATACAGTGTCCTGTGTGTTACAGTGTGTCTGGTGTATGCAGTGTGTCTTGTGTGTAGTGTGTCCTGGGTGTGTGTATACAGTGTGTCCTGGGTGTGTATACAGTGTGTCTGGGTGTGTATACAGTGTGTCTTGTGTGTATACAGTGTGTCCTGGGTGTGTATACAGTGTGTCCTGGGTTGTGTATACAGTGTGTCCTGGGTGTGTGTATTGGTGTGTATACAGTGTGTCCTGGGTGTGTACAGTGTGTCCTGGGTGTGTATACAGTGTGTCCTGGGTGTGTGTATACAGTGTGTCCTGGGTGTGTGTATACAGTGTGTCCTGGGTGTTAAGTGTGTCCTGTGTGTATACAGTGTGTCCTGGTGTGTTGTTTTGTGTATACAGTGTGTCCTGTGTGTATACAGTGTGTCCTGGGTGTGTATACAGTGTGTCCTGGGTGTGTGTATACAGTGTGTCCTGGGTGTGTTATACAGTGTGTCCTGGGTGTGTGTATACAGTGTGTCCTGGGTGTGTATACAGTGTGTCCTGGGTGTGTGTATACAGTGTGTCCTGTACAGTGTGTCTGTGTGTGTGTGTGTGTGTGTTGTGTGTTACAGTGTGTCGTGTTAGTGTTGGTGTGTGATCAGTGTGCTGGGTGTGTGTTACAGTGTGTCCTGGGTGTACCACAAAACAACAACCACCACCACTACAACAACCACCACCACCACCACCACAACAACCACCACAACAACCACCACCTACAACAACCACCACCACCACCACCACCACAACAACCACCACCACCACAACAACCACCACACAAAACCACCACCACACAACAACCACCACCACCACAACCACAACCACCACAACCACAACCACCACACCAACCACATCCTAACCTAAATACTTTTGGTCTCTTTAAATTATTCCTAAAACCTTAAAAAAAATCTTTAAACTTTATAAGAATCAAAAGTTTTTGTTCTTCAAGTTTCGCCTTAAAATTGTTCTTCACATTGGTGGTAAAAGTTATGGTAAGTTATTTGTTCTTCTTGGAGGGAGGGAGAGAAGAGGAGAGAGAGAGAAGAGATTCCCCTCTTTGTCTCTCTCTCTCTCTCTCTCTCTCAAAAGGACATTAAAACCTAACCTAACCTAACCCCTCCTCCTGCGCCCCTTGTTCTCGAGAGTATAATTTGTCCCATCAACGAGGGTGTGAGAGGAGGAGGAGGAGGAGGAGGTACACACACACACACACACACTCCTCACACTCTCACTCACACACACACACACACACACACACTCACTCTGTATGTGTGTGTGTGTGTGTGTGTGTGTGTTTTTAGTTGTGGTGCGCATCTCCTGTCATCTATTAGTTTTTGGTCATGACTGTTGTGGTTAGGGGCCTCTCTCTCTCTCTCTCTCTCTCCTCTCTTTGTTATTTATTTAATATTATCTTATATCAGTAAATCTGTATGATTACTGTGAGGAGGAGGAGGGCAGGATGGTCGAGGCAGGGAGGGTGAGAGGGCAGGAGGAGGAGGGCAGGAGGAGGAGAGGGAGGAGGAGGGCAGGAGGTGAGGAGGGCAGGAGGAGAGGGGGATGAGGGGAGGGGGAGGAGGTGAGGAGGGCAGGAGGGAGGAGAGGCAGGAAGGGTGAGAGGGCAGGAGGAGGAGAGGCAGGAGGTGAGGGGGCAGAAGGAGGTGGAGGGGCAGGAGGGAGGAGAGGGGGAAGGTGAGGAGGGCAGGAGGAGGAGGAGGGCAGGAGGAGAGGCAGGATGGTCAGAGGGCAGGATGGTCAAGAGGGCAGGATGGTCGAGAGGGCAGGATGGTCGGAGGGCAGGAGGAGGAGGAGAGGGGTAGATCGAGGAGGGCAGGATGTCAGAGGGCAGGATTCGAGAGGGTAGGGATGGTCGAGAGGCAGGAAGGGTGAGAGGCAGGGGAGGGTGAGAGGGCAGGAGAAGGAGGAGAGGCAGAAGGGGGAGAGGGCAGGGAGGGGTGAGAGGGCAGGGAGGGTGAGAGGGCGATGGTCAAGAGGCAGGATGGTCAAGAGGGCAGGATGGTCAAGAGGGCAGGATGGTCGAGAGGGCACGATGAGGGAGAGAGGGGCAGGATGGTCGAGAGGGCAGGATGGTCGAGAGGGCAGGATGGTCGAGAGGGCAGGAAGGTCGAGAGGGCAGGAGGGAGAGGGCAGGAGGAGGGGAGGGAGAGGCAGGATGGTTGAGAGGGCAGGATGGTCGAGAGGGCAGGGAGGGTGGGAGAGGGCAGGAGGAGGAGGAGGAGAGGGCAGGATGGTCGAGAGGGCAGGATGGTCAAGAGGGCAGGATGGTCGAGAGGGCAGGATGGTGAGAGGGCAGGAAGGTCGAGAGGGCAGGGGAGGTGAGAGGGCAGGAAGGGTGAGAGGGCAGGAGGAGGAGGAGGACAGAAGGGTGAGAGGCAGAGGAGGAAGAGAGGGCAAAGGGTGAGAGGGCAGGGAGGGGTGAGAGGGCAGGAGGAGGAGGAGAGGGATGAAGGTCGAGAGGGCAGGATGGTCAAGAGGGCAGGATGGTCAAGAGGGCAGGAAGGTCGAGGCAGGATGGTCGAGAGGCAGGAAAGGTCGAGAGGGCAGGAGGGTGAGAGGGCAGGAGGAGGAGAGGGCAGGATGCGAGAGGGCAGGATGGTCAAGAGGGCAGAATGGTCAAGAGGGCAGGGGGGTGAGAGGGCAGGGAGGTCGAGGCAGGGAGGTCGAGAGGACAGGGAGGGTGAGAGGGCAAGGAGGAGGAGAGGGCATGAAGGTCGAAAGGGCAGGATGGTCGAGAGGGCAGGATGGTCGAGAGGCAGGATGGTCGAGAGGGCAGGAAGGTCGAGAGGGCAGGAGGGTGAGAGGGCACGTGTCACACCTATTCCTCCCTCTAACATGTAGTTATCCCTCACGCGCGTGTCTCGTGAGGGGTCGCTTATTTGTAGTGTCATGGTTGCGTGTGTTTTGCGTGCGCGTGATTGCATGTCGAGTGATTGTTTTGTTGGTTTTATGAGGGTAGCTGTGTGTGTGTGTGTGTGTGTGTGTATTTATGTGTGTATGTATGTGTATGTATGTATGTATGTATGTATGTATTGAGACAGTAAATATTTGCTCAACCCAAAGGCGTTTTCCCCAGGCATAACCCCCTCACCCCCCACCACCCCCCCACCCCTACCACCCCTCACCCCTCCCTCACACCCTACCACCCCCTCACCCCCACACCCCCACCCCCACCACCCCCTCACCCCCCACCACCCTCACCCCCACCACCTCACACCCCACCACCCTCAACCCCACCACCCTCACACCCCTACCACCCCTCACCCCTACCACCCCTCACACCCCACCACCCTCACCCCCACCACCACCCCCACCACCCTCACCCCCACCACCCCACCCCCACCACCCTCACCCCTACCACCCTCACCCCCACCTCACCCTACCACCACACCCTACCACCCTCACCCCTACCACCCTCACCCCTACCACCCTCACCCCTACCACCCTCACCCCCCCCTACCACCCCTCACCCCCCACCACCCTACCCCCTACCACCCCTCACACCCTACCACCCTCACCCACCTCCCCCTCACACCCTACCACCCCCTCACCCCTACCACCCTCACCCCCACCACCCTCACACCACCACCTCACCCTACCAACCTCACCCCTACCACCCTCACCCCCACCCTCACCCCCACCACCCTCACCCCACCACCTCACCCCCCACCCCTTCACCACCACCCTCACCTACCACCCTCAGCCCCTCACAACCCCCCCAACCCCCACCAACCCCTCAACCCCCACCAACCCCCCAACCTCACCAACCCCTCAACCCCACCACCTCAACCCCCACCAACCCCCACACCCCACCACTCAACCCCCACCACCCCACCCCACCACCCTCACCCCCACCACCCCCACCCCCACCACCCCTCACACCCCACCACCCTCACACCCCACCACCCTCACCCCCACCACCCCCCACCCCACCACCCTCTCACACCCCACCACCCCACACCCTACCACCCCCACCCCACCAACCCCCACCCCCACCAACCCCCACCCCCACCACCCCTCACCCCCACCCCAACCCCCACCACCTCTCAACCCCACCACCCCCACCCCACCACCCCCACCCCCACCACCCCTCACCCCACCACTCACCCCCACCCCCCCACACCCCACCACCCTCACCCCACCACCTCACACCCCTACCACCCCTCACCCCTACCCACCCTCACACCCCTACCACCTCACCCCTACCACCCTCACCCCTACCACCCTCACCCCTACCACCCTCACCCCCCCCCCCACCCCCCACCCCCACACCCACCACCCCACCCCCACCACCCCCACCCCCACCACCCTCACCCTCACACCCACCACCCTCACCCCCACTCTCACACACCCTACCACCCTCACCCCTACCACCCTCACCCCCCTACCTCCCTCAACCCTACCACCTCACCCCCACCTCAACCCCTACCACCTCACCCCTACCACCCCTACCACCTCACCCCACCTCCTCACCCTACCAACCTCACCCCCTACCTCCCCTCAACCCCTACCACCCCTTAAGACACACGTGTCTTCCCTCCTAACTGCCACAGGCGTCTCATGACCCGTAGGGCTGATGGTGTGTGTGTGTGTGTGTGTGTGTGTGTGTCATTTTCAGTTTCACACACACACACACTCTACTACTACTACTGTCACTGGTAATCAAGTATGACGATCATCCAGCTATGATACAATGATATGAGTTATTAAGGATGTCACCTTCGTTGGTGAGTTCTGAGGTGACTAAAGAGGCCGATACGGGACCGGCAGAGTCGATCATTGATGTGGCACGTGTGGGGGGCTACATCTAGTGCGGGAGGGGCGACGGCAGCCTCTTTCCGGCGTTGGTGCTTGTCTGCCTCGGTTTGAAGTCGATCTAACTCGAAAGTATTAACACCTTCTCGTGTGGTGCTCCTCCAAGCGTTACGGTGTGGAGTAATCGTCTCCCAGGTGAGGGGGTCGATTTGGCACTTTTTCAGGCTTGTCTTAAGACTATCCTTATACCTCTTCAGTTGCCCGCCAGCGTTACGTTTACTATTCATTAGGTGACTGTAAAGTAGCTACTTTGGCAGTCTACTGTCGTCCATGAGGGTAACATGGCCAGTCCAGCGTAGTTGTTCATGGATAATGGTAGCCTCGATGCTCCTACAGTTGGTGTCAGCGAGAATACTGGCATTTGTTCTCGTGTCTTCCCAGCGAACTCGGAGGATGGAACGTAGACTACGTTGGTGAGAGTTATCAAGTGCCTTGAGGTGCCTCCTGTATGTGACCCATGTCTCACTGCCATACAGCAGGGTGGGGAGGACCACTGCTCGATATACGTGTAACTTTGTAGATAATCTCAGCTCCCTACAGCTGAAAACACGGGTACAGAGTCTGCCAAAGGCTTGAGATGAACATCTGATCCGATGCTGAATCTCTTCATCGATGTCCGCGGTGGTGGACAGGTGGGAGCCGAGATACTGGAAGTGGGTAACATTAGAGAGGGTAGTACCGTTAAGCTGGGTGTAGTAGGCGGGTACCAAACAGGGAGGTCCTGGGAAGATATTGGAAGCATAATGTGTTGTCTAATGGTAGACCCTGCTGCCATATGTGACCAAGTCCCAGGTTGATGATCTGACCTTCTGCTTCATTTACATACAATTGTAGGGTCTCAATTGTTTCCCTGACAACACAACACAACACAACACAACTCAACACAACACAACACAACACAACACAACATACATATATTGTTTCTCACTATTGATTGTTTTTCATATATGTATTTCTTGATAGTTCTTTATTATTATTATTATTATTATTATTATTATTATTATTATTTTTATTATAATAATAATGTTTTCGCCTCCAGGCCCTGATGTGGGTCAGTGACCTGTGCCCCGGTGGGTTAATCCCCGTTAAAAATAATAATTATATAGTGGGTGGAGGTGTGGCTGAACCAAGGGCAAGGCCGCAGTGTGTATCGTCCACATACCGTTATTGACCGGATGTGTCGTGTGAAAAGGATTAGTCAGTGCCGTACTCTACCCACATACTTTGAAGTTAGGTTAAGTTAAGTTAGGTTAGATCAAAGGTTCGACTCTATCACTTGGATGACGTTAATCGTGGTGTATCCGGTAAGTGAAATGACTCAGCTACACAGCCAGTGAGAGCAGTACAGCACCCGACAGCTGTCAAGACGGTGTGGTTTACTCGTCACCCTGAAAGAGACAGTCAGTGGTGATTGTAACTGTGCCTCGAGAAAGTGAGTTAGTGACAGAAACAGTTAGAAATTGACAGGCATTACTACAGAAGACAGTTAAACTTAGTTAAATTATAATACTAAGTGTCCGGGAAGAACCTAACATTAACTATAAAACAAGGCAGAGTTTTTATTTAGTGTCTGTCTTGTAAAACATAAGAGGCGGTAACAGGATGAAACTGACTCCAGTCCTCGTATTGAAGAGTCTGTTGGTGACCATACTGTGTTCTGTTCAGAGTAAGTGACTTTGAAGTGAGGTTAGGTTAGGTGAGGTGAGGTGAGGTGAAGTGAAGTGAGGTATTATGTAATGTTATTGTCGTTGTTGTTGGTATTATTATTATTATCATCAAAATAAGTTATTGTTGTTTCTTGTAGTATTAGTGTGTAATAATAACAATAATAATAATAATAATAATAATAATAGTAATTATAAATAAGAAAATAAGGAGTCTGCAATAGGCTGGTTGGCGTAGATGGTGTTAAATCTGAGTGGGGCCGTGTAACCAGTGGGGTTCCCCAGGGGTCAGTACTAGGCCCACTCTTGTTCATAATCTACATAAACGATCTAGATACTGGGATCAGCAGTGACATAAGCAAGTTTGCGGATGACACCAAAATAGGGCGGCAGATTAATTCAGGGCAGGATGCAAATGCGTTACAGGGGGATGTAAATAAACTGCAGGGGTGGTCTGAAAAATGGCAAATGAAATTCAACACCAGCAAGTGCAGCGTAGTTAATATTGGAAGAACAAATACTGTCAATGTATACAGCCTTAACAACATCAACCTAGAGAAGTCGACTTGTGAAAGAGACCTAGGGGTACTTGTAAGCCCGGACCTACGGCCTAGAAAACAGTGCGTTAATGTTCGAAATAAGGCAAACAGAGTATTGGGTTTTATATCTAGAAGTGTAAGTAACAAGAGTGCAGAGGTCTTATTGCAACTATATCTTGCACTAATCAGGCCGCACCTCGATTATGCGGTTCAGTTCTGGTGCCCCTATTATAGAATGGATATCAATTCACTGGAGTCGGTGCAGCAAAGAATGACGAAAATGATTCCGGGACTTAGAAACCTTCCATATCAGGATAGGTTAAAGAAACTAAACTTGCATTCCCTAGAAAGACGAAGAGTGCAGGGAGATATGATAGAAGTATTTAAGTGGGTGAAAGGAATCAACAAAGGGGATATAGATAAAGTTCTTATAATATCCGAGCAGGATAGGACTCGGAGCAACGGATTTAAGTTGGAAAAGTTTAGGTTTAGGAGGGATATAGGAAGGGACTGGTTCACAACTAGGGTGGTGGACGAGTGGAACAAGCTTAGCAACTTTGTAGTAAGTGCTGGAAAGTTTTAAAAGGAGGCTAGATAGGGTGGTGGACGAGTGAAACAAGCTTTGCAACTTTGTAGTAAGTGCTGGAACGCTGGAAAGTTTTAAAGGGAGGCTAGATAGGGTGGTGGACGAGTGGAACAAGCTTAGCAACTTTGTAGTAAGTGCTGGAACGCTGGAAAGTTTTAAAGGAGGCTAGATAGATTCATGGATGATAGAGAGTGGTAGTAACTCTCGACAGGAGCTGCCATGCTTGTTCCACTCGTCCACCACCCTATCTAGCCTCCTTTTAAAACTTTCCAGCGTTCCTTACTACAAAAAGTTTCCACTTCCAAGTATCTCCCTAACATAATCCCTAAACCTAACCTAACCAAACCATCTTTCAGAGGATCAGATGTACAAAACCAACGCTACTTGTACCGTTGAGTTTGAGCTGACAGAGGAACCCAATGAGGTCCACTTCCGCCCTAATGTAACCTCAGGGGCGACAGCAAGGATCACGCTAGTGGCTGAGTTCAATAGGAGTGAAGCTAGTGTTGCTGTATCTTATAATGTAATGTATTATTGCTATTTGTTGCTATTTATTACTATTATTATCGAGCGCCTGACTTAATCTGACCTAACCTAATCCATAAATTAGTATGATTATTAAGAATTTAGACCCAGAAAATAAGGTTATGTTTCTTGGTTTCAGAATCCCCCGTATGAGGTGTCTCCGAAGGCCGGGTCAACGCTGCTACCATTCTATAAAGCAGTGTTAAGCAGTGATGGTCTGGTCGAATGGCGTGCTGAGTCCCTTACTGAATCAAGTGAGTGTGTCCGAGTGTATGTCGTATGTTAATTAGTTCGCCATTTGTCTAATTAATTCATTAAGTGGGGGTCAAGTAACGTTAGATTGATATAGTAATGTTATCTGTAGTAACTTAAACTAATCTAATGTAGTTTAATCTGTATTAACTTAACCTAAGCTTCCCCCATTACAGCAGCAGTAGTAACGATATGCTCACCAAACAAAGAATCCATCCATGATATCAAATCAACTCGTCCGCGACCTGAGAGTGATACTGCAGGTCCCTTCGCTCACTGGCCCAAGACAACCTCTCTCACTACCTTACTACTTTTGCTGGCTACCTGTCTTGGTAGTATAATCTGCCTGGTGGCCTATGTGTGCGCTCTAATCCTGCAAATAAATCGACTGAAGGAAGGTAAGGGATGTGTGGCTGTTGTGTAGGTGATAGTGGTGGTGATGATAGTGGTGGTGATGATGGTGGTGGTGATAGTGTAATGAAGGGTTTTGTTCATCATTCCGTTCACTACAGTCACTTTATCTCTAAGTCATTGTCTGCTCATTGTATATTTACAAGCTCTGGTAATTGTGGTTTTTTTAATAAATTGTTAATTATTATTATTATTATTACACATATACACACATAAATATCTCCACAAGGTCTTCGTATTTTTGACAATATATATCGGTTTTTTTGAAGGCAAGACGATGACAGAGAACAATGCTCTCCACCAAGTGACTGATCAGCACCCAGCCACCCACCAGGATCCTGACCCTTCCTCACCTAACCTCCTATTCTACCATACTAACGCCTTGTATGATGATAACGTGAGCCAGAATACTTTATATGATGACGTGAGCCAGCATGCTATATATGATGACGCGACATCCTACATCAGGTGACGTGTACAGACCGTGGAGCTTACGGGCATGCAGGGTAACGGCCATTAAGAGGCAACGTAACTGTCAACCTTCTGGCTGATGGCATATCCTCCCATATTAGAACATAAGAATGGAGGAAACTGGAGCGGGCCTATTGGCCCATACTGGACAGTCCCGTTTACACCCAACCCCTATTGCTCATATAAGCATCCAACCTGTGTTTGAAGCTATTCAGCGTATTCGAGTTAATGATGATATTTGGTAACTTGTTCCATTCATCCACTACTCTGTTTCCAAACCAGTGTTTACCTATTTCACGCATAAATCTAAATTTGTCTAATTTAAAACCATTGTTACGAGTTAGCTCCTGGTTGGATAGTTTGAGTACCTTTGTAATGTCCCCTTTGTTTAGCCCTGCCTTCCACTTATACACCTCTATCAGGTCGCCCCTCGCTCTACGTCTCTCGAGGGAGTGCAAATTAGGATGCGTTAACCTGTCTCTGTACTCAAGGTTCCTAATGCCCGGGATTAGTCTTGTCATTCTCCTCTGAATTCTTTCCAATGATTCTATATCCATTCTGTAATACGGTGATCAGAACTGAACTGCGTAATCCAGGTGTGGTCTCACAAGAGCAAGATTCAGTTTTAGGATGACCTCGCTAGTCTTGTAACTAACACTCCTTTGTATGAACCCAAGTACTTTATTAGCCTTGTTACGAGCAAGAACACATTGTTTACTTGGCTTAAGGTTCCTACTTATCATTACTCCTAAATCTCTCTCACAGTCGGATTTCTCTATGGCATCGTTGTTCATCTGGTATCTAGTTTCCCTGTTTACATCTCCTATACTGAGTACTTTACATTTGTCCACATTGAATTTCATCTGCCATTTTTCAGACCATTCGAAATTTTTTTTTAGATCTTCCTGTAGTTTTGCGGAGTCCTCGTCAGATTTAATAACACGTCCTATTTTAGTGTCATCAGCAAATTTACTTATGTTGCTGTCTATGCCGATATCTATGTCGCTTATTTATATAATAAATAATAATGGTCCAAGTACTGAGCCTTGGGGAACTCCACTTGTGACGTTGCTCCAATGGGATCTAGTGCCATTAATGCTCACTCGCTGTTTCCTGTCCTGTGCTTCTACCTTTCTAATTAGTCTTTCATGGGGGACTCTGTCGAAGGCTTTGCTAAAGTCAAGATATACCACATCATAGTCGTGCCCCTCGTCCACCGATTCGAAAACTGATGAAAAGAATGTTAGATTAGTTAGACATGAACGGCCGCTTGTGAAGCCATGCTGGGAATTATTGATCAATCGGTGCTTCTCCAGGTGATTTCGAATAGAGTTTGAAATGATTGCTTCCAGTAATTTGCCTACTATTGATGTTAGACTGATTGGGCGGTAGTTAGAGGATAGTGATCTAACTCCCTTCTTGAAAATCGGTATTACATTTGCTATCCTTCAGGATTCTGGTACTACACCCGTTTTTAAGGACATGTTAAACAACTTTGCTAAGGGCGTACTAAGCTCTTCCTTACATTCCTTTAATACTCTGGCAAATATCTCATTGGGACCTGGTGACTTATTAGGCTTTAGTTTGTCTATTTGCTTACTAACATCGTTACTAGTCACTTCTATCTCGCTTAGTTTGTTTTCTTCACTATCTCTGTATATAGTCGGTGCCTCGGGTATCATGTTTAAATTTTCGGTGGTGAAAACTGTTGAAAAATATTTATTCAAATTATTGCTCATTTCTCCGTCGTTATCAGTTAGCTCGCCGGTATCTGACCGTATTGGTCCAATCTTTTCTCGTGTTTTAGTTTGATACATTTGGTAGAATCCTTTGGGGTTTGTCTTCGCCTCCCTTGCTATCCTTACCTCATTATTCCTCTTGGCTTTCCTTATCTCGGTCTTAACCCTAACCGGCCAATACCTTATAATAATCCCGGAGGTAAATTTCGCCACGATTTATCCTTCTACCTATAGCCTTCCTTTGGCCAATAATGTTCTTTAAATAATTATTTATCCATTTAGGGTCATTGTTGTCTGATCTGAGTTTTTTGTATGGTATGTTCTGCCTCTGTGCATTAAGTAACTCATTATTTAAATTGTCGTGGAACTCGGCAATCTCAGATCTCGTTATCAGGTCCGTGTCATCTGTCAGGTTCACAGCCAAGCGCGACACCCCCTCTCTCAGCTGCCTCTTTAAACTGTCAAAGTTTGCCCTTCTGAAATCTGGTACTTTAGTGGAATTTTCCTTACGTCTGCCCTGAAAATCTAACTGGAATCTAATTTTTTTGTGATCGCTGTTTGCAAGTTCGTTCCCTACCTCGACATTGCTAATGATCGGAGAACATAATCTTGTTCATGACTTTGAAAACTCTTATAAAAACCTTCAGTTGCTCCTTGAAACTGAAAACTGTTCCCGGTGGAGATGTTTGTCATTTGTGATAGAAAAAAATTCTGGTGAACTACGCTGAAGAACGACCCGAAAATGTCACTTGTTTTGAAAATTTTGGTAAATTTTTCAGTGTCAGAGTGTTTTTGCCAAGTGAAACCCACCCGCGAAATTTGATGGAGCCGCATTAATGAATTATTCCCCAGAGAAACTTAACGTATTAGACACAATGTGGTGAAGACTGTGATGTTCCGAAATGGAGAAACAATTACACATCACAATTTTGGAGTGAGGTTTTACAGTTACACGGATGTACCTGACGACAATCCAGTTGGTGAACTTTGTCAATTATCAGTAGATACTTTTGTCCCTCACACATGCTGACGTGTAGCGGCTGTTTAGTCAATCTAGTGAAGGTCAAAATGCGCACCACTGTACTCAAAAACTGTAAATTCTATTCCCTGTGTTTACTCTGCCTTGAAAACGACTGGCAAATTCTATTACAATTATGATCTCCCGAAGAAATTCACTTACAAGATTGGTACTATAGAGTCATACTCAGAGTCGTACCTACAGGATCCGGCTCCCAAAGAGTCGTACCCACAGGATCCGGCTCCCAAAGAGTCGTACCCACAGGATCCGGCTCCCAAAGAGTCGTACCCACAGGATCCGGCTCCCAAAGAGTCGTACCTACAGGATCCGGCTCCCAAAGAGTCGTACCCACAGGATCCGGCTCCCAAAGAGTCGTACCCACAGGATCCGGCTCCCAAAGTCGTACCTACAGGATCCGGCTCCCAAAGAGTCGTACCCACAGGATCCGGCTCCCAAAGAGTCGTACCCACAGGATCCGGCTCCCAAAGAGTCGTACCCACAGGATCCGGCTCCCAAAGAGTCGTACCTACAGGATCCGGCTCCCAAAGAGTCGTACCCACAGGATCCGGCTCCCAAAGAGTCGTACCCACAGGATCCGGCTCCCAAAGGTCCAAGTACTGACAAACTTGACAATAATTCTCTGTTTTCTCTAGATTATGCTGAGATAAACATTAATACTAGAACAATAGAATAATTTTTATGATATATTTGTTATTTTACTAATTAATTTACACCGGGAGTATATATATATAGCAGAACTTGGTCACGGGGATTTGGCCACACTGCCAGTCGATGAGTGTATGGAGGGATAGGAGCCTGATTAGTGAGGGGATGTGGTCGGCTGGTGAGAGGGTGTGGTCGGCTGGTGAGAGGTTATGACTCAAGTGTAGTACAGTGGTTAGGGTAGTGTTAGGTTAGGTTAGTGTTAGGTTAGTGTTAGGTTAGGCTGTGGTTTGTATTTCAATTGTTCCTTGTCTCTGTAAATACGTTCCTCATTTTAATATACTAAGAAATTATACATTATATGATTTTCCCTCAATATATGTTTAATCTGAGCCTTAAGAACCTGGTGTAGGTAATCTAAGCCTCATTATAATGTTAACCCTCTTGTGGTGACCTCCAAGGTGATCTAAGACTCATTATAATGTTAACCCTCTTGTGGTGACCTCCAAGGTGATCTAAGACTCATTATAATGTTAACCCTCTTGTGGTGACCTCCAAGGTAATTTAAGACTCATTATAATGTTAACCCTCTTGTGGTGACCTCCAAGGTAAACCAAGACTCATTATAATGTTAACCCTCTTGTGGTGACCTCCAAGGTGATCTAAGACTCATTATAATGTTAACCCTCTTGTGGTGACTCTACATAATCTAAGACTCCATTATAATGTTAACCCTCTTTGTGGTGACTTAAGGTAATCCAAGACTCATTATAATGTTAACCTCTTGTAGTGACCTCCAAGGCACCTAAGACTCATTATAATGTTAACCTCTTAAAGGTGACTTCTACAATCCAAGACTCATTATAATGTTAACCTCTTGTGGTGACTTTGGTTTAACCTGCACTCATTATATCGTTAACCCTTGTAGGACCCTCCCTGCTGTAATCTAAGACTCATTATAATGTTAACCTCTGTAGACCTCTGTACCTAAGACCATTATAATGTTAACCCTCTTGTGGTGACCTCCAAGGTAATTTAAGACTCATTATAATGTTAACCCTCTTGTGGTGACCTCCAAGGTAATCCAAGACTCATTATAATGTTAACCCTCTTGTGGTGACCTCCAAGGTGATCTAAGACTCATTATAATGTTAACCCTCTTGTGGTGACCTCCAAGGTAATCTGAGACTCATTATAATGTTAACCCTCTTGTGGTGACCTCCAAGGTAAACCAAGACTCATTATAATGTTAACCCTCTTGTGGTGACCTCTAAGGTAAACCAAGACTCATTATAATGTTAACCCTCTTGTGGTGACCTCCAAGGTAAACCAAGACTCATTATAATGTTAACCCTCTTGTGGTGACCTCCAAGGTAAACCAAGACTCATTATAATGTTAACCCTCTTGTGGTGACCTCCAAGGTAAACCAAGACTCATTATAATGTTAACCCTCTTGTGGTGACCTCCAGCGGCTGGGGGTTTGTTCCTGTCCGCTGTCACGGCCAAGAACTAACGTCACTTACCGACAAAAGAGGAGCGACGGTGCGAGATGTGAACTAGGGACCTGTTATTGATCTGATGTTGACGTGGGACAAATTAATATAGTGGATGTAAGATCAAATGAACAGGAGAACACTAATTACGATAATAACACCGATTAATAGTACTAATTACGATACGTCACCATCACCCATACCAAGACCATGGTTATGCACATCAACCTCTTCTCCGACGTTGTCCCACCCCCTTCCATTACTTTAGGTCCCAACACACTCCAGGTTGTAGATTCCACTAAGCTCCTCGGCGTCACTATAGATAACAAACTAAATTGGAAACCACACGTCAGTGAAGTTGTCAAATCCTCCAGTTTTCGTCTCCACCTCCTCCGCCGACTCAAGTCCCTCGGAGTTCCTGCCCCCGAGCTCCTCAGTGTTTACACAACATTCATACTTCCCAAGCTCACCTATGCCTCCCCCACCTGGTCTTCCTCCCTAAATGCCACACAACGTAAACACCTAGAAAAAGTGTAAAAGAGGGCATGCAAGATTATTCTCTCCCCTTCCTACTCCACATATCAAGAGGCGCTCAACACACTGACCCTCTCGGCTCTCTCTGATCATCACTGTGACCACATCCAGCCCATACGAGCACGTACTGATCGCTATAAGAACAGCCCAGTCCCAACCATTGTAAAAATTATCAACAACTCGTAATCAACCAGTGTATTCACTCCCAGTCAATCTTACCTTTTTGCACTGTCACTATGTTGAAATGCCCTGTCGTATGACCTTCTCCCCACCTAGTAATTATATATCATATTTGTATCACTTATAAGAACACAAGAAAATAAGGAGTCTGCAATAGCCCGGTTGGCCTATGCATGGCAGCTCCTGTCGAGAGTTACTACCACTCTCTATCATCCATGAATCTATCCAGCCTCCTTTTAAAACTTTCCAGAGTTCCAGCACTTACTACAAAGTTGCTAAGCTTGTTCCACTCGTCCACCACCCTATTTGTGAACCAGTTTCTTCCTATCTCCCTCCTAAACCTAAACTTATCCAACTTGAATCCGTTGCTCCGAGTCCTGTCCTGCTCGGATATTATAAGAACTTTATCTATATCCCCTTTATTGATTCCTTTCACCCACTTAAATACTTCTATCATATCTCCCCGCGCTCTTCGTCTTTCTAGGGAATGCAAGTTGTGTACTTATGTTACTTGTATATTATTTGTCAATCAAGAGACCCATTCACCAATTATGTAACTGTATATTTTCACCCTTATGGCTGCCATGTTATTATTATAAATACACTTCTACACACACACACACACACACACACACACACACACACACACACTGTAGACAAACATCCTGGCAGCTGCTTTTATCAGATTTTATGAAAAATACAATGAAGGTCAGAAGTCCTCTTGAATACAATGGCCTGAGCCAACTCCATGTACTCGGGAGGGTTATTTATTGCATGTAGAGTTAAGTCATTGTACTCAAGGTAAGGTCGACATAATCCAGGCAGTCACTGTACTCATGGGGTTTAAATATTGTACTCTATGGTTTAAGTCACTGTACTTATGGGGCTTAAATATTGTACTCTGTGGATTAAGTCACTGTACTCATGGGGCTTAAATATTGTACTCAAGTATTAAGCCATCACGTGTCTAGCTTTATATAAATCCGGTGCACTTGTTCGTTTCGTTGTGGGTTCGTAGAACGCTTGCCACTTCTCAGTATCTTTGTTAACATCCGGTACCGGAGTTTATGGCGTCTCTTAGAGCTGATATAATGTTGAATACTTTACCTTGTGTGTGTATGCCACCCAACAGCTAACCCGCCAATGTACTGACAGACTGAGACCTCTTACAAGTGTAGCGAGGTACAGCCCACATTATGGGGCCAATATTAGAATTGTTAAAACACTGTACCTAGGCTATATAAGATCTCTGATAGATAACACGCACCAGCCCTGGTCCTTCGTCACAGGAAAGGCGTTGACAAGCTCGAGAAAATGTCAAATAAAGCCCTCTGAATTATCCTAGGATGTCCCATGAGCACTAAAGTACTTAATATGAGGAAAGAACTACTGTAGGTATACCCAGTGTTAAAGATATAAAGTCAACCTCATGATAGCCCTGAGGCTTCTGCGTGGTGATCCTGATAACATTACTTCTAAGAAACTGCTACAATATGTGAGTCATGAAACTGGTGAGTCTAAATGGATCCAAACTACAGCTACACATATGAAGATGTTTGGACTAGACCATCTGTACAAAGCTGAGACACAGCAGCGCTTCCTGCCACCCTGGCGGACAGTTCCCTTCGATATCACAACACCCTCGTACCCGCCTACACGACTGACCACCCTGGCGGACAGTTCCCTTCGATATCACAACACCCTCGTACCCGCCTACACGACTGACCACACATAATACTTATCTCCAACACAGCCAAAGTGAGAGCTCTTGACCACATACATAACCTGCAGACTGATAATAACATCATCTACACTGACGGCTCTCTTAACACTGTCTGTGGGAGGGCTGGAAGTGCTGTGGCTCAGCCTAACGGCAGTACATTAAAGGAGCCACAGTTAATAACTGGACATCCACTCTACAAAGTGAACTATTTGTCATACTCAGCCCTGAAACTTGTTGAAGACACTGACAGTCTCATCATCACTGACTCCTTATACTCACTACTTGCTCTTGATAACCTAAACTCAGATTGTAACCCGCTTGTCACTGAAGCCAGACACAGGCATATGTGTCTTGTTGACGGGGGTGTTAAGATCAAGCTGTTCTGGGTGATCTCTCTCTCACAGGCCAATCAAACACACTGCTCAGTACAGCCTAGAATTTGTTGATGAATTTAACACCAGTAGACAAGTACAAACAGGCACTAGTCGATCCATGGTGTGAAACATGTATATGGAGCAAGTAACAAGATCACTAGATTACAAGATGTTGTAACAGCTAGACTAAGGTTAGGATATAAGTACCTCTGGCAGTATGTTCCTCAGGCAGATGTGAACAATAAATGTAAAGTGTGTGGCCAGACATATGGCCACACACTCTGGCAGTATGTTCCTCAGGCAGATGTGAACAAGACTAAATGTAAAGTGTGTGGCCAGACATATGGCCACACACTCTGGCAGTATGTCCCTCAGGCAGATGTGAACAAGACTAAATGTAAAGTGTGTGGCCAGACATATGGCCACACACTCTGGCAGTATGTTCCTCAGGCAGATGTGAACAAGACTAAATGTAAAGTGTGTGGCCAGACATATGGCCACACACTCTGGCAGTATGTCCCTCAGGCAGATGTGAACAAGACTAAATGTAAAGTGTGTGGCCATACATATGGCCACACACTTGAACACTACGTCCTCGACTGTGTGAAGATAGAACCTTTTAGGGACAGGTCCAAGCACACTGTGTGTGAAATGGCACAACACTTCATCTCTAATGGCAAGGTAGCCGACATATTAAGATTGTGTCCACTTTTTTACACTTAGTAACTATATCAGTTCCCATGTATAGAACCAGACACACAATGTGCTTGACTACCTCTCACGTAAATGTGAATAACAATGTGTGAGGCCAGACATACTGCCTCACACTCCTGAGGCCAGACATACTGCCTCACACTCCTGCGGCCAGACATACTGCCTCACACTCCTGCGGCCAGACATACTGCCTCACACTCCTGCGGCCAGACATACTGCCTCACACTCCTGCGGCCAGACATACTGCCTCACACTCCTGAGGCCAGACATACTGCCTCACACTCCTGTGGCCAGACATACTGCCTCACACTCCTGAGGCCAGACATACTGCCTCACACTCCTGTACCCACACAGTTGTGAATAAGTTACCCTTTATGTATAGAACTAAACAAATAATATATTTGAAACACTGTAACATTCAGTGCCATAATATCCTGACAACGGGGGTTAGTTACACTGACCCTTTGTAAACTCTACTCTGTAATCCTTTGGCGCTTCCACTCACAGGATGAGTGTGGGGTGCACAATAAACTAGCCACCGTAAGCAGCAAAAAAAAATAATAATTGAATCCTCTTTTGATTATCAATTTACGTGTGCTAGCTGTAGGGCAGCATATATAGGTCAAACAAAAAGACATTTGATAACTCGCATCCATGAACACTTGGGCCGTTCCATCCGAACAGGCCAGTTAATTACACAACCACCACATTCAACTATTCGTAACCACGCCCACCAACATGACCACCCGTTTTAACAGTCTAATTTCTGAGTTCTTGGCAGGAGCAACTGTGAGACGGACCTCCTCATTATGGAAGCCTTGCATGGCCTCCTGTTGTGTTTTCCTAACTAAACCTCAGGTCTAATAAGGTAATACAACATCTGTTTGTTTTAGTTTGTTTTAGTTTTAGTCCTTCCGATGGTTTAGTGGTTTAATATAATACATCGTTACCTTTAAAACTTTTGCGGAAGGTAAAGCTTAGAATAATATCTCGGTTTTATTTTATATTACCTACCACTCACCCCCCACCTCACCCCCACCTCACCCCCCACCTCACCCCCCCACCTCACCCCCCACCCCCCACCTCACCCCCCCTCACCCACCTCACCTCCCACCTCACCCCCCCACTGCACTTCCACCTCACCCCACCTCACCCCACCTCACCTCCACCCCCCTCACCCCCACCTCACCCCCCTCACCCCCCCCTCACCCCACCCTCTCCCCTCACCCCCCTCACCCCCACCTCTCACCCCACCTCACCTGCCACCTCACCTCCACCTCACCCCCACCTCACCTCCACCTCACCTACCCCCTCCTACCACCTGCCCTCCCCCTCACCTCACCCCCCACCTCACACACCCACCTCACCCCCACCTCCACCCCCACCTCACCCACCACCTCCCACCCCCCACCTCACCCCCCCACCTCACCCTCCACCTCCACCCCACCTCACCCCCACCTCACCCCCACCTCCCCCCCTCACCCCACCTCACCCCCACCTCACCCCACCTCCCCCACCTCACCCCCCTCCCCCACCTCACCCCCCTCACCCCCCACCTCCACCCCCCACCTCACCTTCCCTCACCCCCACCTCCTTCCACCTCACCTCCACCTCACCCCACCTCACCCCCACCTCACCCCCCCCTCCCCCACCTCCCCCCTCCCCCCACCTCACCCCCACCTCCCCCCCCCACCTCACCACCTCCCTGCCCCCCCACTGCCCCCCCACCTCACCTCCCCCTCACCCCCCACCTCACCTGCCATCTCACCCCCCACCTCACCCCCCCTGCCCCCTCACCCCCACCTCCCCACCCCCCACCTCCCCCACCCCTCCACCTGCCATCTCACCCCACCTCACCCCCACCTCCCCACCCCCACCTCTCCCCACCTCACCCCCTCACTGCCCCTCACCATCTCACCCCCACCTCACCCCCACCACCCATACCTCCCCTCCACCTCACCCCCTACCTCCTGCCCTCACCTGATTTACATAATTGTATATGGTTTCTCAGGTGGAATAATTAAGATGTGAATAAATATCATCACCCAGGTGACGGAAACTCTAGGGCGTCATTACTTTGTTTGGCTTGTCTTGCAAGGTGAGGGGGGAGGATGGTGAGGGCAGGAGAGGAGGGGGAGATCAAGCACAGGGGCAGGGTTCACCTCGGTACGTCATTACCTCACTACAACAATGGTTACAATTTTTAATTCTCTGCTGAGGTGAGATGATTTCCATTCCGGTGAACATGCTATGGTGATGTGTAGTGTGTTGTGTATGTGTGGTGTGTAGTGTGTTGTGTAGTGTGTGGTGTAGTGTGTTGTGTAGTGTGTGTTGTGTAGTGTGTTGTTGTGTAGTGTGTTGTGTAGTGTGTGTTGTGTAGTGTGTTGTGTAGTGTGTGTTGTGTATGTGTTGTGTAGTGTGGTGTGTAAGTGTTGTGTAGTGTGTTGTGTAGTGTTTGTTGTGAGTGTGTTGTGTAGTGTTGTGTAGTGTGTAGTGTGTAGTGTGTGTTGTGTAGTGTGTGTTGTGTAGTGTGTGTTGTGTTGTGTGTTGTGAGTGTGTGTGTGTAGTGTGTGTTGTGTAGTGTGTGTTGTGTAGTGTGTGTTGTGTAGTGTGTGTTTGTGTGGTGTGTGGTGTGTGTTGTGTAGTGTGTTGTGTAGTGTGTGTGTGTAGTGTGTGTTGTGTATGTGTGTATGTGTGTGTTGTGTAGTGTGTTGTGTAGTGTGTGTTGTGTAGTGTGTGTGTGTTTGTGTAGTGTGTGTTGTGTAGTGTGTGTTGTGTAGTGTGTGTTGTGTAGTGTGTTGTGTAGTGTGTTGTAGTGTGTTGTGTGTGTGTAGTGTGTGTTGTGTAGTGTGTGTGTGTAGTGTGTTGTGAGTGTGTGTTGTGTAGTGTTGTGTGGTGTGTGTTGTGTAGTGTGTGTTGTGTAGTGTGTTGTGTAGTGTGTGTTGTGTGTGTGTTTGTGTAGTGTGTTGTGTAGTGTGTTTTGTAGTGTGTTGTGTAGTGTGTGTTGTTGTGTAGTGTGTGTTGTGTAGTGTGTGTTGTGTAGTGTGTGTGTTGTGTGTAGTGTGTTGTGAGTGTGTTTATGTAGTGTGTGTGTGTGTTGTGTAGTGTGTGTGTTTGTGTAGTGTGTGTTGTGGTGTGTGTTGTGTAGTGTGTTGTGTAGTGTGTGTGTGGTGTAGTGTGTGTTGTAGTGTGTGTTGTGTAGTGTGTGTTGTGTGAGTGTGTTGTGTGGTGTGTTGTGTAGTGTGTGTTGTAGTGTGTGTTGTGTAGTTGTGTTGTGTGGTGTGTGTTGTGTAGTGTGTGTTGTGTGGTGTGTGTTGTGTAGTGTGTTGTGTAGTGTGTGTTGTAGTGTGTTTGTGTAGTGTGTGTGTAGTGTGTTGTGTTGTGTGTGTGTAGTGTGTGTTGTTGTGTGTGTTGTGTGTGTGTTGTGTAGTGTGTGTTGTGTAGTGTGTGTTGTGTAGTGTGTGTTTGTGTAGTGTGTGTTGTGTAGTGTGTGTTGTGTGGTGTGTTGTGTAGTGTGTGTTGTGTAGTGTGTGTTGTAGTGTGTGTGTGTGGTGTTGTGTAGTGTGTTGTGTGTAGTGTGTTGTGTAGTGTGTGTTGTGTAGTGTGTGTTGTGTAGTGTGTGTTGTGTGTTGTGTAGTGTGTGTTGTGTTGTGTGTAGTGTGTGTTGTGTAGTGTGTGCTGTACTGTGTGTTGTGACTGTGTTGTGCCTAACCAAAAAAACACAAAAACCACACTTAATAGTATCATCCAGCTATGATACAATGATATGAGTTATTAAGGATGTCACCTTCGTTGGTGAGTTCTGAGGTGACTAAGAGGCCGATACGTGACCGGCGAGTCGATCACTGATGTTGGACTGCGGGGCTACATCTAGTGGGGGAGGGGCGGTGGCAGCGTCTTTCCGACGTTGACGCTTGTCTGCCTCGGTCTGCAGTCGGGCTAACTCAAAATATTGACACCTTCTCGTGTGGTGCTCCTCCAAGCGTTACTGTGTGGTAATCGTCTCCAGGTGAGGGGCCGATGGCATTTTTCAGGTTTGTCTTAAGACTATCCTTACTTTTCAGTTGCCAGCCAGCGTTACGTTTACCATTCGTTAGGTGACTAAAGTAGCTACTTTGGCAGTCTACTGTCGTCCATGAGGGTAACATGGCCAGTCCAGCGTAGTTGTTCATGGATAATGGTAGCCTCGATGCTCCTACAGTTGGTGTCAGGCAAGAATACTGGCATTTGTTCTCTTGTCTTCCCAGCGAACTCGGAGGATGGAACGTAGACTACGTTGGTGAAAGTTATCAAGTGCCTTGAGGTGCCTCCTGTATGTGACCCATGTCTCACTGCCCTACAGCAGGGTGGGGGACCACTGCTCGATATACGTGTAACTTTGTAGATAATTTCAGCTCCCTACAGCTGAAGACACGGGTACAGAGTCTACCAAAGGCTGATGCACATCTGATCCTATGTTGAATCTCTTCATCGATGTCCGCGGTGGTGGACAGGTGGGAGCCGAGATACTGAAAGTGGGTAACATTAGAGAGGGTAGTACCGTTAATCTGGGCGGATGGTGGAGGTGTGGCTGAACCAGGGCAGGCTGAGAGAGAATCTGTGTCTTGTGTACATTCACCTCAAGGCCGAAGTGTGTATACGCATATGCGTAAGATGTTTCAGGATCTCTTGTAGGTCGTGTTCAGTGTGAGCGACGAGGGTGAGGTTGGCTGCATACTGAAGTTCAGTTATGGAAGCTGGGACACCTTTCTTTCTAGTTTAACCCCCGTTTGGATCGGGTAGAACTCGGACTGGGTGCCATTGTGCAGGGCACTGTCGTTCATGCCATCATGGAGTTGCCTCATAATGGCGATGATTTATGGTTGGGAGCCAGACCTGCTGAGGGTCCACCAGAGGGATTTCATGTTGACGGAGTCGAAAGCCTTGGTTAGGTGAATGAAGGCATTTGAGACATAAAATTTTGTAATGGAATAAAAAAATTCACGTCTTTTTTGTTGATCTGCAGTTTTTTGCATTTCACATGCTGTATTTGTTAACCCTTTGTTCTTAAGATAGCGAAGTTTGCTCTAGGCCGCCTCTTTCTACTTGTGGAAGGTAACAGCTTTGGTCCATGACTGAGTGTTGTTTTGCCAGTCAGTTAAAGTAGCATGCTTTCCATCGATGAGTACGCTACTTTCCGTGTTTTTTTTTT
>NW_024732934.1:146867-181867 GCF_018991925.1 Homarus americanus | reverse complement strand
GCAAAGGATTATGGGTTCCGCGGTGGTGCCACATCATCATTAATACACTCGTTTATTTTATTTATTTATCTACAAATGTTTTTCTTTTTCTTTTGTCTTTTGAATATATTTGAATTATTTTTAGATTTTGGATAATCGGTGATAAAAATTTGCTGTAGATAATTATAACAGTAGTTTATGGAGGAGTTAATTGTAGCGGTGGTAAGCACATCATCGATACACAGACAACGAACTCATTTTCTTTTCTCGACTCTCTTTTTCAGCGTCGTGTTTAATGAAAGAAAAATTACTATTTGATTTAGAGATTATTATTGCTTTCTACGTTTGTTAAGGTTAGGTTAGGTTAGGTTAAGGTTAGGTTAGGTTAATTACTTCTATTTGGAATCACCAGGAGGTAGAGGGAGGTAGAGGAGAAAATCTATCTGTGGAGAGGTGTGATTGACTCCCACTGTCTTCTTCTCATTCTCACACACCCATTGCATTCCTTCATCATTTCCACACCCCACACTCCCTCCTCACACACCCACACACCCACTGCACGCGCGTGTGTCAATCAGAGTGCAACAACTGGCGGCCAAACGAGTCTTTTTTTACCTTCGACAACAAGTTCGTCTCTACCGCTCTGGTTTATGGCAGGGTCTAAAAGCTTTCCCGTGTTGCCATCGCTAACTTGTGTTCCTCGCTTCCTTGGCTCAACCTTCAACCATTTTGTTGTTAAATATTTTAGCTGCTGCCCTGAGAGACACACACTACCTAAGTGTGTGGGTAGGGTGTGTGTGTGATGTGTGTTAGTGTGTGTGGGGTAGGGTGTGTGTATGTGGGGTGTGTTTTAGTGTGTGTGTGATGAGTGGGTGTGTTATGTGTGTGTGGGTAGGGTGTGTGTGTGTGTGGGTAGGGTGTGTGTGTGTGTGGGGAGGGTGTGTGTGTGTGTGTGTGTGTGTGTGTGTGTGTGTGTTAGTGTGTGTGTGTGTGTGTGTGTGTGTATGTGTGTGTGTGTGTGTGTGTGTTTTAGTGTATAATAATAATAATAATAATAATAATAAATGGGTTTATTAATAGAGCTAGCCGGTGGCATTGAATACATTTACAGGGCTGTACAGTACATAAATCTGGAGTTGTTTATTATTTTAAATAATAGATGGGATGGTGCTGTTCTTATATCTATCGGAGTGGGCTCTTATGGGCTGAATTTTGTTGTAGTGGCACTGCGCGAGGTGGGCGGGGACTGCAGGTGGCAGGAGGTGGCGATGACGAGGGTAGCAGTAGTCCAGTGCTTGGTGGTGGAGGTCACTGAGGGATGGCATTTCCAGGGTGAGAGAGCGTTGGTGTAGCCGGAGTATTCTGCGCCGAGCATGATTCTGTCCTTTTCTGTACCTTTCTAGCTGACGTTGTTGGGTGGAGTTGAGAGAAGACGACCAGGCTGGTGACGCATACGTTAGTGTGTTGTGTGTGTGTGTGTTCTTCAGGTCTCCTCCGTCTCTGTACGACTGTGTTCTCTGATAACTCGCCCGAGATCTGTCGAGGCCACAAACTGGTTCTAATTATTCTCAGGTGTGATGGGAGGTAGTTCTCACCTGGTCAATTAACTTACCTGTGTTGACCCATGTATAAAATGTAACTCAGAGACATGACCTAACTTCAGAGACATGACCCAACTTCAGAGACATGACCTAACTTCAGAGACACATAACCTAACTTCAGAGACATACACCTAAGCTTCAGGAGACATAACCCAAGCTTCAGAGACATAACCTAAGCTTCAGAGCATTACAACCTAAGCTTCAGAGACATAACCCAAGCCTAGAGACATGAACCTGCTTTCAGAGACATAACCTAAGCTTCAGAGACATAACCTAAGCTCAGAGACATAACCTAAGCTTCAGAGACATAACCTAACTTCAGAGACATAACCTGCTTCAGAGACATAACCTAAGCTTCAGAGACATAACCTAAGCTTCAGAGACATAACCGCTTCAGAGACATAACCTAAGCTTCAGAGACATAACCTAAGCTTCAGAGACATAACCCAACTTCAGAGACATAACCCAAGCTTCAGACATAACCCAAGCTTCCAGAGCACATAACCTAAGCTTTCAGAGACATACCTAAGCTTCAGAGAGACATAACCAAGCTTCAGAGACATAAATCAAGCTTCAGAGACATAACCTAAGCTTCAGAGACATAACCTAACTTCAGAGACATAACCTAAGTCAGAGACATAACCTAAGCTTCAGAGACACATAACCTAAGCTTCAGAGACATAACCTAAGCTTTCCAGGAGACATAAACTGCTTCAGGAGACATAACCTAAGCTTCAGAGACATAACCTAAGCTTCAGAGACATAACCTGCTTTCCAGAGACATAACCTAAGCCTAGAGACATAACCTAAGCTCAGGAGACATAACCTAGCTTCCAGAGACATGACCTGCTTCAGAGACATGTCCAACCTAAGTTTCCAGAGACATAACCCAATCCTCAGAGACATAACCAAGCTTCAGAGACATAACCTAAGCTTCTAGAGACATAACCTAAGTTTCAGAGACATAACTCTAAGCTTTCAGAGACATAACCTAAGCTTCAGAGACATAACTTAAGTTTATATAACTTAAAACCAGACTGACCCAAGCTTCAGAGACATAACCCAAGCCTTGAGACATAACCCAAGCTTCAGAGACAGCAAACCCAACTTCAGAGACATAACCTGCTTCTCAGAGACATAACCTGCTTCAGAGACATAACCCAAGTTTCAGGAGACATAACCTAAGCTTCAGGAGACATAACCTGCTTCAGAGACATAACCTAAGCTTCAGAGACATAACCTAAGCTTCAGAGACATAATCCCAATCAGAGACATAACCTAAGCTTCAGAGACATAACCTGCTTCAGAGACATAACCTAAGCTTCAAGACATAACCTAAGCTTCAGAGACATAACCTAAGCTCAGAGACATAACCTAAGCCTAGAGACATAACCTGCTTTCCAGAGACATAACCTAAGCTCAGAGACATAACTGCTTCAGAGACATAACCTGCTTCAGAGACATAACCTAGCTTCAGAGACATGACCCAAGCTTCAGAGACATAACCTAAGCTTCAGAGACATAACCCAAGCTTCAGAGACATAACCTAAGCTCAGAGACATAACCTAAGCTTCAGAGACATAAAACCTAAGCTTCAGAGACATAACCTAAGCTTCAGAGACATAACCTAAGCTTCAGAGACATAACCTAAGCTTCAGAGACATAACCTGCTTCTGGAGACATAACCTAACTTGAGACATAACCTAAGCTTCAGAGACATAACCAACCTAAAGCTTCAGAGACATAACCTAAGCTTCAGAGACACAACCTAAGCTTCTAGAGACATAACTAAGCTTCAGAGACAACCTAAGTTTCCAGAGACATAACCTGCTTCCAGAGACATAACCCAACTTCAGAGACATAACCTAAGCTTCAGAGACATAACCCAAGCTTCCAGACATAACCCAAGCCCAGAGACATAACCTGCTTCCAGAGACATAACCCAAGCCTAGAGACATAAATCCCAAGCTTCAGAGACATAACCTGCTTCAGAGACATAACCTAAGCTTCAGAGACATAACCCAAGCTTCAGAGACATAAACCCAAGCTTCAGAGACATAACTCCAGCTTCAGAGACATGACCTGCTTCAGAGACATAACCTAAGCTTCAGAGACATAACCCAACTTCAGAGACATAACCTAAGCTTCAGAGACATAACCTAAGCTTCAGAGACATAACCTAAGCTTCAGAGGACATAACCTAAGCTTCTCCAGAGACATAACCTAAGCTTCAGAGACATAACCTAAGCCCAGAGACATAACCTAGCTTCCAGAGACATAACCTAGCTTCCAGAGACATGACCTAAGCTTCAGAGACATAACCTAAGCTTCAGAGACATAACCCAACTTCAGAGACATAACCTGCTTCAGAGACATAACCCAGTTTCAGAGACATAACCCAAGCTTCAGAGACATAACCTAAGCCGAGAGACATAACCAACCTAAGCTTCAGAGACATAACCTAAGCTTCAGAGACATAACCTAAGCTTCAGAGACATAACCTAAGCTTCAGAGACATAACCTAACTTCAGAGACATAACCTAAGCTTCAGAGACATAACCTAAGCTTCAGAGACATAACCTAAGCTTCAGAGACATAACCTAAGCTTCAGAGACATAACCTGCTTTCCAGAGACATAACCTAAGCCAGAGACACAACCTGCTTCAGGAGACATAACCTAAGCCCAGAGACATAACCTAGCTTCCAGAGACATAACCTAACTTCAGAGACATAACCTGCTTTCCAGAGACATAACCTAAGCTTCAGAGACATAACCTGCTTCAGAGACATAACCTAAGCTTCATAGAGACATAACCTAAGCTTCAGAGACATAACCTAAGCTTCAGAGAGACATAACCTAAGCTCAGGAGACAACCCAAGCTTCAGAGACATAACCTAAGCTTCAGAGAGACATAACCCAAGCTCAGAGACATAACCCAGCTTCAGAGACATGACCTAAGCTTCAGAGACATGACCCAACTTCAGAGACATGACCTAAGCTTCAGAGACATGACCTAACTTCAGAGACATGACCTAAGCCTGCAGACATGACCTAACTTCAGAGACATGACCTAACTTCAGAGGACATGACCCAACTTCAGAGACATGACCTGAACTTCAGAGACATGACCTAACTTCAGAGACATGACCTAATCCCAGAGACATGACCTGGGCTTCAGAGACATGACCTAACTCTCAGAGACATGACCTAATCTCAGAGACAGACCTAACTTCAGAGAGACACATGACCTAACTCAGAGACATGACCTAACTTCAGAGACATGACCCAACTTCAGAGACATGACCTAAGCTTCCAGAGACATAACCTAGCTTCAGAGACATAACCTAACTTCAGAGACATGACCTAACTTCAGAGACATGACCTGCTTCAGAGACATAATCTAACTTCAGAGACATAATCTAACTTCAGAGACATGACCTAAGCTTCAGAGACATAAATCTAACTTCAGAGACATAACCTAAGCTTCAGAGAGAAGCAACCCAACTTCAGAGACATGACCGCCCAGAGACATAATCTAACTTCAGAGACCTAAGCTTTCAGAGACATAACCTAAGCTTCAGAGACATAACCTAGCTCAGAGACATAACCTAGCTTCCAGAGACATAACCTAAGCTTCAGAGACACAACCTAAGCTTCAGAGACATAACCTAAGCTTCAGAGACATAACCTCCAACTTCAGAGACATAACCCAAGCTTCAGAGACATAACTTGCTTCTCCAGAGACATAACCCAGCTTCAGAGACATAACCTAGCTTCAGAGACATAACCTAGCTTTCCAGAGACATAACCTAGCTTCAGAGACATAACCTAAGCTTCAGAGATAACCTAACTTCAGAGACAGTAACCTGCTTTCCAGAGACATAACCTAAGCTTCAGAGACATAACCCAGTTTTCCAGAGACATAACCTAAGCTTTGATAACCCAGATATAATTATATAACCTGCTTGTATATTACAACCTAACTTCAGAGACATAACCTAAGCTTCAGAGACATAACCTAGCTTCAGAGACAACCTAAGCTTCAGAGGACATAACCTAAGCTTCAGAGACATAACCTAAGCCTAGAGAGACATAACCTAAGCTTCAGAGACATAACCTAAGCTTCAGAGAGACATAACCTAAGCTTCAGAGACATAACCTAAGCTTCAGAGACATAACCTAACTTGAGAGCACATAACCTAAGCTTCCAGAGACATAACCCCAAAGCTTCAGAGACATAACCCAAGCTTCCAGAGACATGACCTAAGCTTCAGAGACATAACCTAACTTCTGCTAGAGACGTGACTCTAGCTTCAGAGACATAACCCAACTTCAGAGACATAACCCCAAGCTTCAGAGACATAACCTAGCTTCAGAGACATAACTCCACCCCCAGAGACGTGACCTAGCTTCAGAGACATAATCTAACTTCAGAGACATGACCTAACTTCAGAGACGTGACCTAGCTTCAGAGACATAATCTAACTTCAGAGACATAACCCAACTTCAGAGACGTGACTCTAGCTTCAGAGAATAATTCAACTTCAGAGACATAATCTAACTTCAGAGACATGACCTAACTTCAGAGACATGACCTAAGCTTCAGAGACATAATCTAACTTCAGAGACATAATCTAATCCTCAGGAGACATGACCTAACTTCAGAGACATAACCTAACTTCAGAGACATGACCTAAGCTTACTGCTCTGAACTGGGTGAATAGCCTCGTGTCATTTCAGTCTATAACACAAACATCGCCTCTATATCACCCATTTGTATTATAAATTCTGCTGGGAGCTTATTAACCCTAACAACCAATACTAATTTTTATTTACCCCACAGCTGCAGACTTGTATATCAGAATTGGTAGTTGGGTCTTAAATTCTCTTTCTATAGTTCTACAAAATCGTTCCATCTCAGATATCCTTATTTTATTCTGGTTTATTAATCGTTCTCTACATTTCTCTGTAGTTATTTCCAAGTGTATCTTCCTCTTCTTTGTATATTTGTATTTTCTTTGTCTCGTTTTAGTCAGGGTTTTTGTTATTCTTTTTTATATAAGTGTAATTTGCTATTCTCAGTTGTTTACATATGTCAGGCACTTGATTTTAGTCATGTAACTCCTATATCCTATAAGACTTTAGGACAATAATTGTCATAAGTCATACACTATAACCACTATCACCACCTATCACTACCACTATCACCACTATCACCACCACTACCAACTATCACTACCACTATCACTACCACTACCACCACTACCACTACCACCACCACCACCAGTGTTTACGGCTCTCGGTAACATGTTGTTCAATTTCAATTTACATACGAAGAAGAGACGGCAATCGTATTTGGTGAGTCTGTTCAGGCTAACGTTGTGACTCTGGAACTCCCCAGTCTGGAATGGGAATCTGGAATTGTATTATTCGGGAATGATCAACATGTTGCGATGGTGGAGGAGGGAGAGGGGTGAGGTGGGAAGGAGAGGAGAGGGAGGGGGTAGAGAGGGAGAAAAAAAATTGGAGAGAGACAGGTGGCTGAGAGGGATGAGAGAGAGAGAGAGACGCCATGTTTGGAAATATTGTTTCAATTTCTGGATCGACCAAACATTATTATTATTATTGACAGTAGTAGTAGTACCTAAGTTGCATCCTTCTAGCTAACACACAAGATGGATTCTCAAAGGTTCCTACGTTAAGTTTTCCTCCTAACTGGTGATGTGAGAACGTATCTAACTGACTCACTTAAGCTACCACACAAGATGGATTCTCAAAGGTTCCTACGTTAAGTTTCCTCCTAACTGGTGATGTGAGAACGTATCTAAATGACTCACTTAAGCTACCACACAAAGATGGATTTTCAAAGGTTCTACGTTAAGTTTTCTCCTAACTGGTGATGTGAGAACGTATCTAACTGACTCACTTAAGCTACCACACAAAGATGGATTCTCAAAGGTTCTACGTTAAGTTTTCCTCCTAACTAGTGATGGAGAACGTATCTTGACTCATGCTACCACACAAAGATGGATTTTCAAAGGTTCCTACGTTAAGTTTTCTCCTAACTGGTGAAGTGAGAACGTATCTAACTGACTCACTTAAGCTGCCACACAGATCTTGTTCGTGTGACTTAGCAGCCCTTTGAGGTGCCATTACTTTAATAAATAATAATAAATCCTCAGTCACACAAACAAGATCCCAGTGCATAAACGACCATCTTATCTGTGCCGCCCATGTGCAGAGTTGTGACTAGAGACTCCCGGCAGTCATCTCTGCCTGTCCCCGTCGCCACTCGTCCGTCGCCATAGGACTTTTGGGGGGTATAGGGGTTTTGATGATGATGATGAGAGGTATAATGAGCTGGGTGATGGCTGTGTGTGAGTCATGTGGTGAGGCAGGAGTGATGGCTGCAACCCACATCTTGGCTCTCCTTTCCTGATGCAGTGGTGCAAGTGTTGCAACGACTGGGGGAGGTTGCAATGGACTCGCCGATAGTCCAGTTTGTTGGGTTTCGCCTTAAGTAGCCTGTCCATCAGTCATTGCCTTCATCCGCTGGTGTAGTCGTTGGGTTCCCATGGTGGTCACCTCTTCTGCCTACACCACCGCTGGGTCTTGTTGGAGTGTTCGTTGCTCACAGAATTGCTGACCAAGTGCTATGTTCATCACCTGTCTCCACTAAACCCAGTACTGGTTTAAGGTTATATACAGTACACACATACACACACACACACACACACACATACACATACACACACACACACACACACACACACACACACACACACACATACACACACACACACATACACACACACACACACAACACACACACACACACACACACACACACACACACACATGTATGTACACACTATATTTCTCTTTTGTACTGAAAGCTTTTGTTGAACGGTTCACTCCACAATGTCACTCTGTTTTATACATATATATATATATACACTTTATACCTTTTTCTTTAGTGTATATTTTCCTTTTGGCTGTTGATTATTACCACCACACACACACACACACACACACACACACACACACACACACACACTCACCACTCACTCACCACCACTACTACTACTACTGTCACTGGTAATCAAGTATGACGATCATCCAGCTATGATACAATGATATGAGTTATTAAGGATGTCACCTTCGTTGGTTAGTTCTGAGGTGACTAAAGAGGCCGATACGACCGGTAGGGTCGATCACTGATGTGGCACGTGTGGGGGCTACATCTAGTGCGGAGGGGCGGCAGCGTCTTTCCGGCGCTGTCGGCTGTCTGCCTCTGTATGCAGTCGGGCTAACTCGTAAGTATTGACACCTTCGTGGTGCCCTCCAAGCGTTACTGTGTGGAGTAATCGTCTCCCAGGTGAGGGGGTCGATTTGACACTTATTCAGGTTTGTCTTAAGACTATCCTTATACCTCTTCAGTTGCCCGCCAGCGTTACGTTTACTATTCGTTAGGTGACTGTAAATTAGCTACTTTGGCAGTCTACTGTCGTCCATGAGGGTAACATGGCCAGTCCAACGTAGTTGTTCATGGATAATGTTAGCCTCGATGCTCCTACAGTTGGTGTCAGCGAGAATACTGGCATTTGTTCTCTTGTCTTCCCAGCGAACTCGGAGGATGGAACGTAGACTACGTTGGTGAAAGTTATCAAGTGCCTTGAGGTGCCTCCTGTATGTGACCCATGTCTCACTGCCATACAGCAGGGTGGGGAGGACCACTGCTCGATATACGTGTAACTTGTAGATAATGTCAGCTCCCTCAGCTGAAGACACGGGTACAGAGTCTGCCAAAGGCTTCAGATGCACATCTGATCCGATGTTGAATCTCTTCATCGATGTCCGCGGTGGTGGACAGGTGGGAGCCGAGATACTGGAAGTGGGTAACATTAGAGAGGGTAGTACCGTTAAGCTGGGTGGATGGTGGAGGTGTGGCTGAACCAGGGGCAGGCTGAGAGAGAATCTGAGTCTTACGTACATTCACCTCAAGGCCGAAGTGTGTATACGTAGGTGTTCAGGATCTCCTGTAGGTTGCGTTCAGTGTGAGCAACAAGGGTGAGGTCGTCTGCATACTGAAGTTCAGTAATGGAAGCTGCCGTCACCTTTGTTCCTGCCTGGAGTCGTCTTATGTTGAAAAGACCCTTCACCCGGTACTGGATGTTCACCCCACCGGCAAAATTGGCACTGGCACGAGTAAGGAAGGCAGCCAAGAAAATGTTAGAGTTGGTGCCAGTACACACCCTTGTTTAACCCCCGTTTGGATGGGGAAGAACTCAGACTGGGTCCCATGTTGATGAATGTTGATGGATTGTTGATGGACAGCCAAAACGGCTGAGGGTCCACAAGAGAGCTTCCCTGTTGACCGAGTCGAAGGCCTTGGTTAGGTCGATGGTCATGTACAGGTCACGACGCTGTTCTCTGCACTTTTCCTGTATCTGACGAGCAGCAAAGATCATGTCAGTGGTGTCACGTGATGGTCTAAAGCCACATTGAGATTCTGGGAGGAAATTTTCAGCCTCAGGAGGAAGTCTGTTTAGGAGGACTAGGGCGATAATCTTGCCAGCTACGGACAGCAGAGAGAACCCGCGGTAGTTGCCACAGTCTGACCGGTCTCCCTTGTTCTAATAAATATTGACGATAGAGGCGTCTTTAAGAGCTCGGTGGATTTCCTCCTTTTCCCATATATTCTCCAGGAGAGAGTGGAGACGGCTGGTTAGTAGAGGTCCTCCTGCTTTATACACCTCGGCTGGGATTCCATCAGGCCCTGAGGCTTTGTTATTTTTCATCTGTTTGATGGCAGTAGCTACCTCATCCAGGGGTGGAGGATAGCTGAGGTGGGTCAGCTCTGGATGCTGAGGGACCTTCTGGGTGTTTGTCAAGCAGTGAATGGTAGTGCTCTTCCCACCGTCTTTAATTAGGAGTTACCGTCGGATGAGCGGAGGGTGGTGCGCCGTAAGTGATTGGGTCATTGATTGCTTTATTGAAATTGGAACACACACTCCACCCACTCCACCCACCTCTACAACATTCACACACCCCCCACTTCCCACAACCCCTTGCACACACACAACTTTCTTCACACCCCCCACATTACCCCCACCCCCACTACCCTCACACACACACACACAGAAGTTGCCCCACTACTCTCCCCACAGCTCGCCGTCGTAACCACTGCGGGGAAAATCTTGTTGTCGAGTCCAACCAATTGTGTGCGTGGAACAAAGGCGTCGGGTATCAATACTGTTTCACAAATTGGACTTTAAGTGTTCCATTTAATTTTGATTCAGATTGTTCCTAATACCTTGATCTTATTTCACAACTGAGCAACGGTGGCGGTGAGGGGTGACGGGGGAGAAGAGGAGGCGGGGAGAAGAGGAGGTGGGGAGAAGAGGAGGCGGGGGAGAAGAGGAAGTGGGGAGAAGAGGAGGCGAGGAGAAGAGGAGGCGGGGAGAAGAGGAGACGGGGGAGAAAAGGAGGCGGGGAGAAGAGGAGGCGGGGAGAAGAGGAGGCGGTGGTAGAAAGATTTAGTGACAGGGTGGGAGACGAGGTGGGGAGAGAGAGGGGTGAAGGATGGGTGGATGGGAGGCAAAGACGAGGAAGGGCTTAGGGAGAGAGAGAGAGAGAGAGATTGATGACTTAACCCCTTGAGTATGATGACTTTGTGTGGTAACTTAAGTGGCTCAGTTAGATACGTTCTCACATCACCAGTTAGAGGAAAACTTAACGTAGGAACCTTTGAGAATCCATCTTTGTGTGGTAGCTTATGAGTCAGTTAGATACGTTCTCACATCACCAGTTAGAGGAAAACTTAACGTAGAACCTTTGAGAATCCATCTTGTGTGGTTGCTTAAGTGAGACAGTTAGATACGTTCTCACATCACCAGTTAGAGGAAAACTTACCGTAGAACCTTTGAGAATCCATCTTTGTAAGTGAGTCAGTTAGATACGTTCTCACATCACCAGTTAGGAGGAAAACTTAACGTAGGAACCTTGAGAATCCATCTTTGTGTGGTAGCTAAGTGAGTCAGTTAGATACGTTCTCATCACCAGTTAGGAGGAAAAACTTAACGTAGGAACCTTTGAGAATCCATCTTTGTGTGGTAGCTAAGTGGCTGTTAGATACGTTCTCACATCACCAGTTAGAGGAAAACTTAACGTGGGAACCTTTGAGAATCCATCTTTGTGTGGTAGCTTATGAGACAGATACGTTCTCACATCACCAGTTAGGTGGGAAACTTAACGTAGGAACCTTTGAGAATGGAGCCCGAATTTTAAGACGACTTACACCTCAGCGCCTTGTGAGTTGTTATGACATTTATAACGAGAGTAGTTGACATATTGTTAAGATAAACTACACGTACATAATCAATCACCACCTGAGTGTTCAAATAGTCTTATCTGATCGTTCATTCATCATTATAACTGTGCAGAGAAGCTCTGGTGATTAATGACTGCAGCAGGTGGGTTAGGTAGGTTAGGTGAGGTATGTGTGTGTGTGTGTGTAATGTGTGTGTGTGTGTGTGTGTGTGTGTGTGTTAATGTGTGTGTGTTAATGTGTGTGTGTGTTAATGTGTGTGTGTTAATATGTGTGTTTGTTAATGTGTGTGTGTGTGTGTGTGTGTGTGTGTGTGTGTGTGTGTGTTAATGTGTGGTGTGTGTGTTAATGTGTTTGTTACCATAATGAGAAAGATTAAAACACATTAAACACCAAATACTTAAATAACTCCTTAATTTACTCTTTATTAACACACAAGTTATATTAAATTACTATATAATTTCAAGAGTTATATATAATGACAATATCTTAAATAAACACAAAACAAAATACCTCATAATCTACAATATTGACAAAATGTTATAATATTTCTACAACTCCTTAAGGTTTTTGGTTATAACTACACACAAAGTTTAAGCTAAATCCATCAATAACAGGAAAAGTCTGAATAGTGAACAGAAACGTGAACACAAAGATCTATTATCGTCTTAACAAGTTTTTTATCAGTAGTAAGGTTTATCATAGTGACAGAATCTTGACATGAAATAATATTAAATTTATATCGATCCTCAGAGTAACAACGCATTGAGAGCTGAAGCTTGGTGCACAAGACTCGGTCAAGACGATGAGAACGGGCACACAAAACTACTGAAAGGTGAGCCATAGAGGTAATTATATATTACCACTGTAGAATATTCCCTGTAATAATTTTGGTTAAGTGTATAGAACTAATAGGGTAGAGCCTCGGTGCAATCTGGTAGCCATCATTGTCGCCACTGAAGCTAGTTATATTCTCTTGGAACTAATTTAATGTAGAAACCTTTGAGAATCCATCTTGTGTGGTAGCTTAAGTGAGTCAGTTAGATACGTTCTCACATCACCAGTTAGGAGGAAAACTTAACGTAGGAACCTTTGAGAATCCATCTTTGTGTGGTAGCTAAGGAGTCAGTTAGATACGTTCTCACATCACCAGTTAGGAGGAAAACTTAACGTAGGAACCTTTGAGAATCCATCTTTGTGTGGTAGCTAAAGTGAGTCAGTTAGATACGTTCTCACATCACCAGTTAGGAGGAAAACTTGACGTAGGAACCTTTGAGAATTGAAGTCCTTGTCTGGTCGAATCGATAACATCTCCCTCACGCCTTCTCTCCCTCTCACTTCCCTCTCCACAACCACCTCTCTCTCGTTCGCCCTCCTCACATTCCTAAACCTAACCTAACCTACCTAAGCTAACCTAGACTCCTGGACGTCTAGGGACATTGAGTCTGAGTTGGTGAGTCTAAACCTCTATAAATGAGTTGTTCTGGTTAACGACAGATGGCGCGCTTCTGAGTACTTGTGTGTGTGTGTGTGTGTGTGTGTGTGTGTGTGTGTGTGTGTGTGTGTGTGTGTGTGTGTGTGTGTGAATAATAATACGGTTTATTGAAAAGGTTCAGCATCCAATAAGCGATAAATACATTGAACAAAAAACTTATTCCATGCATTTTTTTTTCTTTTTTCTAATTTTATCGCTTACAGCGGTTACTTTATTGTGCGCCCTATGCTCATCCTGTGAGCGGTAGCGCAAAAGGATTACAGAGTAGAGTTTACAAAGGGTCATAATAATTAACCCCGTGGTCAGGATATTATGGCACTGAATGTTACACAGTATTTCAATTACATTATTTGTTTAGTTCTATACATAACGGGTAACTTATTCACAAATGCGAGTACAGGCGTGTGAGGGCAGTATGTCTGGCCGCAGGAGTGTGAGGCAGTATGTCTGGCCTCAGGAGTGTGAGGCAGTATGTCTGGCCGCAGGAGTGTGAGGCAGTATGTCTGGCCGCAGGAGTGTGAGGCAGTATGTCTGGCCACACACTTTACATTTAGTCTTGTTCACATCTGCCTGAGGAACATATTGCCAGAGTGTGTGCACAATGTTGGGCCACACACTTCATTTAGTCTTGTTCACATCTGCTTGAGGAACATACTGCCAGAGTGTGTGGCCATATGTCTGGCCACACACTTTACATTTAGTCTTGTTCACATCTGCCTGAGGAACATATGTTAGAGTGTGTGGCCATATGTCTGGCCACACACTTACATTTAGTCTTGTTCACATCTGCCTGAGGGACATACTGAGAGTGTGTGGCCATGCTGCCCACACACTTTACATTTAGTCTTGTTCACATCTGCCTGAGGAACATATTGCCAGAGTGTGTGGCCATATGTCTGGCCACACACTTTACATTTAGTCTTGTTCACATCTGCCTGAGGAACATACTGTCAGAGGTACTTATATCCTAACCTTAGTCTAGCTGTTACAACATCTAGTGATCTTGTTACTTGCTCCATATACATGTTTCACTTGATACATCTCATCATGGTAAACAATGGATAGACTAGTGCCTGTTTGCACTTGTCTACTTGCGTTAAATTGACTAATTTTTTCCTTCCTAATTACAGTTTTAAGGGTTCTTTTTGACAGACCAAGATTGTATTCAACAGTGTCTTTGTTAGACGCGAGTTTGGCGAGGGCATCAACTCTGTCAGGTTATTTCCCTACTGTTCAAGGTTGGGCTGACCACGAGGTGCAGTAACTTGTCCACATGTCATTAAAACGGGTGTAGTACCAGAATCAAGGAGGATAGCGAATGTAATACCGATTTTCAAGAAGGGAGATAGATCACTATCCTCTAACTACCGTCCATTCATTTTATTATCAATTGTAGGCAAATTCCTGGAAGTAATTTCAAACTCGATTCCAATTCACCTGGAGAAGCACAAGTTGATCAATGATTCCCAACATGGCTTCACAAGTGGGCGCTCATGTCTGACTAATCTATTAACATTACTTTCATCTGTTTTTGAATCAGTGGACGAGGGCACGACTATGATGTGGTGTATCTTGACTTTAGCAAAGCTCTCGACAGAGTCCCCACGAAAGGCTAATAAGAAAAGTGGAGGTTCATGGCATTGGAGGAGATATTCTAAAATGGATTAGGGCGTGGTTACAGGACAGGAAACAGCGAGTGAGCATTAACAACGCTAAATCCCATTGGAGCAACGTCACTAGTGGAGTACCCCAAGGCTCAGTACTTGGACCATAATTATTTATTATATACATAAACGACATATATATTGGCGTAGACAGCAACTTAAGTAAATTTGCTGATGACACTAAAATAGTGTAATTAAAGCTGACGAGGACTCCGCAAAACTACAGGAAGATCTAAAAAATATTTCTAATGGTCTGAGAAATGGCAGATGAAATTAAATGTGGACAAATGTAAAGTACTTAGTCTAGGAGATGTAAACAGGGAAACCAGATACCAGATGAACAACGATGTTATAGAGAAATCCGACTGAGAGAAAGATTTAGGAGTAATGATAAGTAGGAACCTACCAAGTCAACAATGTGTATTAGCTGGGAACAAGGCTAATAAAGTACTTGGGTTCATACAAAGGAGCGTTAGTTACAAGACTAGCGAGGTCATCCTAAAACTATATCTTGTGCTTGTGAGACCTCACTTGGATTACGCAGTTCAGAGGAGAATGACAGGACTAATCCAGGGCATTAGGAACCTTGGAGTACAGAGACAGGTTAAAGCATCTTAATTTACACTCCTTGAGAGACGTAGAGTGAGGGGCGATATGATAGAGGTGTATAAATGGAAGTCAGGACTAAACAAAGGTGATATAACAAAGGTACTCAAACTATCCAACCAGGAGCGAACTCGTAACAATGGTTTTAAATTAGACAAATTTAGATTTAGGCGAGATAGGTAAACATTGGCCTGAAATAGAGTAGTGGACTACTGGAACAAGTTACCAAACATCGTCATTAACTAGAACACGCTGGATAGGTTAGGTTAGGTTGGGTGGATATATGAGTGATAGGGGTTGGGTGTAAACGGGACTGTCCAATAAAACCCAGCTGCAGTTTCCTCCATTCTTATGTTATTTGTAACAACACTCAACACCACATGCCCACAACACCATAACAACACTCAACACCACATGCCCACAACACCATAACAACACTCAACACCACATGCCCCAACACCATAACAACACTCAACACCACATGACCAACAACACTAAACACTACATGCCCACAACACCACAACAACACTCAACACCACAACACCACAACAACACTCAACACCACAACAACACACAACACCACATGCCCACAGCAACACTCAACACCACATGCCCACAGCACCATAACAACACTCAACACCACATGCCCACAATACCACACATCAACACCACATGCCCACAACACCATAACAACACTAACACCACATGCCCACAACACCATAACAACACTCAACACCACATGCCCCAACACCATAAAACAAACACCACAGACCACAACATCACTCACACATGTTCACAACACCATAACAACACTCAACACCACATGCCCACAATACCATAAAACACACAACACCACATGCCCACAGCAACACTCAACACCACATGCCCACATGACCATAACAACACTCAACACCACATGCCCACACACACAACACTCAACACCACATGCCCACAACACCATAACAACACACAACACCACATGCCCGCAACACCATAACAACACTCAACACCACATGCCCACACACATAACAACACTCAACACCACATGCCCACAACACCATAACAACACACAACACACAATGCTTCTCTCAGTCAAGCCAGATGCCCAGCTGATTGGAAGACCTCTTATGTATCACCAGTGCCCAAGTCAACCAGCCCACAATCCTTAAATCAGCTACGACCTATTGCAATCACCCCAATACCCAGCCTAATCTGTGAAAGTTTTGTGTTCGACTGGGCTTATGCTGATATTGCAGGAGTCGTAGACCCTCAGCAATTTGGCAACATGAAAACTTCCTCCACCACTCACTGTCTTGTCAGCTTTCTCGATTACATATACCGCCATCTCGAGAAACGAAAACGTCTGTAGCTGTCGCCTTCATTGATTTCACTAAAGCGTTCGACCTAGTCGACCACAATATAATCATAAACAAAGCTATTGACCTCGGGCTGAGAAGTCTCATACCATGGCTTACAGACTTCCTCAGTGACCGACGCCAAGCTGTACGCTTCCGGAGGGCTGTCTCCACCTTTCAGTCACTCACCTGTGGCGTCCCCAAGGCACCAAGATGGGACCACTCTGCTTCCTTATGCTCATCAATGATGCCCTAAGAGAAACCCCTGCTCGCTGGAAATATGTCGACGACTCCACCATTGGGATCAGGTCAACAATTCTGCTCCCAACTATACCGCCCTTCAGGATTTATTGAACAGTTCCCAAAACTGGGCCACCAACAACCATGTCACCATCAACCATACCAAGACAATGGTTATGCACATCAACCTCTCCTCCGACATTGTCCCACCTCCTTCCATTACCTCTAGGTCCGAACACACCCAGGTTGTAGATTCCACGAAGCTCCTGGCGTCACCATAGACAACAAACTAAATTGGAAACCACACGTCAGTGAAGTTGTCAAATCCTCCAGTTTCCGTCTCCACCTCCTCCGCCGACTCAAGTCCCTCGGAGTTCCGCACACGAGCTCCTCAGTGTATACACAACATTCATACTTCCCAAGCTCACCTATGCCTCCCCACCTGGTCTTCCTCCCTAAATGCCACACAACGTAAACACCTAGAAAAGTGCAAAAAGAGGGCATGCAAGATTATTCTCTCCCTTCCTACTCCATATCAAGAAGCGCTCAACACACTGACCCTTTCGACTCTCACTGACCATCACCACGACCTCATCTGCAAATTTGGTAGAAGCTTTACACCATCCCCGACACCGGCCCCTACTACCACCTGATCTCGTCCGAGAATTGCTGTTCGACACCACAACCGCATCCAGCCCATACGTGCACGAACTGATCGCTATAAGAACAGCCCAGTCCCAACCATTGTAAAAATTATCAATAACTTGTAATAAATCAGTGTATTCACCCGGTAAACACTGCTCCTTACACTGTCACTATGTTGAAATGAACTGTAGTTTGAGCTGATCCCCATCTAAGTTACTATATGTCTTAGTTGTCACTTATGTTACTTGTATATTATTTGTAATTCGTAACCCATTCCCAAATATGTAACTGTATATTTTCAGCCTTCTGGCTGCCAAGCTTCAATAAACCGTTAATTATTATTATTATTATTATTATTATTAACACATGCCCACAACACCAGAACAACACTCAACACCACATGCCCACAACACCACAACAACACTCAACACCACAACACCATAACACCACTCACACAACACCACACGCCCACATCCTCACGCCCATAATGTCATTGGCGCCTAGGGACATATATTCATGGCCTGACAGTAATGAATACAGCTTAAGTGACGTCAACAAGTTTTCCTTCAGTATATTGATAGAGATTTTCATAACAAAAGCTAACTTGTCCGATTCTGCTTCACCTCGCCAAGATCAATATATTTTGTAATTTATCGTTTTTTTCTCTATTGTGGTGTTCAGATGATTTTTTTAATTTCATATTTATTAAGAAAATATTGTTAGGTTATAGTTCTTTAGGGTTTTGAATTGGTATTAGGTAAGAAACGGGTGATTTAGCGCGGTAGTTTAAGTCAGTTTGAATTAGTTTCGGATGTGGATCGATTCAACATGAAGGCGGGACTCAGTGTTGCCATCGACGTATCACCCCACAAACCTATACTCATATACACCTTAATATATCTCCTTTAATAAACAAACCAACAAAAAACCTTCAAATATAATAAAAAAAAAAATAATAATAATAATAAATGTTTTATATCAGATAATAACAATGTACAGAAGGATTAATTACGAGATTAATAGTGATTCGTGGCAACTCTTCCCCTGCTAAAGTGACCAACTGGTGGGCCTTCTGTGTACCTCTGTCATGTGTACCTCTGTCATGTGTACCTCTGTCTTGTGTACCTCTGTCATGTGTACCTCTGTCATGTGTACCTCTGTCTTGTGTACCTCTGTCATGTGTACCTCTGTCTTGTGTACCTCTGTCTTGTGTACCTCTGTCTTGTGTACCTCTGTCTTGTGTACCTCTGTCATGTGTACCGCTGTCATGTGTACCGCTGCCATGTGTACCGCTGTCATGTGTACCTCTGTCATGTGTACCTCTGTCATGTGTACTGTCATGTGTACCGCTGTCACAAGGTACCTCTGTCATGTGTACCTCTCTGTCTTGTGTACTCTGTCTTGTGTACCTCTGTCTTGTGTACCTCTGTCTGCTTGTGTACCTCTGTCTTGTGTACCTCTGTCTTGTGTACCTCTGTCTTGTGTACTGTCTTGTGTACCTCTGTCTTGTGTACCTCTGTCTTGTGTACCTCTGTCTTGTGTACCTCTGTCTTGTGTGCCTCTGTCTTGTGTACCTCTGTCTTGTGTACCTCTGTCTTGTGTACCTCTGTCTTGTGTACCTCTGATTTGTCTTGTGTACCTCTGTCTTGTGTATTCTGTCTTGTGTACCTCCTGTTTTGTCTTGTGTACCTCTGTCTTGTACCTCTGTCTTGTTCTGTGTTGTCTTGGTTCTGTCTTGTGTGTGATCTGTGTCTTGTCTTGTGTACCCTGTCTTGTGTACCTCTGTCTTGTGTACCTCTGTCCTTGTGTACCTCTGTCTTGTGTACCTCTGTCTTGTGTACTCTGTCTTGTGTACCTCTGTCATGTGTACCTCTGTCTTGTGTACCTCTGTCTTGTGTACTCTGTCTTGTGTACCTCTGTCTTGTGTGACCTCTGTCTTGTGTACCTCTGTCTTGTGTACCTTGTCTTGTGTACCTCTGTCTTGTGTACCTCTGTCTTGTGTACCTCTGTCTTGTGTACCTCTGTCTTGTGTACCTCTGTCATGTGTACCTCTGTCTTGTGTGACCTCTGTCTTGTGTACCTCTGTCTTGTGTACCTCTGTCTTGTGTACCTCTGTCTTGTGTACCTCTGTCTGTGTACCTCTGTCTTGTGTACCTCTGTCTTGTGTACCTCTGTCTTGTGTACCTCTGTCTTGTGTGACCTCTGTCTTGTGTACCTCTGTCTTGTGTACCTCTGTCATGTACCTCTGTCTTGTGTACCTCTGTCTTGTGTACCTCTGTCTTGTGTACCTCTGTCTTGTGTACCTCTGTCTTGTGTACCTCTGTCTTGTGTACCTCTGTCTTGTGTGTACCTCTGTCTTGTGTACCTCTGTCTTGTGTAATTCTCTGTCTTTTCTGTCATGTGCCTCTGTCTTGTGTACCTCTGTCTTGTGTGCCTCTGTCTGTGTACCTCTCTGTCTTGTGTACCTTTGTCTTGTGTACCTCTGTTCTGTGTACCTCTGTCATGTGTATCTGTCTTGTGTGACCTCTGTCTTGTGTACCTCTGTCTTGTGTCTTGTCGTGTACCTCTGTCTTGTGTACCTCTGTCATGTGTACCTCTGTCTTGTGTGTACCTCTGTCTTGTGTACCTCTGTCTTGTGTACCTCTGTCTTGTGTACTCTGTCTTGTGTACCTCTGTCTTGTGCATTCTGTCTTGTGTGCCTCTGTCATGTACCTCTGTCTTGTGTACCTCTGTCTTGTGTACCTGTCTTGTGTACCTCTGTCTTGTGTACCTCTGTCTTGTGTAACTTTTGTCTTGTGTACCTCTGTCTTGTGTGACCTCTGTCTTGTGTACCTCTGTCTTGTGTACCTCTGTCTTGTGTACCTCTGTCTTGTGTACCTCTGTCTTGTGTACTCTGTCTTGTGTACCTCTGTCTTGTGTACCTCTGTCTTGTGTACCTCTGTCTTGTGTAATTCTGTCTTGTGTACCTCTGTCTTGTGTACTCTTGTCTTGTGTACCTCTGTCTTGTGTATTCTGTCTTGTGTACCTCTGTCTTGTGTACCTCTTGTCTTGTGTACCTCTGTCTTGTGTACTCTGTCTTGTGTACCTCTGTCTTGTGTACCTCTGTCTTTGTGCCTCTCTGTCTGTGTACCTCTGTCTTGTGTGCCTCTGTCTTGTGTGCCTCTGTCTTGTGTACACTCTGTCTTGTGTGCCTCTGTCATGCTCTGTCTTGTGTGCCTCTATCTTGTGTACCTCTGTCTTGTGCCTCTGTCTTGTGCCTCTGTCTTGTGTGCCTCTGTCTTGTGGCCTCTCTGTCTTGTACCTCTGTCTTGTGTGCCTCTCTTGTGTGCCTCTGTCTTGTGTACCTCTGTCTTGTGTACCTCTATCTCTTGTGTACCTCTGTCTGTGCCTCTGTCTTGTGTACCTCTGTCATGCCTCTATGCTGTGTACCTCTGTCATGTACCCCTCTGTCTTGTGTACCTGTCACTTGTACCTCTGTCTTGTGTACCTCTGTCTTGTGTACCTCTGTCTTGTGTACCTCTCTTGTGTACCTCTGTCTTGTGTCTCTGTCTTGTGTACCTCTGTCATGTGTACCTCCTGTCTTGTGTTACCTCTGTCTTGTGTGCCTCTGTCATGTGTGCCTCTGTCTTGTACCTCTGTCTTGTGTACCTCTGTCTTGTGTGCACTCTGTCTCATGTGTACTCTGTGTGCCTCTGTCTTGTGTGCCTCTGTCTTGTGTGCCTCTGTCTTGCCTCTGTCTTGTGTGCCTGCCTCTGTCTTGTGTGCCTCTGTCTTGTGTGCCTCTGTGTGTGCACTCTGTCATGTGTACCTCTGTCTCTTTGTGTGCCTCTGTCATGTGTACCTCTGTCATGTGTACCTCTGTCATGTGTACCTCTCTTTGCACACTCTGTCTTGTGTACCTCTGTCTTGTGTACCTCTGTCTTGTGTGCCTCTGTCTTGTACCTCTGTCATGTGTACCTCTGTCTTGTCAGCCTCTCTGTCTTGTGTGCCTCTGTCTTGTGTACCTCTGTCTTGTGTGCCTCTGTCTTGTGTACCTCTGTCTTGTGTGCCTCTGTCTTGTGTACCTCTGTGTGTGTGCCTCTGTCTTGTGTGCACCTCTGTCTTGTGTGCCCCTCCCTGTCTTGTGTACTCTGTCTGTGTGTACCTCTGTCTTGTGTACCTCTCTATCATATTACCTCTGTCTTGTGTGCCTCTGTCATGTACCTCTGTCTTGTGCCTCTGTCTTGTGTGCCTCTGTCTTGTGTGTGCCTCTGTCTTGTGTGCCTCTGTCTTGTGTACCTCTATCTTGTGGCCTCTGTCATGTGTGTGCCTCTGTCTTGTGTGCCTCTGTCTTGTGTGCCTCTGTCTTGTGTGCCTCTGTCTTGTGTGCCTCTATCTTGTGTACCTCCTGTCTTGTGTGCCTCTGTCTTGTGTACCATGTCTTGTGTTACCTCTGTCTTGTGTACCTCTGTCTGTGTACCTCTGTCTTGTGTGCCTCTGTCTTGTGTACCTCTGTCTTGTGTGTGCCTCTGTCTTGTGTGCCTCTGTGTCTTGTGTGCCTCTGTCATGTGTACCTCTGTGTGTGCCTCTGTCTTGTGTGCCTCTGTCTTGTGTGCCTCTGTCTTGTGTCACCCGCTGTCATGTGCCTCTGTCTTGTGTGCCTCTGTCTTGTGTGCCTCTGTCTTGTGTATGTCTTGTGTACCCCTTGCCTCTGTCCTCATGTGTACCTCTGTCTTGTGGTAACACTCTCTTGTGTGCCTCTGTCTTGTGTGCCTCTGTCATGTGTGCCTCTGTCTTGTGTGCCTCTGTCTTGTGTACCTCTGTCATGTACCTCTGTCATGTGTGCCTCTGTCTTGTGTACCTCTGTGTGTGCTCTGTCGCCATGCACCATGTGTGTACCTCTGTGTGTACCTCTGTCTTGTCCTTGCCTCTGTCATGTTGCCTCTGTCATGTACCTCTGTCGTGTGTGCCACCACCACCACCACCACCACAGCCACACCACAGCCACCACCACCCACCACACCACCACCACATGCCACCACACACCACAGCCACCCTTACCTTAACACCAGCCACCACCACAGCCACCCACCACCCCACCACCACCACACACCACACAGCCACCACCACCACCCACCACCACCACCCGCCACCCCAACACCACCACCACACCACACAGCCACCACCACCACCACCACCACAGCCACCCACAGCCACCACCCACAACACCCAACCACCACCACGGCCGCACACCACCCACAGCAGCTAGCCACCACCACCACAGCCACCACTGCACCACCACCACCTGGCCACCACCACCACCACCACCACCACCACAGCCACCTGACCACCACCACAACACCCAGCCACCACACACCACAGCCACCACCACCACAGCCACCTGCACCACCACAGCCACCACCACATAGCACCAATACCACCACAGCCACCACCACCACCACGCCACAGCCACCACCACCACCACATGCACGCACACAGCCTACCTGACCACCACCACCACCACAGCCACCGCACTACCACCACCACCACCCACAGCCACCTGCCTGCAACCTACCACCCTGTACCAGCCACTACCACCACACCACCACACCACAACACCAGCCACCACCACCACAACCAACCTACCTGGCCACCACCACCACAACCAATACCACCCACCACCACCACAGCAACCACCTGCCACCACAGCCAACCCTTACCACCCACCCACCACAGCAGCCACCACCACCACAACCCACCACCACCACCACAACAACCACCATGTGTAAATTTCTGTCTTGTGTACTTGTCATGTATCATCATCATCACTTCACCACCACCACCACAACAACAGGTCAGTATATTAAGGATTATTCTATTTATTGAACCATAAACAAAACGCTAATAACCCTTGAGCTATTTATCCCAACTGTCGTGCGTGTGAGTGCGTGTGGGTGCGTGTGAGTGAGTGTGAGTGCGTGTGAGTGCGTGTGAGTGCATGTGTGTGGCTTTTAATTCAAGCTTATATTATAAGGTGGGGTAAGCGAATAACTGGAAGCCATCGAGGCGCTCTTTTACGAGAGAGAGAGAGAGAGAGGGGGGGGCAGCAGGTCGGGACAGGTTCTGAAACTATTGTAGTGGAATAACTGATTTACATGACACGCCTACTTGAGCCTCTCTCTCTCTCTCTCTCTCTCTCTCTCTCTCTCTCTCTCTCATTCTCTCTCTCTCTTTCTCTTTCTTTCATTCTCTTATGTTAATTTACTTTTTTACTTATATACAAAAACTTATAGAATAAACTGAATATTAATATACAACATTAAAAATAACTATATATATATATATATATTTATTTATTAAGGTAAAATAATATATTGGGTTGTAGTGTAGGTAGCTGGTAGTGTTGTTGTTGTAGTGTAGGTAGCTGGTAGTGTTGTTGTTGTAGTGTAGGTAGCTGGTAGTGTTGTTGTTGTAGTGTAGGTAGCTGGTAGTGTTGTTGTTGTTGTGTAGGTAGCTGGTAGTGTTGTTGTAGTGTAGGTAGCTGGTAGTGTTGTTGTTGTAGTGTAGGTAGCTGGTAGTGTTGTTGTTGTTGTGTAGGTAGCTGGTAGTGGTGTTGTAGTGTAGGTAGCTGGTAGTGTTGTTGTTGTTGTGTAGGTAGCTGGTAGTGTTGTTGTTGTAGTGTAGGTAGCTGGTAGTGTTGTTGTTGTAGTGTAGGTAGCTGGTAGTGTTGTTGTTGTAGTGTAGGTAGCTGGTAGTGTTGTTGTTGTTGCAGTGTAGGTAGCTGGTAGTGTTGTTGTTGTTGTAGTGTAGGTAGCTGGTAGTGTTGTTGTAGTGTAGGTAGCTGGTAGTGTTGTTGTAGTGTAGGTAGCTGGTAGTGTTGTTGTTTTAGTGTAGGTAGCTGGTAGTGTTGTTGTTGTTTTAGTGTAGGTAGCTGGTAGTGTTGTTGTTGTTGTAGTGTAGGTAGCTGGTAGTGTTGTTGTTGTTGAGTGTAGGTAGCTGGTAGTGTTGTTGTTGTTGTAGTGTAGGTAGCTGGAGTGTTGTTGTTGTAGTGTAGGTAGCTGGTAGTGTTGTTGTTGTTGTAGTGTAGGTAGCTGGAGTGTTGTTGTTGTAGTGTAGGTAGCTGGTAGTGTTGTTGTTGTTGTAGTGTGGGTAGCTGGTAGTGTTGTTGTTGTTGTAGTGCAGGTAGCTGGTGTAGTGTTGTTGCAGTGTGAGGTAGCTGGTGGAGTGTTGTTGTTGTAGTGTAGGTAGCTGGTAGTGTTGTTGTAGTGTAGGTAGCTGGTAGTGTTGTTGTTGTAGTGTAGGTAGCTGGTAGTGTTGTTGTTGTTGCAGTGTAGGTAGCTGGTAGTGTTGTTGTTGTGTGTAGGTGGCTGAGTGTTGTTGTTGTTGTAGTGTAGGTAGCTGGTAGTGTTGTTGTTGTAGTGTAGGTAGCTGGAGTGTTGTTGTTGTGTGTAGGTAGCTGGTAGTGTTGTTGTTTGTAGTGTAGGTAGCTGGTAGTGTTGTTGTTGTTGTGTTGTAGGTAGCTGGTAGTGTTGTTGTTGTAGTGTGTGTGGCAGTGTTGTTGTTGGTGGTGGTAGCTGGTGTTAGTGTGTGTAGGTAGCTGGTGTGTTGTTGTTGTTGTAGTGTAGGTAGCTGGTAGTGTTGTTGTTGTAGTGTAGGGGTAGCTGGTAGTGTTGTTGTTGTAGTGTAGGTAGCTGGTAGTGTTGTTGTTGGTAGTGTAGGTAGCTGGTAGTGTTGTTGTTGTTGTAGTGTAGGTAGCTGGTAGTGTTGTTGTTGTTGTAGTGTAGGTAGCTGGTAGTGTTGTTGTTGTAGTGTAGGTAGCTGGTAGTGTTGTTGTTGTTGTAGTGTAGGTAGCTGGAGTGTTGTTTGTAGTGTAGGTAGCTGGTAGTGTTGTTGTGTAGGTAGCTGGTAGTGTTGTTGTTGTAGTGTAGGTAGCTGGGTGGGTTGTTGTTGTTTTGTGCAGGTAGCTGGTAGTGTTGTTGTAGTGCAGGTAGCTGGCAGTGTTGTTGTTGTAGTGTAGGTAGCTGGTAGTGTTGTTGTGTAGTGTAGGGTAGCTGGAGTGTTGTTTTGTGTAGTGTGGTGTGGCTGGTAGTGTTGTTGTTGTTGTAGTGTAGGTAGCTGGTAGTGTTGTTGTTGGTGTAGCTGGTTGTGTTGTTGTAGTGTAGGTAGCTGGTAGTGTTGTTGTTGTAGTGTAGGTAGCTGGTAGTGTTGTTGTGTAGTGCATCGCAACACAACACAATACAACGCTCTGCAAAACGCCTCACTACCGGCAGTCTGGCACACTCTTGTGGTATCGACCCTGAGGCCTCAAGTACCCTGAGCGAGCCGTGAGCCAGTCAGCCATAGACGTCAGGACCTGCCCCAACCTGTCGCCGCTATTGTCAGCCGTCAGGAGAGTCAGCTGTTGCCTCACGCCTCTTGACATACTAAAGGCTTATTGTTATCTTTTGACACCGTGATGTTGTCAGCAGTTGTTGGTAGTGGTGTCAGGTGTTGTTGTTGTAGTGTTGTTGTGGTGGTGGTGGTGGTGTTGTTCTTGTAGTGTTGCAGTGGTGTTGATGTTGTTCTTGTAGTGTTGTTGTTGTTGTATTATTATTATTAGTTGTTATTTTGTTTTTAAGTTAATGGAAAATTTACAACAGACTCTCTCTCTCTCTCTCTCTCTCTCTCTCCCTCTCACTTACTATCACTTACTGGTGAGGGGAGATGAGAGGAAGAAAGAGTGGTGTGATGACGAGCACTGGAGAGGGAATTGGTGACGGATGAGAGGACAAATGAGGGGGTGAGGGAGACAGACGCCGTATTCCCTCTCATATAATTCCTCAAACGATCAGTTAAATCTTGGTTCAGAGTTAATAGTTAATCAATGATGGTAAACACTGAGGGGTGGGGGTGAGGTGGGTAGTGGAGGGCGTGAGGTGGGAGGGTGAGTGGGCGTGAGGGGGGTGGGGGTGAGGGGTGTGGGGAGGGGAAGAGTGGGAAGACTTGCTATGAGTTTGGTAGATGGCGTGGTAGAAGGCGTGAGGGGCGTGGTAGGAGGCGTGGCAGAGGCGTGGCAGGAGGGTGGTAGGAGGCATGGTAGGAGGCGTGGTAGGAGGCGTGGCAGAAGGCTGGCAGGAGGCGTGGCAGGAGGCGTGGCAGGAGGCGTGGCAGAAGAGGCGTGGTAGGAGGTCGGGGATCACCAGGAGACATGGGCGGAACTGATGCATGTAATTCGTCTATTGTGTTAATGACCATTAACAGTGTGTGTGTGTGTGTGTGTGTGTGTGTGTGCGTGCGTGTCTGTGAGTGTGTGTGTGTGTGTGTGTGTGGCTAGACATAAATGACTTTATACATACATTGGTGGTTTAAAAGCCTTCATTAGAAAGGTGAAGAACATACAGTGAACATACAGATTAATGTAGGTGTTGAACAGAAACACGTAGTGTAGTAACTCCCTCCCAGATGGTGTTGGAGGACCTGATGTGGTGTAGTAGTTCCCTCACAGATGGTGTTAGGGAGGACCTCGTGGTGTAGTAATTCCTCACAGATGGTGTTATGAGGCCTCACGTGGTGTGTTCCCTCACAGATGGTGTTATGAGGCCTCACGTGGTGTAGTAATTCCCTCACAGATGGTGTTATGAGGGACCTCACGTGGTGTAATTCCTCACAGATGGTGTTAGGAGGGACCTCACGTGGTGTAGTAATTCCTCACAGATGGTGTTAGGAGGGACTCACGTGGTGTAGTGAATTTCACAGATGGTGTTAGGAGGGACCTCACGTGGTGTAGTAATTCCCTCACAGATGGTGTTATAGAGGCCTCACGTGGTGTAGTAATTCCTCACAGATGGTGTTATGAGGGACCTCACGTGGTGTAGTAATTCCTCACAGATGGTGTTATGGACTCACGTGGTGTAGTAATTTCCTCACAGATGGTGTTATGAGGACCTCACGTGGTGTAATTTCCCTACAGATGGTGTTATGAGGACCTCACGTGGTGTAGTAATTCCTCACGATGGTGTTATGAGGGGCCTCACGTGGTGTAATTCCTCACAGATGGTGTATGAGGGACTCCACGTGGTGTAGTAATTCCCTCACAGATGGTGTTAGGAGGGACCTCACGTGGTGTAGTAATTCTGACAGATGGTGTTATGAGGGACCTCACGTGGTGATGAATTCCCTCACAGATGGTGTTATGAGGGACCTCACGTGGTGTAATAGATTCCTCACAGATGGTGTTATGAGGGGCCTGACGTGTGGTATCTCCTCACAGATGGTGTTGGGGACCTCACGTTGTGTAGGAACCCTCACAGATGGTGTTATGAGGGACCTGACGTGGTGTAGTAATTCCTCACAGATGGTGTTATGAGGGACTCACGTGGTGTAGTAATTCCTCACAGATGGTGTTATGAGGGACCTGACGTGGTGTAGTAATTCCCTCACAGATGGTGTTATGAGGGCCTCACGTGGTTGTAATTCCCTCAGATGGTGTGTGGGGGCCTGCTGGTGTAGTAACTCCTTCACGATGGTGTTGGGGACCTGACGTGGTGTATTTCCTCACAGATGGTGTTATGAGGGACCTGACGTGGTGTAGTAACTCCCTAACAGATGGTGTTATGAGGGACCTCACGTGGTGTAGTAATTCCCTCACAGATGGTGTGATGAGGGACCTGGCGTGGTGTAGTAATACCCTCACAGATGGTGTTATGAGGGACCTGGCGTGGTGTAGTAATTCCCTCACAGATGGTGTTATATGAGTGAGGTGTGGTCCCAGGCCTTCCTATCGTAGACGGATTAACACATCGCTGGTGGTTGTTGGGTCTCACGGGCAGTGATTTGCCAACTCGACTACAACGATTAACGAGGAATGCCCAAGATTCTCAGATCAAATTTTCTTCATTATTTAAGCAAATATACGAACATTTGGAATTTTCTCATGATCATAAATAACAATGAATAGTTTAATATTATAATAATTCTACCTTTGGATTGTTTAATAATTATCCTGACAGTGATACAATCCAAAATAGGTCCACCAATCACCTTTACAAACAATCTTACATTACCAAGTATTACCAGGTATAATTGCCAGCACGAGACTAGGGTGAGGTCTCTGCATCTTAACCCTTCGGTGTGTGTGAGTGAGTGAGTGTACGCGTTTCTCTACAACACTCCTTTACCCCGACAACACCCTCCACCCCGACAACACCCTCCACCCCGACAACACCCTCCACCCCGACAACACCCTCCACCCCGACAACACCCTCCACCCCACCCCCCCAACCCCCCACAATATTTTCAAGTCAACACAAATAAGCGACAAATGAGCCCCATTTTTGTACATAACATTGCCAAACATTTTAACTCATCAGCGAACGTTTTTTGAGAGTTAGTCGAAAACAAAGGCGATTTTCACCCCCTCCCTCACCCACCCCGACCCTCCCCGACCCTCCCTGACCCTCCCTGACCCTCCCTCTGACGATAACTTTTGTGAGTGTTTTTTTCCGTGTGTGTGTGTGTGCTGTGTCGGGTGTTTTATTTATATTGTCGAATTCAAATGAAGTTCTTTCACTCTGTCAATTCATTATCGTCGAACCGGGGATATAAAAAAATCCCTCATTGTCTCTTAATTCAAAATGTTGGTCTGTTTAAAATGCTTCAGGAAATAGTCGTTTAATTGTGCGTCCTGGTGTTGTCCTGGTGTTGTCCTGGTGTTGTCCTGACCTATGTGTTGTACTGACCCTCTCCTGCCCCCTCCTACCCCCTCCTACCCCCTCCTGCCCCCTCCTACCCCCTCCTACCCCCTCCTGCCCCCTCCTACCCCCTCCTACCCCCTCCCACCCCCTCCACCTCCCACCTCCTACCCTCCTACCCTCCTGCCCCCTCCTACCCTCCTGCCCTCCCACCCTCCCCCCCTCCCACCCTCCCACCCCCTCCCACCCTCCCACCTCCCACCCTCCTGCCCTCCCACCCTCCCACCCTCCCACCTCCTGCCCCTCCCACCTCCCACCCCCTCCTGCACCCCTCCCACCTCCCACCCTCCCACCTCCCACCCCCACTCCTGCCCTCCCACCTCCCCTCCTGCCCTCCCACCTCCCACCTCCTACTCCCCCTCCCACCTCTCCTACCTCCTTCCACCCCCTCCCAGCCCTCCTCCACCCTCCTACTCCCACCCTCCTCTCTACTCCCTTGCCTCCACCCTCCTACCCTCCTACTCCCACCTCCTACCCCTCCCACCCCCTCCCACCTCCAGCCTTCTCCCACCTCCTACCCCTCCTGCCCTCCTCCCTCCTCCTCCCTCCTGCCCTCCCCCTTATCCTACTCTCCTGCCCCCCCTCCTGCCCCCTCCTACCCCTTCCTACCCCCTGCTATCTATATGACGTCACAAAATGCACACCAATAAAATTATATTATCTACATGACGTCACAAAATGTACACCAATAAAATAATACTATATATATGACGTCACAAAATGCACACCAATAAAATTATATTATTTACGTGACGTCACAAAATGTACACCAATAAAATAATACTATCTACATGACGTCACAAAATGCCCTCCAATTAAATTATATTTCTATATGACGTCACAAAATGCCCCCCAATAAACATATATTTTATTTATGACGTTAGAATGAGACCTCTAATAAGCGTGTCGGTTTTAGATTCTCCCTCATAGTATCAGCCAATCAGCGTCTCCCTCGGGTAATTGACGTCTGGGGCCAAAAGTTAAGGAACTGATGAAGGCAATTAACAAAACTCTCCTCAATATCTGGTGAGCCATAAATATCACCCCATATAAAACTTACAGGAGCTATATAGGACATTTTTTGGCTCTCACAAACTTAGAGGAGTAAGAAAGTGGCTTCAATATCTTGTAGTGTTGGGAGAAAGTGTCTCTGACGTCATAAAAAACCGTCGGTTCTATATATGACGTCATCATCTCATTGACTAATCAGACACCTCCAAACTCTCTGACGTTACTCCATAAACACCCAATGACGAGTCAGGTATAATATCCCTTCTCCGCATTAACCAATCATGATCCTCACCATACATGACGTAACCAAACCACCAAAACCCCACAACCAATCACGATACAGGCCTTACCACGACGTCGTAACGAGGTAGTTGGTGTGAGGTGATGTAATTACCAGAAGTAAGGTAGGCAGACATGATCTAATAACAACTAGTTTAGCTTAAAATTGACCCCAAACAGCCCTGGGGGGAACCTGACCACAGTTGCCAAGAGGAGGAGGAGGAGGTTGGATTAGCCACACCAAAAGGCAGAGCAGGCAGACAGAGCTCAGGCAGACAGACAGAGCAGACAGACAGAGCTCAGGCAGACAGACAGAGCTCAGGCAGACAGACAGAGCTCAGGCAGACAGACAGAGGGCAGACAGACAGAGCTCAGGCAGACAGACAGACAGAGCTCAGGCAGACAGACAGACAGAGCTCAGGCAGACAGACAGACAGAGCTCAGGCAGACAGACAGACAGAGCTCAGGCAGACAGACAGACAGAGCTCACAGACAGACAGAGCTCAGGCAACCCCTTAAATGGATCCTGGAGGTTTCTGGAGGAGGTCAACTTCTTTGATAATGAAGCAAGAGGCCACGAGGCCATCCACCGTAATGTGACCCCATTATGGGGAGGAGGAGGAGGAGGAGGAGGAGGAGGAGGAGGAGAGGAGAGGGGGGAGCTAAACAACTAATCTAACTTAGCCAAATTCAAATCAATATAACCTAACCTAACCTGGCAGGTGGTGGTGGTAGTAACGTGGTGGCAAGTGGTGGTGGTGGCAGATGGAACACGGTAAGGTGGTGGCAGCAGGGTGGTGGTGGTGGTCAGGTGGTGGTGGTGGTGGTGGCAGAGGGGTGCACAGGTGGTGGCAGCGGGTGGTGGCAGCGGGGTGGTGGCAGTGGTGGTGGCAGGGGTGGTGGTGGTGGTGGTGGGCAGGTGGCACAGCGGGTGGTGGCAGCAGGTGGTGGCAGTAAGGTGGTGGCAGGGTGGTGGCAGGTGGCGGTGGTGGTGGCAGGGTGGTGGCGGGGTGGTGGCAGGTGGTGGCAGCAGTGGTGGTGGTGGTGGCAGCGGGTGGTGGTGCAGCGGTGGTGGCAGTGGCGGTGGTGGCAGCAGGTGGTGGCAAGGTGGTGGCAGCAGGTGGCAGCGGGGTGGTGGCAGTGGTGGCAGCAGGGAATATAATTACATTATCTCCCTCATTACATATACAAATTAGTTTTACAGCCTATTATCCCAGGAGCAGTCAGCCATTATGGTATGTGGTGTGCTAATGTTATTAATTAATACTGCTGTTGTGTTGTGTTGTATTGTGTTGTGATGTGTTGTGTTGTGGTGTGTTGTGCTGTATTTGTGTTGTGTTGTGCTGTATTTGTGTTGTGTTGTGTTGCTATGTGATGTGTTGTGCTGTATTTGTGTTGCGTTGTGTTGTGTTGTGTGATCAGCAAAAGTAGTAAAATGAACAGGGAAGGAGAAGCAGTGAAAGAGAGGGAATGATTAATTCACAGTTAACAACTTTATCGGCAAAGCTTGGAGTACAGTTTGCCTATTGAGTAATTCAGTCAGGTCTTAACTCTGAGGGTGGTATCACTGTTCACTGACACATAGGACAGAGGTTCATACACAAAGAAATACATCATATTCATTAACAGTATACATAGGTCAGAGTCATGCGTGTGATATCACTGTCCACTGACACATAGGGCAGAGGTTCATTTTGTATAGACAACAAGAATGTCCTCAAGCACTCTGATTTAGTGTAGTAATTACATAGTTCATGATACAATAAGCCAGGTGGCCTGAAGAGTCTTTAACAGTGTCACATTCAATAATATAGTGTTCAAGTGTTATGCTTTAAGGTTTATCACAAAGTTTACATGCTGAGTGTTCGGTATGGTACAGCGTTACTAACCTGCCAGATGGGTCTGTATCTTAGCCTGGCCCACGACGACCACATTGTCTGGTTCTGTCCTTATGTTGGCATACGGTACGTCTCGTCACAAAATTTGTCATATTTACTAATGCTACAACTGAGAGCAGTTCTCCTTACACTCCTTCATAAGACCTTTCTCTTTGTTTGCCCCCACCTCCTGACCCTGAGTTATCGGACACCGGAAAGTCTACACTGGCTGTTGATTCGTGTGTCAATAAATCCCGGCCAGTGTGTCCTCGCGAGACGCTACGAGGAAGAGACTTGGTTTACGTAAAGATGTCAGCTAGTTTCTGTCGGTGTCTTTATTACTTGTCCCAGATGTAAACAAACTGAGATGGGAGGGTGCTGAGGGAGGAGGAGGGGGGGAAGGGCGTGTGTCTTCCTCAGTGAGAGATGAGAGGTGCTGAGAGGGCGTATGTCTTCCTCAGTGAGAGATGAGAGATGCTGAGAGGGCGTATGTCTTCCTCAGTGAAAGATGAGAGATACGATATTGATATTGAAACACTTTATTTGGCCAGAAAAATACAGAAGTTAGATGTTGGCACTGTAGATGTTGGCACTGTAGATGTTGGCACTGTGGATATTGGCACTGTAGATGTTGGCACTGTAGATGTTGGCACTGTTGATGTTGGCACTGAGGATGTTGGCACTGTAGATGTTGGCACTGTGGATGTTGGCACTGTAGATGTTGGCACTGTAGATGTTGGCACTGAGGATGTTGGCACTGTGGATGCTGGCACTGAAGATGTTGAAACTGTAGATGTTGACACTGTAGATGTTGGCACTGTGGCTGTTGGAACTGTAGATGTTGGCACTGTAGATGTTGGCTCTGTGGATGTTGGCACTGTGGATGTTGGCACTGTGGATGTTGGCACTGTGGATGTTGGCACTGTAGATGTTGGCACTGTAGATGTTGGCTCTGTAGATGTTGACACTGTAGATGTTGGCACTGTTGGCACTGATGAACCTAACTGGTGATGTGAGAACGTATTTGTCTCACTTGATTTGCATTCTGCCACCCTGCCAACATCCTCAGACATCCTGCCAACATTCATAACCACTTAACGAGAGCTCTGTCACCATGCCAACAACGTCACCACCTTGTCAGAATCCTTAGACATGCTGCCATCATCCTCAGACCCCCTGCCAACATCCTCAACCATTAAAGGTGAGTTCTACCCCCTGCCAACACCCTTGCCAACATTTAAAGAGAGTTCTACCCCCCTGCCAACACCCCTGCCACCATTTAAGGGGGGGCAGGAAGGAGGAGGGAGGCTTCTACACACCACCTATCATAAATAGTCTATCCCCTCTGACCTGCGTCTCGTCTACAAGGTCTACTCTTAGGGGTAATCTTCAGGGTCGACCGCATGTCACGATCCTTACCGCTACCGCATGTCATGACCCTTACCGCTAAAATAGGTAGGGGGCACGTCAGCTGTAGGGTCTGTCAGCTGTAGGGGGCACGTCAGCTATAGGGCCTGTCAGCTGTAGGGTCTGTCAGCTGTTGGGTTTGTTAGCTGTTGGGTTTGTTAGCTGTTGGGTTTGTTAGCTGTAGGGGGCACATCAGCTATAGGGCCTGTCAGCTTTAGGGTCTGTCAGCTGTTGGGTCTGTTAGCTGTAGGGGGCACATCAGCTATAGGGCCTGTCAGCTGTAGGGTCTGTCAGCTGTTGGGTCTGTTAGCTGTAGGGTCCGTCAGCTGTAGGGTCCGTCAGCTGTAGGGTCTGTCAGCTGTTGGGTCTGTTAGCTGTAGGGTCTGTCAGCTGATGTCTCGCACGCTGCCACCTAGCGGGGGTCGCCTCAACTACATACTGTACGCAAACAAATGAACACTGGCTAAAGTGATGTTGGAGTGAAGCTATTTCTCGGGCTAGTGGGTGGTAAAGCTATTTATGTAGCTGGCTGACTAGTTACTGTGGGTGGTAGAGCTATTTATGTAGCTGGCTGGCTAGTTACTGTGGGTGGTAGAGTTATTTATGTAGCTGGCTGACTAGTTACTGTGGGTGGTAGAGCTATTTATGTAGCTGGCTGACTAGTTACTGTGGGTGGTAGGAAAAGCTATTTATGTAGCTGGCTGACTAATTACTGTGGTGGTAGAGGCTATTTATGTAGCTATTGGCTGACTGGTTTGTTAGTACTAGCACGAAATATTAGAGTGGCCTATTGTGTTGTCTC
>NW_024732934.1:91867-144367 GCF_018991925.1 Homarus americanus | reverse complement strand
GTAGCTTAAGTGAGTCAGTTAGATACGTTCTCACATCACCAGTTAGGAGGAAAACTTAACGTAGGAACCTTTGAGAATTGAGAGGACTGAAATACGCTGATGAAGGTGTGAACTCAAACAGTTTGTGTTGGATCTACAAACACTGCCTGGAGGGGGCGAGGGAGGGGAGGAGGAGGAAGGAAACAGAGAAGGGAGAAGGGCAGCATGTAATAGGAAAGGAGGAAGAGGAATATGAAGAAAAAGGGTAGGGGGGAAGGAGACGATAATAGGAGGAGAAAGAGGGGGTGGAAAGAAAGAGAAGAAGGAACAGGTGAATGATAAAACAGAAGGAGAAGAACAGAGAAACATACAGATAGAATTAGACTTACACACACACACACACACACACACACACACACACACACACACCACGCATCATCATTAAACACACAGTAATCAAGTCCTTATTTAACACTAATACGGTAATTAGGATGAGAGGGATGAGAGGGGTGAGGTAGGAGAGGGAGGGGGGAGGTAGCAAGGAGATTTACCACGCCCTGTTAGATATAATCCTATTGAGATGTGATCCAAAACAACGAGTGGCTGGTAGTGTGTGTGTGTGTGTGTGTGTGTGTGTGTGTGTGTGTGTGTGTGTGTGTGTGTGTGTGTGTGTGTGTGTGTGTGGTGACAATACTATATAAAAACAACTTCAAAACCCTATAGAGCTATTTCAACCAATCACATACGACTATAACATAACATTTAGCCAATAGCAAATGAAGGCGGCAATAATCCACTAATCAGAGATAAGCTCGGGCGATTATACGATATTCTTAGCCAATTACAGCAAAGGTGACGTCACTCAGTTCTTCGTCTTGAGAGAGAGAGAGAGAGAGAGAGGGGGGAGAGAGAGGAATCAAAACAACGATCCTTCAGGCTTTGTCAAGGAGAGAGCTGCTCTCTCACACTACTACAACTACTACTACTACTACTTCTTCTACTACTACTACTACTACTACTACTACTACTACTACTACTACTACTACTACTACTACTACTACTACTACTACTATTGTTTTTTGTTGGTGTCATTCATGTTGTCGAGTATGGCGATCGTCCAGCTATGATACAATGATATGAGTTATTAAGATGTCACCTTCGTTGGTGAGTTCTGAGGTGACTAAAGAGGCCGATACGGGACCGGCAGGGTCGATCACAGATGTGGCACTGGGGGCATCTAGTGCGGAGGGTGGCAGCGTCTTTCCGGCGTTGGCACTTGTCTGCCTTGTTATGCAGTCGGCTAACTTGATATTGACACCTTCTCGTGTGGTGCTCCTCCAAGCGTTACGGTGTGGAGTAATCGACTCCCAGGTGAGGGGGTCGATTAGGCACTTTTCGGTTTGTCTTAAGACTATCCTTATACCTCTTCAGTTGCCAGCCAGCGTTACGTTTACTATTCGTTAGGTGACTGTAAAGTAGCACTTTGGCAGTCTACTGTCGTCCATGAGGCTAACATGGCCAGTCCAGCGTAGTTGTTCATGGATAATGGTAGCCTCGATGCTCCACAGTTGGTGTCAGCGAGAATACTGGCATTTGTTCTCTTGTCTTCCCAGCGAACTCGGAGGATGGAACGTAGACTACGTTGGTGAAAGTTATCAAGTCTTGAGGTGCCTCCTGTATGTGACCCATGTCTCACTGCCATACAGCAGGGTGGGAGGACCACTGCTCGATATACGTGTAACTTTGTAGATAATCTCAGTTCCCTACAGCTGAAGACACGGGTACGGAGTCTGCCAAAGGCTTGAGATGCACATCTGATCCGATGTTGAATCTCTTCATCGATGTCCGCGGTGGTGGACAGGTGGGAGCCGAGATACTGAAAGTGGGTAACATTAGAGAGGGCAGTACCGTTAAGCTGGGTGGATGGTGGAGGTGTGGCTGAACCAGGGGCTGTCTCCACCTTTCAGTCATTCACCTGTGGCGTCCCCCAAGGCACTAAGATGGGATCACTATGCTTCCTTATGCTTATCAATGATGCCCTAAGAGAAACCCCTGCTCGCTGGAAATATGTCGACAACTCCACCATTGTTACCAGCGTCAACAATTCTGCTCCCGACTACACCGCCCTTCTGGATTTATTGAACAGTCTCCAAAACTGGGCCACCAACAACCATGTCACCATCAACTACACCAAGACCATGGTTATACACATCAACCTCTCCTCCGACATTGTCCCACCCCCTTCCATTACTTTAGGTCCCAACACACTCCAGGTTGTGGACTCCACTAAGCTCCTCGGCGTCACCATAGACAACAAACTAAATTGGAAACCACACGTCAGTGAAGTTATCAAATCCTCCAGTTTCCGTCTCCACCTCCTCCGCCGACTCAAGTCCCTCGGAGTTCCTGCCCCCCGAGCTCCTCAGTGTTTACTCAACATTCATACTTCCCAAGCTCACCTATGCCTCCCCTACCTGGTCTTCCTCCCTAAATGCCACACAACGTAAACACCTAGAAAAAGTGTAAAAGAGGGCATGCAAGATTATTCTCTCCCCTTCCTACTCCACATATCAAGAAGCGCTCAACACACTGACCCTCTCGGCTCTCTCTGATCATCACTGTGACCACATCCAGCCCATACGAGCACGTACTGATCGCTATAAGAACAGCCCAGTCCCAACCATTGTAAAAATTATCAATAACTTGAAATCAATCAGTGTATTCACCCCTATAATTTCACCCTTCTGGCTGCCATATTATTATTATTATTATTATTATTATTATTATTATTATTATTATTATTATTACACACGGTAGGTCATTAGTTAGACTCCTTGTAGAAGCTGCCAGGAATGTACACGTAATCTGGTAGCGTTAAAGTACATTACTCTCTCTCTCTCTCTCTCTCTCTCTCTCTCTCTCTCTCTCTCTCTCTCCTGTTCACTATTGATAGATATTATAATTCCCCCACATAGCCACCTGTTCAAACTCCACACCGACGCGGGTATAATACCATCCCGTGTTTACAAATATTGTAGCTGACTGGAGACGCAAGTACTGGGGGGTTCGAATCCCTTCCTCGTCTCAGTGTTAGTTTATATCAATAAGAACCAAGTTTTAATAGATTACGCTCTTACAAGGAAATGTCTTTATTTATTTTTAATTCCCGTTTTCTTTGCAGTTTGTAAAGAAAATGGAGTCGAGTGTTGTGTTGGGATCAAGGTTGTTTGCTTACATTGGAAGGATTTGTTTCAGGGTTACGTTTTTGCGTCGTGTTATTGTGTGGATTCTCGGGTGTTATCGTCCTGATCTATGAAGTAATAAAGTTTAAACGACCTCACCTGGGCGTCTCCACAAGGTGAACTTAAAACATTCACGTATTTTTAACTTTACGCTAAACTAAATAATCGGATTCCTTAACGTCACACAAATTTACGTCTTTACTTGAGGTGGATTCTCAAAGGTTCCTACGTTAAGTTTTCCTACTAACTGGTGATGTGAGAACGTATCTAACTGACTCACTTAAGCTACCACACAAAGATGGATTCTCAAAGGTTCCTACGTTAAGTTTTCCTCCTAACTGGTGATGTGAGAACGTATCTAACTGACTCACTTAAGTTACCACACAAAGATGGATTCTCAAAGGTTCCTACGTTAAGTTTTCCTCCTAACTGGTGATGTGAGAACGTATCTAACTGACTCACTTAAGCTACCACACAAAGATGGATTCTCAAAGGTTCCTTACGTTAAGTTTTCCTCCTAACTGGTGATGTGAGAACGTATCTAACTGACTCACTTAAGCTACCACACAAAGATGGATTCTCAAAGGTTCCTACGTTAAGTTTTCCTCCTAACTGGTGATGTGAGAACGTATCTAACTGACTCACTTAGCTACCACACAAAGATAGATCAGGTTCCTACGTTAAGTTTTCCCAACTGGTGATGAGAACGTATCTAACTGACTCACTTAAGCTACCACACAAAGATGGATTCTCAAAGGTTCCTACGTTAGTTTTCCTCCTAACTGGTGATGTGAGAACGTATCTAACTGACTCACTTAAGCTACCACACAAAGATGGATTCTCGGTTCCTACGTTAAGTTTTCTCCTAACTGGTGATGTGAGAACGTATCTAACTGACTCACTTAAGCTACCACACAAAGATGGATTCTCAAAGGTTCCTTCGTTAAGTTTTTCTCCTAACTGGTGATGTGAGAACGTATCTAACTGTCTCACTTAAGCTACCACACAAAGATGGATTCTCAAAGTTCCTACGTTAAGTTTTCCTCCTAACTGGTGATGTGAGAACGTATCTAACTGACTCACTTAAGCTACCACACAAAGATGGATTCTCAAAGGTTCCTACGTTAAGTTTTCTCCTAACTGGTGATGAGAACGTATCTAACTGACTCACTTAAGCTACCACACAAAGATGGATTCTCAAAGGTTCCATGTTAAGTTTTCCTCCTAACTGGTGATGTGAGAACGTATTCAACTGACTCACTTAGCTACCACACAAAGATGGATTCTCAAAGGTTCCTATGTTAAGTTTTCCTAACTGGTGATGTGAGAACGTATCTAACTGACTCACTTAAGCTACCACACAAAGATGGATTCTCAAAGGTTCCTGTTAAGTTTTCCTCCTAACTGGTGATGTGAGAACGTATCTAACTGTCTCACTTGCTACCACACAAAGATGGATTCTCAAAGGTTCCTATGTTAAGTTTTCTCCCTAACTGGTGATGTGAGAACGTATCTAACTGTCTCACTTAAGCTACCACACAAAGATGGATTCTCAAAGGTTCCTATGTTAAGTTTTCCTCCTAACTGGTGATGTGAGAACGTATCTAACTGACTCACTTAAGGTTACCACACAAAGATGGATTCTCAAAGGTTCCTACGTTAAGTTTTCCTCCTAACTGGTGATGTGAGAACGTATCTAACTGTCTCATTTAATACCACACAAAGATGGATTCTCAAAGGTTCCTACGTTAAGTTTTCCTCCTAACTGGTGATGTGAGAACGTATCTAACTGTCTCACTTGCTACCACACAAAGATGGATTCTCAAAGGTTCCACGTTAAGTTTTCCTCCTTAACTGGTGATGTGAGAACGTATCTAACTGTCTCACTTAGCTACCACACAAAGATGGATTCTCAAAGGTTCCTACGTTAAGTTTTTCTCCTAACTGGTGATGTGAGAACGTATCTAACTGCTCACTTAAGCTACCACACAAAGATGGATTCTCAAGGTTCCACGTTAAGTTTTCTCCTAACTGGTGATGGAGAACGTATCTAACTGTCTCACTTGCTACCACACAAAGATGGATTCTCAAAGGTTCACGTTAAGTTTTCCTCCTAACTGGTGATGTGAGAACGTATCTAACTGTCTCACTTGCTACCACACAAAGATGGATTCTCAAAGGTTCCATAGTCTTATTCCCGCAGGTTTCCTTCCTCTTCCCCCACCACAGAGCAGGGTCGCCCTCCTCACCCAGGAGGAGGCCGCCCCCCCGCCTCGCGGAACACCTTGGCCAACGATAATATTGAGAGAGTGTAGTCGACCACTTCTGACTGTGAACCAACACGAGTGAGCGAGACACCAGTCATCACCAGTCATTATCTGTCATCACCAGTCATCAACAGTCAACACAGAAGCAGAGAATCAACAGTCATCAACAGAAGCAGAGGAACATCAACAGTCATCAACAGAAGCAGAGGATCATCAACAATCATCAACAGTCATCAACAGAAGCAGAGGATCATCAACAGTCATCAACAGAAGCAGAGGAACATCAACAGTCATCAACAGTCATCAACAGAAGCAGAGGATCATCAACAGTCATCAACAGAAGCAGAGGATCATCATCATCAACAGTCATCAACAGAAGCAGAGGATCATCAACAGTCATCAACAGAAGCAGAGGAACATCAACAGTCATCAACAGAAGCAGAGGATCATCAACAATCATCAACAGTCATCAACAGTCATCACAGAAGCGAGGATCAACAGTCATCAACAGAAGCAGAGGATCATCAACAGTCATCAACAGTCATCAACAGAAGCAGAGAACATCAACAGTCATCAACAGAAGCAGAGGATCATCAACAGTCATCAACAGCAGAGAACATCAACAGTCATCAACAGAAGCAGAGGATCATCAACAATCATCAACAGTCATCAACAGTCATCACAGAAGCAGAGGATCATCAACAGTCATCAACAGAAGCAGAGGATCATCAACAGTCATCAACAGTCATAAACAGAAGCAGAGGAACATCAACAGTCATCAACAGAAGCAGAGGATCATCCAGTCATCAACAGAAGCAGAGGAACATCAACAGTCATCAACAGAAGCAGAGGATCATCAACAGTCATCAACAGTCATCAACAGGCAGAGGAACATCACAGTCATCAACAGAAGCAGAGGATCATCAACAGTCATCAACAGAAGCAGAGGATCATCAACAGTCATCAACAGAAGCAGAGGATCATCAACAATCATCAACAGTCATCAACAGAAGCAGGATCATCGTCATCAACAGTCATCAACAGAAGCAGAGGATCATCAACAGTCATCAACAGAAGCAGAGGATCATCAACAGTCATCAACAGAAGCAGAGGATCATCAACAGTCATCAACAGAAGCAGAGGATCATCAACAGTCATCAACAGTCATCAGAAGCAGAGGATCATCAACAGTCATCAACAGAAGCAGAGGAACATCAGTCATCAACAGAAGCAGAGGATCATCACAGTCATCAACAGTCATCAACAGAAGCAGAGGAACATCAACAGTCATCAACAGAAGAGGGTCATCAACAGTCATCAACAGCAGCAGAGGATCAACAGTCATCAACAGTCATCAACAGAAGCAGAGGATCATCAACAGTCATCAACAGAAGCAGAGAACATCAGTCATCAACAGTCATCAACAGAAGCAGAGGATCATCAACAGTCAACAGAAGCAGAGGAACATCAACAATCATCAACAGTCATCAACAGAAGCAGAGGAACATCAGTCATCAACAGTCATCAACAGAAGCAGAGGATCATCAACAGTCATCAACAGAAGCAGAGGATCATCAACAGTCATCAACAGAAGCAGAGGAACATCAACAATCATCAACAGTCATCAACAGAAGCAGAGGAACATCAACAGTCATCAACAGTCATCAACAGTCATCAACAGAAGCAGAGGAACATCAGTCATCACAGAAGCAAAGGAACATCAACAGTCATCAACAGAAGCAAGGAACATCAGTCATCAACAGAAGTAGAAGAACAACAGTCATCAACAGAAGCAAAGGAACATCAACAGTCATCAACAGTCATCAACATATCAACAGCAGAGGATCATCAACAGTCATCAACAGTCATCAACAGAAGCAGAGAACATCAACAATCATCAACAGTCATCAACAGAAGCAGAGGAACATCAACAGTCATCAACAGTCATCAACAGTCATCAACAGAAGCAGAGGAACATCAGTCATCAACAGAAGCAGAGGAACATCAACAGTTATCAACAGTCATCAACAGAAGCAGAGGATCATCAACAGTCATCAACAGAAGCAGAGGAACATCAGTCATCAACAGAAGCAAAGGAACATCAACAGTCATCAACAGTCATCAACAGAAGCAGAGGAACATCAACAGTCATCACAGTCATCAACAGTCATCAACAGAAGAGGACACAGTCATCAACAGAAGCAGAGGAACATCAACAGTCATCAACAGAAGCAGAGGAACATCAACAGTCATCAACAGAAGCAGAGGATCAACAGTCATCAACAGAAGCAGAGGAACATCAACAGTCATCAACAGTCATCAACAGAAGCAGGAACATCACAGTCATCAACAGTCATCAACAGAAGCAGAGGATCATCAACAGTCATCAACAGAAGAGAACATCAATCATCATCAACAGTCATCAACAGAAGCAGAGAACATCACAATCATCAACAGTCATCAACAGAAGCAGAGGAACATCAGCATCAACAGTCATCAACAGTCATCAACAGTCATCAACAGAAGCAGAGGAACATCAACAGTCATCAACAGTCATCAACAGAAGCAGAGGATCATCAACAGTCATCAACAGTCATCAACAGAAGCAGAGGAACATCACAGTCATCAACAGTCATCAACAGAAGCAGAGGAACATCACAGTCATCAACAGTCAGTCAACAGAAGCAGAGGATCATCAACAGTCATCAACAGTCATCAACAGAAGCAGAGGATCATCAACAGTCATCAACAGAAGCAGAGGAACATCAACAATCATCAACAGTCATCAAGAAGCAGAGAACATCAACAGTCATCAACAGTCATCAACAGAAGCAGAGAACATCAACAGTCATCAACAGTCATCAACAGTCATCAACAGAAGCAGAGGAACATCAACAATCATCACAGTCATCAACAGAAGCGAGGAACATCAACAGTCATCAACAGTCATCAACAGAAGCAGAGGATCATCAACAGTCATCAACAGAAGCAGAGGATCATCAACAGTCATCAACAGAAGCAGAGGATCAACAATCATCAACAGTCATCAACAGAAGCAGAGGAACATCAGTCATCAACAGTCAACAGTCATCAACAGTCATCAACAGAAGCAGAGGAACATCAACAGTCATCAACAGTCAACAGGCATCAACAGAAGCAGAGGAACATCAACAGTCAACAGTCATCAACAGTCATCAACAGAAGCAGAGGAACATCACAGTCATCAACAGTCATCAACAGAAGCAGAGGAACATCAACGTCATCAACAGTCATCAACAGTCATCAACAAAGCAGAGAACATCAACCATCAACAGTCATCAACAGAAGCAGAGGATCATCAACAGTCATCACAGAAGAGAGGATCATCAACAGTCATCAACAGTCATCAACAGAAGCAGAGGATCATCAACAGTCATCAACAGCAGCAGAGGATCATCAACAGTCATCAACAGTCACAACAGAAGCAGAGGATCATCAACAGTCATCAACAGAAGCAGAGGATCATCACAGTCATCAACAGTCATCAACAGAAGCAGAGGAACATCAACAATCATCAACAGTCATCAACAGAAGCAGAGGATCATCAACAGTCATCAACAGTCATCAACAGTCATCAACAGTCAACAGAAGCAGAGGATCACCAGTCATCAACAGTCATCACAGAAGCAGAGGATCATCAACAGTCATCAACAAAAGCAGAGGATCATCAACAGTCATCAACAGTCATCAACAGAAGCAGAGGATCATCAACAGTCATCAACAGCAGCAGAGAGGATCATCAACAGTCATCAACAGTCATCAACAGAGCAGAGGATCATCAACAGTCATCAACAGTCATCAACAGAAGCAGGGATCATCAACAGTCATCAACAGTCATCAACAGTCATCAACAGAAGCAGAGGATCAACTACAGTCATCAACAGAAGCAGGGATCACTCATCAACAGTCATCAACAGCGAGGATCATCATCATCAACAGAAGCAGAGGAACATCAACAGTCATCAACAGAAGCAGAGGAACATCAACAGTCACATCATCAACAGAGGATCAACAGTCATCAACAGTCATCACTAACAGAAGCAGAGGATCATCAACAGTCATCAACGAAGCAGAGGAACATCAACAGTTATCAACAGTCATCAACAGAGCAGAGGATCATCAACAGTCATCAACAGAAGCAGAGGAACATCAACAGTCATCAACAGACATCAACAGAGCAGGATCATCAACAGTCATCAACAGACATCAACAGAAGCAGAGGAACATCAACAGTCATCAACAGAAGCAGAGGATCATCAACAGTCATCAACAGTCATCAACAGAAGCAGAGGAACATCAACAGTCATCAACAGAAGCAGAGGAACATCAACAGTCATCAACAGTCATCAACGAAGCAGAGGAACATCAACAGTCATCAACAGTCATCAACAGTCATCAACGAAGCAGAGGATCATCAACAGTCATCAACGAAGCAGAGGAACATCAACAGTCATCAACAGACATCAACAGAAGCAGAGGATCACTGGGTGTTCATAAGAAGCAGGACATCAACAGTCATCAACAGTCATCAACAGAAGCAGAGGATCATCAGTCATCAACGAAGCAGGGATCATCAACAGTCATCAACAGTCATCAACAGAAGCAGAGGAACATCAACAGTCATCACAGGAAGAGGATCATCAACAGTCATCAACAGAAGCAGGATCATCAACAGTCATCAACAGTCATCACAGGTTACAGTCATCACACGAGGATCATCAACAGTCATCAACAGAAGCAGAGGATCATCAACAGTCATCAACAGTCATCAACAGAAGCGAGGATCATCAACAGTCATCACAGTCATCAACAGTCATCAACAGTAAAAACAGAGGACATCAACAGTCATCAACGATCCGAGCGAGGATCATCAGTCATCAACAGGAAGCAGAGGATCATCACCACAGTCATCAACAGTCATCAACGAAGCAGAGGATCATCAACAGTCATCAACAGCATCAGCAGGGATCCATCATCAACAGAGATCAACAGTCATCAACAGAAGCAGAGGATCATCAACAGTCATCAACGAAGCAGAGAACATCAGTCATCAGTCATCACAGAGGATCATCAACAGTCATCACAGTCATCAACAAACAGTCATCAACAGACATCAACAGAAGCAGAGGATCATCAACAGTCATCAACAGAAGCAGGATCATCAACAGTCATCAACAGGGTCATCACAGAAGCAGAGGATCATCAACAGTCATCAACAGAAGCAGAGGATCATCAACAGTCATCAACAGTCATCAACAGAAGCAGAGGAACATCAACAGTCATCAACAGTCATCAACAGTCATCGATCATCAACAGAAGCAGAGGATCATCAACAATCATCAACAGAAGCAGGATCATCAACAGTCATCAACAGTCATCAACAGAAGCAGGATCATCAACAGTCATCAACAGAACAGAGGAACATCAACAGTCATCAACAGTCATCAACAGAAGCAGAGGAACATCAACAGTCATCAACAAACAGAACATCACAGTCATCACAGAAGCAGAGGATCATCAACAGTCATCAACAGCAGCAGAGGATCATCAACAGTCATCAACAGAAGCAGAGGATCATCAACAGTCATCAACAGTCATCAACAGAAGCAGAGGTCATCAACAGTCATCAACAGTCATCAACAGAACGAGGATCATCAACAGTCATCAACAGTCATCAACAGTCATCAGCAAAGCAGAGGATCATCAACAGTCATCAACAGTCATCACAGAGCAGAGGATCATCAACAGTCATCAACAGTCATCAAGGAAGGACATCAACTCATCAACAGTCATCAACAGAAGCGGGATCATCAACAGTCATCAACAGTCATCAACAGTCATCAACAGAAGCAGAGGAACATCAACAGTCATCAACAGACATCAACAGAAGCAGAGGATCATCAACAGTCATCAACAGAAGCAGAGGATCATCAACAGTCATCAACAGTCATCAACAGAAGCAGAGGATCATCAACAGTCATCAACAGAAGCAGAGGATCATCAACAGTCATCAACAGAAGTAGAGGAACATCAACAGTCATCACCAGTCATCAACAGAAGCAGAGGATCATCAACAGTCATCAACAGTCATCAACAGTCATCAACAGAAGCAGAAGTGAACATCAACAGAAGCAGAGGATCATCAACAGTCAATACCAACAGTCATCAACAGTCATCAACAGAAGTAGAGGAACATCAACAGAAGCAGAGGATCATCACCAGTCATCAACAGTCATCAACAGTCATCAACAGAAGCAGAGGAACATCAACAGTCATCAACAGTCATCAACAGTCATCAACAGGCAGAGGATCATCACCAGTCATCAACAGTCATCACCAGTCATCAACAGAAGCAGAGGATCATCAACAGTCATCAACAGTCATCAACAGAAGCAGAGGAACATCAACAGTCATCAACAGTCATCAACAGTCATCAACAGAAGCAGAGGATCATCATCATCAACAGTCATCAACAGTCATCAACAGAAGCAGAGGATCATCAACAGTCATCAACAGTCATCAACAGTCATCAACAGAAGCAGAGGATCATCAACAGTCATCAACAGTCATCAACAGAAGCAGAGGATCATCAACAGTCATCAACAGTCATCAACAGTCATCAACAGAAGCAGAGGACACACGTAAACACCACAACCTTATACAAACAATTCCAAACACTCAATAACAAGACGCAGGTCCTTGTGCCTGACGTTAAATAATGGTTGTGAAGCTGACGTCCACACAACCACACCATCCCTGACGACCACACAGCCACACCATCCCTGACGACCACACAACCACACCATCCCTGGACGACCACACAGCCACACCATCCCTGACGACCACACAGCCACACCATCCCTGACGACCACACAGCCACACCATCCCTGACGACCACACAACCACACTATCCCCGACGACCACACAGCCACACCATATCCCCTGACGACCACAGCCACAATCCATCCCTGACGTGTCCACAACCATACCATCCCTGACGTCCACACAGCCACACCATCCCCTGACGTCCACACAGCCACACCATCCCTGACGACCACACAGCCACACCCATCCCTGGGACGACCACACAACCACACCATCCCTGGGACGACCACACAGCCACACCATCCCAGACGACCACACAGCCACACCATCCCCTGACGTCCACACAGCCACACCATCCCTGACGACCACACAGCCACACCATCCTGACGACCACACAACCACACCATCCCTGACGACCACACAGCCACACCATCCCTGACGTCCACACACAACCACACCATCCCTGACGACCACACAGTCTTGACCCAATCCCCTGACGCCCACACACACACAACCACACCATCCCTGGACGACCACAGCCACACCATCCTGACGACCACACAACCACACCATCCCTGGACGACCACAGCCACACCATCCTGACGACCACACAACCACACCATCCCTGACGACCACACAGCCACACCATCCCTGACGACCACACAGCCACACCATCCCTGACGACCACACAACCACACCATCCCGGGACGACCACACAGCCACACCATCCTGACGTCCACACAACCACACACACACCATCCCCACACAACCACACCTACATCCCTGACGACCACACAACCACACTATCTCGACGACCACACAGCCAATACACCATCCTTTGACGACCACACAACCACACTATCCCTGACGACCACACAGCCACACCATCCCTGACGACCACACAACCACACCATCCCTGACGACCACACAGCCACACCATCCCTGACGACCACACAGCCACACCATCCCTGACAAGTTCTGACACCACCTTTTACATTACTGACAGTATGTAATGGTGGAGGGAGACAGGATAATATTGATAATGTTCGTCTGAAGTTATTTCTCTCTCTCTCTCTCTCTGTCTGTTCATCTGCTTCTCTCTCTCTCTCTCTCTCACTCTCTCTCTTTCCATGTGTGAAGACTCGTTCATCTATAGTGTGGGAACGGTGGTTGCAGGTGTGTGTGTGTGTGTTCTTATAATCGTGTACTTATGACTGTTATTGACTTTATTATTACTCCCTGTACTGTTACTTGTAGAAGAGTCTAGTTACACCCTACTACATGATTGCCCTCTTATCACCTGATTACCTTATAGGGATTACGGTGTTTTATACAATATCTGATGACATTTATTCTCGTGTATCTTGAGCAGTGGTTAAGAGCTGGGATGCCTTCCAGTAGATTATTAACAAAAGGTGGGATTTTTTGGTGTCTTTACTTTCTACTTTATCAGTCTATCATACACATATAACTACAAACTATAGAGCAGCTGTTAGGCAGTGAACAATATCAAGTTTTTCAGCTAATATGTAGGCCTACATCTAGTGTTGGAAGGACGCCAGTAAATGTATGCTTGAGAAGATACATACACCAGGTGCCTGCTGTATGTGACCCATGTCTCACTGCCATGCAGCAGGGTGGGGAGGACCACTGCTTAATATACGTGTAACTTTGTAGATAATTTCAGCTCCCTACAGCTGAAGACACGGGTACAGAGTCTGCCAAAGGCTTGAGATGCACAGGTGATCTGATGCTGAATCTCTTCATCGATGTCCGCGGTGGTGGACAGGTGGGAGCCAAGGTACTGGAAGTGGGTAACATTAGAGAGGGAAGTACCGTTAATCTGGGCGGATGGTGGAGGTGTGGCTGAACCAGGGGCAGGCTGAGAGAGAATCTGAGTCTTACGTACATTCACCTCAAGGCTGAACTGTGTATAAGCATCTGTGTAGGTGTTCAGGATCTCCTGTAGGTTGCGTTCAGTGTGAGCGACAAGGGTGAGGTCGTCTGCATACTGAAGTTCAGTAATGGAAGCTGCCGACACATTTGTTCCTGCCTGGTACTGGATGTCCACACCGCCGCCAGCAAAATTGGCACTGGCACGAGTAAGGAAGGCAGTCGAGAAAATGGATGGGGAAGAACTCAGACTGGGTGCCATTGTGCAGAACACTGCCGTTCATGCCATCGTGAAGTTGCCTCACAAACCACTTACAGGTTATTGAAGACCATGAGCAGGCCATGGCACTCTCAACTGCGCCTTGTATCTGACAAGAAACAATAATCATGTCAGTGGTGCCACGTGATGGTTTAAAACCACATTGAGATTCTGGGAGGAAGTTTTCCGCCTCAGGGAGAAGTCTGTTTAGGAGGACTTGGACGATTATCTTGCCAGCTAGAGAGAGCAGTGAGATCCCGCGGTAGTTGCCACAGTCTGACCGGTCTCTCTTGTTCTAATAAATATTGGCGATGGAGGCGTCTTTAAGAGCTTGGGGGATTTCCTCCTTTTCCCATATATTCTCCAGGAGAGAGTGGAGACGGCTGGTAAGCAGAGGTCCTCCTGCTTTATACACCTCGGCTGGGATTCCATCAGGCCCTGAGGCTTTGTTATTTTATATAAGAGTAATGGCACCAGTAAAGGGCAGCTCAGTCACACAAACAAGATCTCAGTGTATAAACGACCATCTTATCTGTGCCACCCACATGCAGAGTTGTGACTAGAGACTCCCGGCAGTCATCTCTGTCTGTCCCCGTCGTCACACATCTGTCGCCATAGGACTTGTGGGGGTATAGGGGTCACGATGATGATGGTGTGAGGTATGATGAGCTGGGTGATGGCTACGTGTGAGTCATGTGGTGAGGCAGGAGTGATGGCTGCAACCACACATCTTGGCTCTCCCTTTTCCTGATCTAGTGGTACAGGTAGTTGTAACGACTGGGGAGAGGGAGAGTTCCAATGGACAGCCGATAGTCCAGTTTGTTGGGTTTCGCCTTAGTAGCCTGTCCATCAGTCATTGCCTTCGTCCGCTGGTGTAGTCGTTGGGTTCCCATGGTGGTCACCTCTTCCGCCTGTACCGCCGTTGGGTCTTGTTGGAGTGTTTGTTGCCACTCACCAGTAGTGGCACTCTTCCCACCACGCGTCAGTAGTTAACTACTTTTCTTCTACAATTCCTAGATTCTCAATGTGGTGCCACAGTGCCAACCACACCCTGTGCCACAGTGCCAACCATACCCTGTGCCACAGTGCCAACCACAACCACACCCCGTGACAGTGGTGGGTGGCGGCAAGCTGGAAAACACAGACTTCCTTCTGTCTTTAGTGTGTGTGTGGTGGGTATGTGTGTGTGTGTGTGTGTGTGTGTGTGTGTGTGTGTGTGGTATGTGGGTGTGTGTGTGTGTGTGTGTGTGTGTGTGTGTGTGTGTGTGGTGTGGGTATGTGTGGGTGTGTGTGTGTGTGTGTGTGTGTGTGTGTGTGTGTGTGTGTGTGTGTGTGTGTGGTATGTGTGTGTGTGTGTGTGTGTGTGTGTGTGTGTGTGTGTGTGTGTGTGTGTGTGTGTGTGGTGTGTGTGTGTGTGTGTGTGTGTGTGCGTGTATGTGCTTGGTGTGTGTGCTCTGTGTGTAAGAGTAGGCTCTACATACAGACAATCTCTATCTGTGTACATGCACGTGCACTGTGTGTGTGTGTGTGTGTGTGTGTGTGTCTGTATGCACATGTGTATATGTAGGCGTGTGTGTGTGTGAAAGTACACAACAATATAAAAGTCTGCTTAAGGCTTGGGTTTACTTAGCGTGTGGATGATGTATGATTCTCCTCCCTCCCTCCTCCTCCCTCCTTCCTTCCCTCCTTCCCTCCTTCCTCTCATACCCTTCCTTCTATCATACTTTATGAGGAGTGAAGAGGAGAAAGGAGGAGGACACAAGAATGAAGAAGAGGAGAAGGGAACGAAGGAGTAGGGAGAGGGGGGTGAAGAGGGGTGAGGAGGAGGGTGAGGAGGGGTGAGTAGTGGGGTGAGGAGGAGGGGTGAGGAGGGGTGAAGAGGGGTGAGGAGGAGGGGTGAGGAGGGGTGAGAAGAGGGGTGAGGAGGAGGGGTGGAGGAGGGGTGAGGAGGGGTGAGAAGAGGGGTGAGGAGGGGTGGAGGAGGGGTGAGAAGAGGGGTGAGAAGAGGGGTGGAGAGGAGGGTGAGGAGGGGTGAGAAGAAAGGGTGAGGAGGAGGTGAAGAGGGGTGAGAAGACACAGAGAGGGTTACCAGGTTTGTTTTAGTGAAATAATTGATTGTAACTGACACTCATGTTGTTGAAGTAAACGCCCAGCTGCCGGGGCCAACATGCTGAGACGCAACCCACACCATCCCTAGGGGTGGGGAGGTGGATTAAAGGGGTGATGATGATGATGAGAGAGAGAGAGAGAGAGAGAGAAAGAGCACTGGATGAATGTACCAAGAGACAGACAGACAGACAGACAGACAGACAAGCAAACTTTTTAATTTTGCCTCAATGTTTTTAGACATGAAGGGAAGGGGGAAGAGGAAGGGGGGGAAGGGGAGGGGGAAGGAGAAGGGTGAGGGGAGGAAACTGATCGCAGGCCATTTAAAGAAGTTAGGTTAGGTTAGGTTAGGTTAGGTTGATAACCCTTCACAGGTGATCCCACAACACTACCACAACCCCCACACCCCTCACCACAACCCCCACACGACAACACACACAAACCCCCTACACCTGGCCTTCACAACCTCCCCACACCCCCACCACAACCCCCACACCCCCACCACAACCCCCACACACCCTGACACCACAACCCCCACACCCCCTACCACAACCCCCACACCCTCACCACAACCCCCACACCCCTACCACAACCCCCACACCCCTACCACATAACAGACCCCAGTTCCGCCGTATTATTTGTTTACATTGGCAGAAGAACTTCCTTAATTACAACATAATCAAGAAAATTAGTGAAGATTAACCTCCTTAAGAGACCTCATTTAGCTTCTTACAGCATACAGTGATGATAGCTTAACAGACCCCATTTAGCTTCTTACAGCATACAGTGATGATAGCTTAAAGGACCCCATTTAGCTTCTTACAGCATACAGTGATGATGGCTTAAAGGATCTCATTTAGCTTCTTACAGCATACAGTGATGATGGCTTAAGAGACCTCATTTAGCTTCTTACAGCATACAGTGATGATGGCTTAAGAGACCCCATTTAGCTTCTTACAGCATACAGTGATGATGGCTTAAGAGACCCCATTTAGCTTCTTACAGCATACAGTGATGATGGCTTAAGAGACCCCATTTAGCTTCTTACAGCATACAGTGATGATGGCTTAAGAGACCCCATTTAGCTTCTTACAGCATACAGTGATGATAGCTTAACAGACCCCATTTAGCTTCTTACAGCATACAGTGATGATAGCTTAACAGAGCTCATTTAGCTTCTTACAGCATACAGTGATGATAGCTTAACAGAGCTCATTTAGCTTCTTACAGCATACAGTGATGATGGGAAATAACTTTAGTCTGGTGTCAAGTATCTCATGTGGTTAGGTTAGGTTAACGTATCTAGTCATGGTGAAGATCTCAGTTAGTGTATTTTTTTAATATATTAATTTAAGAGGAAATATTTAGCTTTTAACCCAACCCCAGCTAACCCAACCCAACCTCAGCTAACACAACCCCAGCTAACCCAACCCAACCCTAGCTAACACAACCCAACCCCAGCTAACCCAGCCCAACCCGAGCTAACACAACCCAACCCTAGCTAACCCAACCCAACCCCAGCTAACCCAACCCAACCTCGAGCTAACACAACCCAACCCTAGCTAACACAACCCAACCCAACCCCAGCTAACCCAACCCCAGCTAACACAACCCCAGCTAACCCAACCCAACCTCAGCTAACACAACCCCAGCTAACCCAACCCAACCCTAGCTAACACAACCCCAGCTACCGTTTACAAATAAATAATTCCACTACAACACCTTCCTCTAAACACAAATAATAATAGTCATATGGGAGTCATTCATCATCATTCATCATCATTCATCATCATTCATCATACACAGTGTAAACAATCATTGTAGTTTTATGTTATTGGACAACTTTACTATGATAGTTTATGTCGTTTTTGAGTGTGTTCTTTCGCGATAAACTAGTTGTGTTTATTAACGTAGTGGACTTTAAACCTGGGAGGAGGAGAAGAGGAAGAGGAAAGATGAGGTAGACGACGATAGGAGATGATGATGATGATGATGAAGACGTAGAAGACGAAAGACGAGAGGAGAAGACGAAGACGAAGAAGAAGACGACGAAGAAGGCGAAGAAGAAGAAGAACCGAGGATAAATTCACTTTTTAAACGGCCATCACTCAGGATGTGTGGCGGCTCGTGTGGTCGACCAGAGAGGGCGGAGTGGTGCGTGCAAGCAGCGGTGGCCCCACACAATATACCCCTTGTGCACCACTAATAACGGGTTACAGTGTCGACTAATGGATAAGTTTGCGCCATTAAGATGTACGGATGTGCTTATTTTACCACTACCTCACATATTATTTCATTAAATGTAAGTTGTAAGTTACCTTTTTCTTCACAGGATTTCATTGTGGGACCGTCACTAGTTTTCAGACTGCGGAGAGTTTTAGAGAATGATTTTTTTGTGTGAACTCTCAAAGGACGTCTCTGATAAACACAAGCATCTCTATAATTAATCTTCGGTAGGGAATGGAGAGATAATTTGCTCCCTGCCGCCTATAATTACAATATTAGTGATGAATTACTCCGCGTCAGCTGATATTAGTAAACAGCATGCCGCCTCAGTCCCCATTCTCAAACATACCTACGATAATTTTCTCTCCTAATTAGAAATATGAGAAAGTATCTAACTGACTCACTTAAGCTACCACACAAAGATGGATTTTCAGAGGTTCCTACGTTAAGTTTTCCTCCTAACTAGTGATGTGAGAACGTATCTAGCTGACTCATTTAAGCTACCACACAAAGATGGATTCTCAAAGGTTCCTAAGTTCAATTTTCCTCCTAACTGGTGATGTGAGAACGTATCTAACTGACTCACTTAAGCTACCACACAAAGATGGATTCTCAAAGGTTCCTACGTTAAGTTTTCCTCCTAACTGGTGATGTGAGAACGTATCTAACTGACTCACTTAAGCTACCACACAAAGATGGATTCTCAAAGGTTCCTACGTTAAGTTTTCCTCCTAACTGGTGATGTGAGAACGTATCTAATTGACTCACTTAAGCTACCACACAAAGATGGATTCTCAAAGGTTCCTACGTTAAGTTTTCCTCCTAACTGGTGATGTGAGAACGTATCTAACTGTCTCACTTAAGCTACCACACAAAGATGGATTCTCAAAGGTTCCTACGTTTAGTTTTCCTCCTAACTGGTGATGTGAGAACGTATCTAACTGTCTCACTTAAGCTACCACACAAAGATGGATTCTCAAAGGTTCCTACGTTAAGTTTTCCTCCTAACTGGTGATGTGAGAACGTATCTAACTGTCTCACTTAAGCTACCACACAAAGATGGATTCTCAAAGGTTCCTACGTTAAGTTTTCCTCCTAAATGGTGATGTGAGAACGTATCTAACTGTCTCACTTAAGCTACCACACAAAGATGGATTCTCAAAGGTTCCTGAGTAAATTTAAACTGGTATGTGTGTGATGGTGGTAAGGGCGAGTGCAGCGGCTGGCGTGCAATGTTTACACTGCCTGTAGGACAATAAGACCTTAATGAACACACACTAAGTCTCCTTCATTAGTCTGACCTCCTTTAACACAGCCCGTCATGGCAGAGTCTCTGTCGTTCTTACCGCCATCTTTGTGTGGTAGCTTAAGTGAGACAGTTAGATACGTTCTCACATCACCAGTTAGGAGGAAAACTTAACGTAGGAACCTTTGAGAATCCATCTTTGTGTGGTAGCTTAAGTGAGACAGTTAGATACGTTCTCACATCACCAGTTAGGAGGAAAACTTAACGTAGGAACCTTTGAGAATCCATCTTTGTGTGGTAGCTTAAGTGAGACAGTTAGATACGTTCTCACATCACCAGTTAGGAGGAAAACTTAACGTAGGAACCTTTGAGAATCCATCTTTGTGTGGTAGCTTAAGTGAGACAGTTAGATACGTTCTCACATCACCAGTTAGGAGGAAAACTTAACGTAGGAATCTTTGAGAATCCATCTTTGTGTGGTAGCTTAAGTGAGACAGTTAGATACGTTCTCACATCACCAGTTAGGAGGAAAACTTAACGTAGGAACCTTTGAGAATCCATCTTTGTGTGGTAGCTTAAGTGAGACAGTTAGATACGTTCTCACATCACCAGTTAGGAGGAAAACTTAACGTAGGAACCTTTGAGAATCCATCTTTGTGTGGTAGCTTAAGTGAGTCAGTTAGATACGTTCTCACATCACCAGTTAGGAGGAAAACTTAACGTAGGAACCTTTGAGAATCGTAAAGCTGAAGAATTGTAGGATACATCGGTAGCCGTGGCCCAGAGGAGTGTGAGTGAAGGAGGCGGTAATTACAAGTCGGTTGATGAAGTCCTTATGGACGCAGAGGTTTGTTGATGCTCTATCCTTCACCATCACGACGGCCTCAAGATGTGACAGTCTTCATCCCTCCTCGGCTCAAGTCCCTGATGGCGCGATAACCTCAGGAACAACACCACCCTACACCAGTGCCCTGTGTTGGCTCCTGTTGAGTGCCACCCTTGTTGTTAATGCCACTTTTGTTGTTAATGCCACTCTTGTTAGTGCCACTATAATAATAAACTATTCATTATTATTTTTGATCATGATAAGTTTCTAAATGTTGGTATAATTTGTTAAATAATGAGGATAATTTATTTAGTAATTAGCAACACAACAACAGCTGTCACAAAATTCTCACAACACATTTCAGTTAAACCTGTATCATATTCTCGAGTTTTTCATGGAGGAATTAATTCTCTTTACAATATGACCATTATAATATTACCTAAGTTAGAGGCCAGACACTGTGTAATAGACCTATTTGAGAATATCCAATGGTATCACCAAGAATTGTCAGGTAAAAATTGTCTACCTGGTTGTCGCGTGTGTAGAAGAGGTGGTAGAGTCAGTATGGAAACTAGGTGACGTAATACAGCTCCAGCAGTGTTGGGATTCTGAACTACACACACTAGTGAGTATATCTTGGTTATAATGTCCATTACCTGAGGATGTTATATAGTTTATCCTCTAACATTTCGTTCTGAGTGAAATAGTTGAAAAAAAATCCGTGTTTTGTGATTTTTCTGCGCATGCCCAGACTGTCGAATTGTCTGGTAGCAAGATGGTTGTACTTAACACTGGTGCTGTGACTTGTGACTGAATATGGCCAACAAATCAACGTGTAATTGAAAACGAAGCCTCTGTTATTGACATTCTTAAGTCTCTATGAAGTGCTACAAGTGTTACAGACGTTCATACGCAAAAATATAGAATGATTGACGAAGGGTTATCAAGAACTGGGTGCTTCTTGTCGGCAAGGAGAAGGAACATCAATTATTTCTCTCTGTATGTGTTTCAAGATGAATTCACCAACCCAACACGACTATAAGCTAACAGGACGTCATCACTCTATCCTCTAGCATCTGTTAAGGTAAGGTTTCTGTACTGTACAACGGGGACTCCAGGGGGGCGAGGTGGTGCTTCTGATTTCTCTATTGAAGAAGTCTCGGTAGATTTCGTTTTTTTTTTTTTGTGACGTGCGTGTTTTTACCACTTAATTACATTCTACTATCAGTCCTACCCACTTTGTCCTATCCACTTTGTGTAACCAATATTGTTAGTAATAGCGAGGGGGAAGGAGGGGTTATATCTACAACGTCTCATCCACGACGGGAATGAAGTTGATTCCCTTGAAACTTCACAAAATACTCGAGGATTATCAGACATCAGAACACCGCATGATGTGAAAGCCTTGTTAAATTAACCTTTCATAATTACCAGTTCCAGAGTTGCGACCTTAACGATACGAAAGTCATCAGATTTTACTCACTGTTGTAAAATGTGATAAAATATTGATACAATACAACATTAATGAAAGGTCTGATTTGTAAATAAGCCGGTAAATCAGTCCGTAATTCCAAACACTGATCGAATGATGTGAAAAGACTGATAGCGTTTCTCTGTACTCGGATTTTGATTTAGACGCGAGATAGGTAAACACTGGCCTGGAAATAGAGTAGTGAACGAGTGGAACAAGTTACCAAACATCATCATTAACTCGAACACGGGTTGGGTTGGGTTAGGTTACACTTTTTAGGTGGATTTTTGATATGTTTTAAACGATCCTCACCTAAATCCAAGAAGGTGGATAACCGAACACTATAATTTATACCGTAATCTGTGTATCAAGTCGCTGGGACACTCGTGGCGACTATACAAGGCGCCGCGTTGTGAGAAATTCGCTCTTGTCTTCACTGAACCAGACCATTGACGGGGTTCACTCTTGGTGTTCAATCTGGCTGCTGCGGATTCGGACTCTGGAGGTGAATGTAGGGGTAACGAAGGAGAGGGAAGAGGAAGAGGAGGATAATAAGACGGTGGTAGAAGCAGGCAATTATTAACCAATCATAGAGTCTAGCTCGTCATTACCGTCGTCGCCAGAGATTTGCATATTTACAATAATTAGTCGTAATGTATAATAATGTGTGATGTTACCTACCACCTATATTAATAATAGTGCCACTGCCACCACCACCCATGACTACTTATGCTACCGCCCATGACTTATATCCTGTCTGCCCATGATACCGCACCCATTACTCACCCAACTCATCACCCACCACCACCCATCACACCACCCATCACCACCACCCCATCACACCACCACACCCATCACCACCACCACACCCATCACCACCACCACCACATCACCACCACCCATCACCACCACCACCCCATCACCACCCCCCATCATCCCCACCACCCATCACCACCACCACCACCCATCACCACACCACCACCTCCACCACCACCACCCATCACCACCACCCTACCCCATCCACCACCACACCATCACCCACCACCACCCCATCACCACACACATCACCACCACCCCATCCTCCCATCACCACCACCACCCATCACCACCACCCACCACCACCCCATCACCACATCACCACCACCCATCACCACCACCCCTCCCCCATCACCACCACCACCACCCATCACCACACCACCCATCACCACCACCACCCCTCACACCACACACCTCACCACCACCACACCCATCACCACCCACCACCCATCACCACCACCACCCATCACCACCACCATCACCACCACACCCCATCCACCACCACCATCCCACAACCCATCACCACCCTACCCATCACCACCACAACCCATCACCACCACTACCCATCACCACCACCACCCATCACCACCACTCGCCAAACTCGCATCCAACAATGACAATGTTGAATACAATCTGGGACTGTCAAACAAAACCTAAGAAGCTGTAATCAGAAAAAGAACTTATTGATGAATTTGACACCAGTAGACAAGTGCTAACAGGCACTAGTCGATCCATTGTTTACCATGATGAGATGTATCAAGTGAAACATGTATATGGAGCAAGTAACAAGATCACTAGATGTTGTAACCGCTAGACTAAGGTTAGGATATAAGTACCTCTGGCAGTATGTTCCTCAGGCAGATGTGAACAAGACTAAATGTAAAGTGTGTGGCCAGACATATGGCCACACACTCTGGCAGTATGTTCCTCAGGCAGATGTGAACAAGACTAAATGTAAAGTGTGTGGCCAGACATATGGCCACACACTCCAACACTATGTCTTAGACTGTGTGAAAATAGAACCTTTTAGGGACAGGTCCAAGCACACTGTGTGTACAATGACACAGCACTTTATATGTGGTGGCAAGATAGCTGATATATTAAGACTAGCTACCGGTCAAGGTACGGGGTGCACAATAAACTAGCTACCGCTCACAGTACGGGGTGCACAATAAACTAGCTACCGGTCAAGGTACGGGGTGCACAATAAACTAGCTACCGCTCACAGTACAGGGTGCACAATAAACTAGCTACCGCTCACAGTACGGGTGCACAATAAACCAGCTACCGCTCTCACAGTATTGGGTGCACAATTAACCAGCTACCGCTCACAGTACGGGGTGCACAATAAACTAGCTACCGCTCACAGTACGGGGTGCACAATAAACTAGCAGCTGTAAGTGGTAAAATTAAGAATAAACAAATAAAACCACTACCACCACCACAAATCACAACAATAACAATAATAATAACAACTACAACACATTTTCTACATATAAAACACAACAGGAATTAATAACAGGAACAAAAATACGTGTAAAAAAAACCAGCCAATAGTATTCAACAGTTGTATCCGCTTCGCTGCGTTGATTGGTTCCCCATTAGTGACGTCACAACTCCAGCGGTACGGAAACACAACAATATATTTCGTTGTATGAAAACTGGTGGAGCGAACGTGTTAACTTAATGGGTAAATATTGTATTATTTGTTACCTATTGTGTAAAGACAATTAAAACTAGGCAGTACTTGTTTGTTCGTTCTCGTATATATGTGTGGTGGGGTGGTTGTGTGTGTGCGCGCGGACCCAAGTTCGATCCCCGGGCAGAATGAAACTATGGACGTTCCTTTACGCCATTTGCCTCTGTCTACCCAGCAGTAATTGGGGACCTGGATGATGATAGATTTGTGGATCGTGTTCCGGGGTAATGGTTAGCCAGTGCAGTTGGTGAGTTGTCCGGTCTTCTCGGATTATTCCTTGACACTGGGTCGTGCAGCTCGTTAACTCAGGGTGTGGTTGTTGTGTTGGTGACAGCTTCTACACCTTAAAACACTCAGTCTTGCAGCTCATTAACTAGGTGTTGTGCTTATGACAGCTTCTGGCTAATCTAAACACTGGGCCCCAGCAGCCTGTTAACTTTAGGTGTATGGTTGTGTTACGACAGCTTCTACACCTTAAACACTGGGTCTTGCAGCTCGTTAACTTAGGGTGTTTTGGTTGTGTTGGCTATGTTCTTGCTAACCTTAAACACTGGGTCAAGTGCAGCTCGTTAACTTAGTGTGTGGTTGTTGTGTTGGTGATTGGGCTTCACCTGTTACCAGTCAAGTAGCCTGTTAACCTGTAATGTGGTTGTTGTGTTGGCGACAGCCTACACCTTAAACACTGGTCATGCAGCTCAGCCAACCTGTAGCTGTGGTTGTTGTGTTGGGCGACAGCTTCTACAGCTTAAACACTGGGTCATGCAGCCTGTTAACTTAGGGTGCTTTTTGTTGTGCTGGCGACAGCTTCTAGAATCTTTAAACACTGGGTCTTGCAGCTCGTTAACTTAGGGTGTGGTTGTTGTGTTGGCGACAGCTTCTACACCTTAAACACTAACAAGTAGCTCGTTAACTTAGTGTGTGGTTGTTGTGTTGGTGACAGCTTTGCCACCTTAAACACTGGTCATGCAGCGCGTTAACTCAGGCTGTGTTGTTGTGTTGGCGACAGCTTCTACACCTTAAACACAATAAGTGCAGCTCATTAACTTAGGGTGTGCTGTTGTGTTGGCGACAGCTTCTACACTTCCAACACTGGCCCAGCTGTTAACCTAGTGGGGTTGTTGTGTTGGCGACTGCTTCTACAGCTTAAACATCAACATGCAGCTCGTTAACTTAGGTGTTTTTACAAGTTATGACAGCTTCTACACCTTAAACACTGGGTCTTTGCAGCCTGTTAACTTAGGTGTGGTTGCTGTGTTGGCGACAGCTTCACACCCTAAACACTGGGTCATGCAGCTCGTTAACTTAGGGTGTAGTTGTTGTGTTGGTGACAGCTTCTACACCTTAAACACTGGGTCATGCAGCTTGTTAACTCAGGGTGTGGTTGTTGTGTTGGTGACAGCTTCTACACCTTAAACACTGGGTCATGCAGCTTGTTAACTCAGGGTGTGGTTGTTGTGTTGGTGACAGCTTCTACACCTTAAACACTGGGTCATGCAGCTCGTTAACTTAGGGTGTAGTTGTTGTGTTGGTGACAGCTTTTACACCTTAAACACTGGGTCATGCAGCTCGTTAACTTAGGGTGTAGTTGTTGTGTTGGTGACAGCTTCTACACCTTAAACACTGGGTCATGCAGCTCGTTAACTTAGGGTGTAGTTGTTGTGTTGGTGACAGCTTTTACACCTTAGACACTGGGTCATGCAGCTCGTTAACTTAGGGTGTAGTTGTTGTGTTGGTGACAGCTTTTACACCTTAAACACAGGGTCATGCAGTTCATTAACTCAGGGTGTGGTTGTTATGTTGGTGACAGCTTCTACACCTTAAACACTGGGTCATGCAGCTTGTTAACTCAGGGTGTGGTTGTTGTGTTGGTGACAGCTTCTACACCTTAAACACTGGGTCATGCAGTTAATTAACTCAGGGTGTGGTTGTTGTGTTGGTGACAGCTTCTACACCTTAAACACTGGGTCATGCAGCTCGTTAACTCAGGGTGTGGTTGTTGTGTTGGTGACAGCTTCTACACCTTAAACACTGGGTCATGCAGCTTGTTAACTAGGGTGTGGTTGTTGTGTTGGTGACAGCTTCTACACCTTAAACACTGGGCCATGCAGTTCGTTAACTTAGTGTGTGGTTGTTGTGTTGGTGACAGCTTCTACACCTTAAACGCTGGGTCATGCAGCTTGTTAATTAATGGTGTGGTTGTTGTGTTGGCGACAGCTTCTACACCTTAAACACTGGGTCATGCAGCTCGTTAACTTAGTGTGTGGTTGTTGTGTTGGCGACATCTTCTACACCTTAAACACTGGGTCATGCAGCTCGTTAACTTAGTGTGTGGTTGTTGTGTTGGTGACAGCTTCTACACCTTAAACACTGGGCCATGCAGTTCGTTGACTTAGTGTGTGGTTGTTGTGTTGGTGACAGCTTCTACACCTTAAACACTGGGTCATGCAGTTCGTTAACTTAGTGTGTGGTTGTTGTGTTGGTAACAGCTTCTACACCTTAAACACTGGGCCATGCAGTTCGTTGACTTAGTGTGTGGTTGTTGTGTTGGTGACAGCTTCTACACCTTAAACACTGGGCCATGCAGTTCGTTGACTTAGTGTGTGGTTGTTGTGTTGGTGACAGCTTCTACACCTTTGGGTCATGCAGCTCGTTAACTCAGGGTGTGGTTGTTGTGTTGGCGACAGCTTCTACACCTTAAACACTGGGTCATGCAGCTCGTTAACTCAGGGTGTGGTTGTTGTGTTGGCGACAGCTTCTACACCTTAAACACTGGGTCATGCAGCTCGTTAACTCAGGCTGTGGTTGTTGTGTTGGCGACAGCTTCTACACCTTAAACACTGGGTCATGCACGCCTTTATCACCTTAAACAAATTCACTCCTAGGTGGCCCTTGGGCCGTCCATCCTCGTTACACGAGGGGCAACCATTAATAATAATATAAAAAACATATAAATAACATGGCAGCCAGAAGGGTGAAAATATACAGTTACATAATTGGTGAATGGGTCTCTTGATTGACCAATAATATACAAGTAACATAAGTGATACAAATATGATATATAATAACTAGGTGGGGAGAAGGTCATACTACAGGGCATTTCAACATAGTAACAGTGTAAAAAGGTAAGATTGACTGGGAGTGAATACACTGGTTGATTACGAGTTGTTGATAATTTTTACAATGGTTGGGACTGGGCTGTTCTTATAGCGATCAGTTCGTGCTCGTATGGGCTGGATGTGGTTGTGGTGTCGAACAGCAATTCGCGGACGAGGGATCTCGGTTGGAAGCGAGACACGGTGAGAGAGTGGGGGATGTTGCACACTTCAGCCTTTAGGTGAATGTATATAAGACTCAGATTCTCTCTCAGCCTGCCCCTGGTTCAGCCACACCTCCACCATCCACCCAGCTTAACGGTACTACCCTCTCTAATGTTACCCACTTCCAGTATCTCGGCTCCCACCTGTCCACCACCGCGGACATCGATGAAGAGATTCAACATCGGATCAGATGTTCATCTCAAGCCTTTGGCAGACTCTGTACCCGTGTCTTCAGCTGTAGGGAGCTGAAATAATCTACAAAGTTACACGTATATCGAGCAGTGGTCCTCCCCACCCTGCTATATGGTAGTGAGACATGGGTCACATACAGGAGGCACCTCAAGGCACTTCAAGGTGGTATTGGTGGTGAGGGGCGGTGGTGGTGAGGGGTGTGGTGGTGAGGGGTGGTATTGGTGGTGAGGGGCGGTGATGATGGTGAGGGGTGGTGGTGAGGGGTGGTATTGGTGGCGAGGGGCGGTGATGATGGTGGTGAGGGGTGGTGGTGAGGGGCGGTGATGGTGGTGGTGAGGTGTGGTGGTGAGGGGCGGTGATGATGGTGGTGAGGGGTGACGTGTGCCAGGAATACCACCAACAAGGTGCTTTCCTCACTCTCTCAGCTTACCTGAGTCTCCTAAACGATAAATAAAAGAGAAGAGAAACACTTCACCAAAAACTAGTAAATAGAAACTACTCCAGCCAATGACTTAAATGACCTCTTGAGATACACTTCCCTCTTAACTACCCATAAACCTCCAATCACCTGAGCTGCAGCTAACTAGGACGACCTGGTCACTTGGCCATTAAGGGGTCGTGAGCCATGGTAACGACCTCGTGTTAACACTGGTCGTTGAGGGAAACATTTTTAGCCCAACATTTCTACAACACATTCTTGCCTCACATTCCTGACGTCTCGGTGTGAACTCAGAAACACAACCTGGTTTTAAGAATGGCTATAATTACGGGTTAGGTTATGGATGTAGGTTAGGCTTAGGTTGGGTTAGGTTAGTGTTGTGTTAGGTTAGGTTAGGTTAGGCTTGTGTTAGGTTAGGTTGGGTTAGGTTAGGTTTTAAACATACAATCTATAAGCAAGATAAGGTCTTGTTCCTGACGACTGACACAAAAGGCTGACAGTGTAGTGGTGTAAGCCTCGTAGCAACTGACAACTGAGGCTGACAGTGTAGAGATGTCAGCCTCGTAGCAACTGACCACTGACGTAAAAGGCTGACAGTGTGATGTCAGCCTCCAGGGAGCTGACACCGACAACTACGTATATTTATTAAACAGATGATCATCAAGACTGTGTTACCGCCAGTGTGGCCGATGATGCTGACCCTCTGTCTGTCTCTCACCACACACACACACACACACACACACACACTCACTCTACTACTGTCACTGGTAATCGAGTATGACGATCATCCAGCTATGATACAATGATATGAGTTATTAAGGATGTCACCTTCGTTGGTGAGTTCTGAGGTGACTAAAGAGGCCGATACGGGACCGGCAGAGTCGATCACAGATGTGGCACGTGTGGGGGGCTACATCTAGTGCGGGAGGGGCGACGGCAGCGTCTTTCCGGCATTGGCACTTGTCTGCCTCGTTTTGCAGTCGGGCTGACTCGAAAGTATTGACACCTTCTCGTGTGGTGCTCCTCCAAGCGTTACTGTGTGGAGTAATCGTCTCCCAGGTGAGGGGGTCGATTTGGCACTTTTTCAGGTTTGTCTTAAGACTATCCTTATACCTCTTCAGTTGCCAGCCAGCGTTACGTTTACTATTAGTTAGGTGACTGTAAAGTAGCTGCTTTGGCAGTCTACTGTCGTCCATGAGGGTAACATGGCCAGTCCAGCGTAGTTGTTCATGGATAATGGTTGCTCTCGATGCTCCTACAGTTGGTGTCAGCAAGAATACTGGCATTTATTCTCTTGTCTTCCCAGCGAACTCGGAGGATGGAACGTAGACTACGTTGGTGAAAGTTATCAAGTGCCTTGAGGTGCCTCCTGTATGTGACCCATGTCTCACTGCCATACAGCAGGGTGGGGAGGACCACTGCTCGATATACGTGTAACTTTGTAGATAATTTCAGCTCCCAACAGCTGAAGACACGGGTACAGAGTCTGCCAAAGGCTTGAGATGCACATCTGATCCGATGTTGAATCTCTTCATCGATGTCCGCGGTGGTGGACAGGTGGGAGCCGAGATACTGAAAGTGGGTAACATTAGAGAGGGTAGTACCGTTAAGCTGGATGGATGGTGGAGGTGTGGCTGAACGAGGGGCAGGCTGAGAGAGAATCAGAGTCTTACGTACATTCACCTCAAGACCGAAGTGTGTATACGCATCTGCGTAGGTGTTCAGGATTTCCTGTAGGTCGCATTTAGTGTGAGCAACAAAAGTGAGGTCGTCTGCACCCTGAAGATCAGTAATGGAAGCGGCAAACACCTTTGTTCTTGCCTGGAGTTCTCCTATTTTGAAAAGACCCTTCATCCAATACTCGACATCCACCCCGCCGGCTAAATTGGCTCTGGCACGAGTAAGGAAGGCAGCCAAGAAAATGGAATTGAGAGTTGGTGCCAGTACACACCCTTGTTTAACACCCGTTTGGATGGGGAATAAATCAGACTGGGTGCCGTTGTGCAGGACACTGCCGTTCATGCTATCATGGAGTTGCCTCACAATGGTGATGAATTTTGGTGGGCAGCCAAAATGACTGAGGGTCCACCAGAGGGCTTCCCTGTTGAGAGAGTCAAAGGCCTTGGTTAGGTTGATGAAAGCCATGTACAGGTCACGACTCTGTTCTCTGCACTTTTCCTGTATCTGGTGGGCAGCAAAGATCATGTCAGTGGTGACAACTGATGGTCTAAAGCCACATTGAGATTCTGGGAGGAAGATTTTAGTCTCAGGAAAAAGTTTGTTTAGGAGGACTCGGGCGATAATCTTGCCAGCTACGGACAGCAGCGAGATCCCACGGTAATAGCCACAGTCTGACCGGTCTCCCTTGTTCTTATAATTATTGACAATGGAGGCGTCTTTAAGAGCTTGGGGGATTTCCTCCTCTCCCATATATTCTCCAGGAGAGAGTGGAGACGGCTGGTAAGCAGAGGACCTCCTGCTTTATACACCTCGGCTGGGATTCCATCAGGCCCTGAGGCTTTGTTATTTTTCATCTGTTTGATGGCAGTAGCTACCTCATCCAGGGATGGAGGATAGCTGAGGTGGGTCAACTCTGGATGCTGAGGGACCTGCTGGGTAGACTTACTCTTCGTGAATGTGTAGCCAGACCCCCGTTCTGTGGGTCGCCCCTCATCTGGGAGCCGGGATCCCCTAATGGCTGCTGTATTGATGTTATACCTCGCCAGCTCTTTTGCCACAAGGGCAGTTCTTCTTTCAGGAAGCTCATTTGTGCCAGTATCCAGAAGGGTCCTGACATACCATGCAGCGACCATAAGAGGTTGTATAGTTTGTTTTTGTTTGGATCTGTGATTTTGATTGTATTTTCAACTGCATAAGGATGACCCTACTGGGTGCGGCTGCCCAGTCAGGTTAGTTCTTTAGGCAGGCTATGTTTAGGGCACCTTTTCTAGCCCCTCCCCGTGTGGGGTGAGCAGAGTGGCTCCTCGAAAGGGCTGCTGAGTCCCATAGACAGGACTGGATTGCACGGCTGCCTAGATCCCAATGCATAAACGACCATCTTATCTGTATCATGAGCTGGATGATGGCTGCATGTGAGTTGATTTATATGGTGAGGCAGGAGCGCAGGCTGCAGCCACACATCTTGGCTCTCCTTTTTTCTGACCTAATGGTGCAAGTGTTGCAACGACTGGGGAGAGGGAGAGTTGCAATGGACTGCCGATAGCCCAGTTTTTTGGGTTTCGCCTTAGTAGCCTGTCCATCAGTCATTGCCTTCATCCGCTGGTGTAGTCGTTGGGTTCCCATGGTGGTCACCTCTTCCGCCTACACCACCGCTGGGGTCTTGTTGGAGCTCTGTAAGCATGTCTGCCTGATGCGGGGCTCCACCACAGACTTTACGTTCAGGGTTTACTCCCATAGCCTTATACCTACCAAGGTTAATCCACAAGGCACCAGGACGTGTCCACATGCCAGTGGGCCTATGCACCGTCCCTCTGGGGCTCAGTGCTACTCCGAGATCCCCTGCTAGTCTTGCCTGGGCCCACGAGGCACCCAGTTACCGTGTGTTGCCACGAGGAGTCACAGCAGGAGTCTTGATGGTGAGGAGGCTGTGTACTGGCCGGGAAAGACTTATGCAAGTTGCTTCCCTGTTCACCACGAGGGCTAGCCAGTGGCGGCAGCTGAAAGTGAGAAGGAGCAAGCAGTCTTTGCATCTTAACACTAACATAATGCTGCCATACTAGAAGCATTACGCCACTCTGTGCACACACACACACACACACACACACACACACACACCACCACCACCCCTCACCACCACCACCCCTCACCACCACCACCCGTCACCACCACCACCCCTCACCCTTCACCACCACTACCACCCTTCACCACCATGTGTTATGCTCCAGCTCGGCTACAACTGAAGATGTTTGTGACAGTTTTACAGTGAGATGTTAAGAGGATTCAGTCTTTGATCTCGTAGAGGCGGCCGTCATATTAACCTGTGAATGTTATTATCTTGAGCAGTATCTCACTGGCCCTTTGACTATTGGACAACTGGCGTTATATTGGTGTGTTGACGGGGTGTGGGTGTGGGGTGTGGGTGTATGGGGTGTAGGTGGGGGTGTAGGGTGTAGGTGGGGGTGTGGGATGTAGGGTGTGGGGTGTATGGTATGTATGGAGTTAGGTTTGCCATCCGCCAAAACATCCAACACAGATAAACTGAATTGCCTTTTGGGATCCACGAGTGCCTCATGACGCTCCGAGTCCCACTGAATCACTCTCGTCATGCCTTCTTCATCAGTGCATACGCCCCAACACTGGATGCAGCGGGTGACGTCAAGGAGGCCTTTTACGCCGACCTCGACAGAGTGCTAACCACTATCCCCAGAGAAGACAAGGTTGTGCTCCTTGGTGACTTCAATGCCAGAGTTGGCAGATATGCTGACATTTGGCAGGGAACCATAGGGAGAAATGGACTAGGCAAGTGTAATCCCAACGGCCTACTCCTCCTCACCAAGTGTGCTGCACACAACCTCACTATCACCAATACCTTGTTTAGGCAGGCCAACAAGTTCAAGGGTTCGTGGCAACACCCACGATCCAAACACTGGCATCTTATTGACTACATCATTGTCAGAGAAAAAGATCGCCGAGATGTCCTCATCACCCGAACCATGCGTGGCTCAAGCCTTTGGCAGACTCCGTACCCGTGTCTTCAGCTGTAGGGAGCTGAAATTATCTACAAAGTTACACGTATATCGAGCAGTGGTCCTCCCCACCCTGCTGTATGGCAGTGAGACATGGGTCACATACAGGAGGCACCTCAAGGCACTTGATAACTTTCACCAACGTAGTCTACGTTCCATCCTCCGAGTTCGCTGGGAAGACAAGAGAACAAATGCCAGTATTCTTGCTGACACCAACTGTAGGAGCATCGAGGCTACCATTATCCATGAACAACTACGCTGGACTGGCCATGTTACCCTCATGGACGACAGTAGACTGCCAAAGTAGCTACTTTACAGTCACCTAACGAATAGTAAACGTAACGCTGGCGGGCAACTGAAGAGGTATAAGGATAGTCTTAAGACAAACCTGAAAAGGTGCCAAATCGACCCCCTCACCTGGGAGACGATTACTCCACACAGTAACGCTTGGAGGAGCACCACACGAGAAGGTGTCAATACTTTCGAGTTAGCCCGACTGTATACAGAGGAAGACAGCCGCCAGCGCCAGAAAGACGCTGCCGCCGCCCCTCCCGCACTAGATGTAGCCCCCCACGCGTCCAACATCTGTGATCGACTCTGCCGGTCCTGTATCGGCCTCTTTAGTCACCTCAGAACTCACCAACGAAGGTGACATCCTTAATAACTCATATCATTGTATCATAGCTGGATGATCGTCATACTTGATTACCAGTGACAGTAGTAGTAGGCGGCGGTGGTGGTGATGAGGTAGTGACGATATTGTGTGATAATAATAACAACAATAATTAAGAGCCAACATGATAACTGTGGGTAAATATTCACAAGAGAGAGAAACCCCTTGGAACAGTTTTTCTCATCTTTTTTCTCCTCTGGGTAACTAACTGCTTCCGTAAAGACAACACAACTATCTCTTGTTAACAATGAGTTTTTCCCGCCAGATTTTCCCGCCAGATTTTCCCGCCAGATTTTTTCCCGTCAGTCGTTCGCTTTCGTCGACTTTGTAAACATACTTCACCACAACATGGGGCCACATCCTCATCCAGAACAAGATGTCTTCTCTATACTCGCCACAATTAACTAAACACCATCACTAACTTCACCAACCACTCAAATAAAACCTAATATATAATAATAATCAAGATTTGTAATATTTCATGTTTATATTGATAGAAGAGCGGAATAGATATAACTTGAGGGAGAAGGAGATGTCTTGGAGATGTCTCACGTCAACAGAAAGGCAGCCCGGACACATACCTAGTCAAATTAGCATGTAAAGTGTTGTAGCGCCGGGTATCAGAAGAAACAATCTTTGTTACTGTCGTGAGGATAAACAAGAAGTGAATTGTCGGCTTCTTTATCTTTACTGTACCTCTGTGTGTGTGTGCGTGTGTGCGTGTGCGTGTGTGCGTGTGCGTGTGTGCGTGTGTGTGTCCTCTCGCGTGCGCTCTTGGCAATCCCACGATTTCATTGACTCCATCATTGTCAGAGAGAGAGAGAGAGAGAGGGGCGTTAAACACATCTCTAGGGAGCATCAGGAGTTGGAACACATCTTTAGGGAGCATCAGGTGGTGGAACACATCTTTAGGGAGCATCAGGAGGTGGAACACATCTTTAGGGAGCATCAGGAGGTGGAACACATCTTTAGGAAGCATCAGGAGGTGGAACACATCTTTAGGGAGCATCAGGAGGTGGATCACATCTCTAGGAAGCATCAAGAAGTGGAACACATCTTTAGGGAGCATCAGGAGGTGGAACACATCTCAAGGTCTCTTCTCCATTGTCAATATTTCTAAGAACATGAGAAACCGATCAGATTTTTGCAGCTTGGAGCAACTAGTTTATTGTGCACCCCGTACTGTGAGCGGTAGCTAGTTTATTGTGCACCCCGTACTGTGAGCGGTAGCTAGTTTATTGTGCACCCCATACTGTGAGCTGTAGCTAGTTTATTGTGCACCCCGTACTGTGAGCGGTAGCTAGTTTATTGTGCACCCCGTACTGTGAGCGGTAGCTAGTTTATTGTGCACCCCGAACTGTAAGCGGTAGCTAGTTTATTGTACACCCCGTACCTTGACCGGTAGCTAGTCTTAATATATCAGCTATCTTGCCACCACAGATAAAGTGCTGTGTCATTGTACACACAGTGTGCTTGGACCTGTCCCTAAAAGGTTCTATCTTCACACAGTCTAAGACATAGTGTTGGAGTGTGTGGCCATATGTCTGGCCACACACTTTACATTTAGTCTTGTTCACATCTGCCAGAGGGACATACTGGCAGAGGTACTCGTGTAGAGGTTACTTGTTATCCCTTATACATTACATTACGGCAGTGTGTTGGAGATAAGTATTACGTGTGGTCAGTCGTGTAGGCGGGTACGAGGGTGTTGTGATATCGAAGGGAACTGTCCGCCAGGGTGGCAGGAAGCGCTGCTGTGTCTCAGCTTTGTACAGATGGTCTAGTCCAAACATCTTCATATGTGTAGCTGTAGTTTGGATCCATTTAGACTCACCAGTTTCATGACTCACATATTGTAGCAGTTTCTTAGAAGTAATGTTATCAGGATCACCACGCAGAAGCCTCAGGGCTATCATGAGGTTGACTTCATATCTTCAACACTGGGTATACCTACAGTAGTTCTTCCCTCATATTAAGTACTTTAGTGCTCATGGGACATCCTAGGATAATTCTGAGGGCTTTATTTGGCATTTTCTCGAGCTTGTCAACGGCTTTCCCGTCACGAAGGACCAGGATTGGTGTGTGGTAATCTGTCAGAGATCTTATATAGCCTAGGTACAGTCAATTAAAAAAGTCGCTTTACACTTCCATATGTTCTGAAACCCATGACGAAGAATTTGGGTTAAGTGACAGCGAAGCATCGAGGTTCAAGTCTCAACGGGGAACTTTACCCAAATTCTTCGGCTTGGGTTTCAGAACATATGGAAGTGTAATGCGACTTTTTTCTTTGATTATATATTATTTTAGGGACTAATATTACCACTACAGTGTGGGTTGTACCTCGCTACACTTCTCTGGGGTTTTCAGTATTGGTACAACAATACTGCTGGTCCATGATGTGGGTAGTTGGCCCTCGGCATTACTCATATTGCACAATACCAATAATGGATTGCCCTGCACACGCCTTAGTAGTCTAACGATGTTGTAGGTGACTCCGTGTTCTGCAGGGGAAGTAGACCTACCCCTGGTGAGGGCGGCGTCAAGCTCCCACTCAGCATATGGAACAACATAGTAAGCTCATTAACTTTATGTTGGTCAAACAGATCAAACAGTGGTAACTTCCGCGGGAATCTCCCTGCCGTCCGTAGCTGCCAAGATTCTTGTTCGAGTCTTCCTTAAGATAATCCTTTCGATCAATTTCGTTCGTTAAATGAGAAATGAGAACTTCTGAGTATATGAAATAATTGTTTTTTTTATATATTAAGATCACCTGAAGATTTGCTCCAATAGTCTATTTCACCTGATGACTAGACACCCCGAGGCCACCTGGTGTGTTTGGTTAGGTTAGGTTATGTTAAGGTATGTTCATTTAATAGACTCTACTTGACGTGGTAAACTTCCTCCCGGAGTATCAGAATGTGTTATAGACCATCACGTGGCACCACTGACATGATCTTTGCTGCTCACCAGATACAGGAAAAGTGCAGAGAACAGCGCCGTGACCTGTACATGGCCTTCATCCACCTAACCAAGGCCTTCGACTCGGTCAACAGGGAAGCCCTCTGGTGGACCCTCAGCCGTTTTGGCAGCCCACCAAAATTCATGGCCATTCTGAGGCAACTCCACGATAGCATGAACGGCGGTGTCCTGCACAATAGCACCCAGTCTGAGTTCTTCCCCATCCAAACGAGGTTAAAAGCCACACACTCATGCACATACACACACATATACATACAATAACAGTTTATACACAAACTCACGCATGCACACGGACAAATATAGTAATCAAGGCACACACACACACACACACACACACACACACACACACACACACTCACTCTTGGCACCAGTAACAGCAAGAGACAGATCACTCTCTCACGTCTACTAGTAGCCAAGTTTACGAACGTTAAACCATTTACACCAAAAACAGATGACTCCATAAAACCAACTGCCTTAATCACCAGCGTGAAATGAGAAAACTAGTGTGATTTACCTCCAGGGAGTAAAACCACCCTTAAAAACCTTAGCATTAAAGCTTAAAATGACATAGAGTTTAAGATAGATTTAGCATGGGTTCCTAATATCCCCCTTAGGTACCCCAGTCTTAAAGTTCTCAAGTGACGCTGATCACATCATGATTTATACGGTGCAGACGCGTCGTGTCGTGTCGGAGGGTAATATGTTACGTCTCTCAACAGGTGAACGTCTGCCCGGAGCTAATAAATGGCTTGGTTTTATAGCTCACGTCAAAAGGTGTAGAGGTTGGGGGGAACTTTTTTCCTTCTGTGATGTTTTGCGTCGACTCTAATATGTTAAGTTGTCGCCTTCACTTTATTATGATTAGTGGAGATATTTGTTGTGCGTTTGGCTCGTGTTGGAGGGAGGGGGGGCTCGTGTGTGTGGAGTGGACTTATGTATAAAGTGTGTGTGGAAAGACTCGTCTGTGTGTGTGTGTCTGTGTCTGTGTACACCTCATCCCCCCCCCCCCACATACCAAACATTCCCTCATTCGTTCTCACGTTAATTAAATTCATCTTCACCTGGACATGTGATTGTATCTAGTTAACGTAGAGTGACACAGTGTAGTATTGTGTGTGTGTGTGTGTGTGTGTATTTTGTTTGTTTGTTTAATGGATTTCTAGGTGGTTACATACATACACACACACACACAAATTGGGGTCTACTAGTACTGGGGTCTACTAGTACTGGGTCTACTAGTACTGGGGTCTACTAGTACTGGGGTCTACTAGTACTGGGGTCTATTAGTACTGGGGTCTACTAGTACTGGGGTCTACTAGTACTGGGGTCTACTAATTGGGTCTACTAGTACTGGGTCTACTAGTACTGGGGTCTACTAGTACTGGGTCTACTAGTACTGGGGTCTAGTACTGTCTACTAGTACTGGGGACTATTTAACCATCAGCTACTCCTCCTCTTGTATGCCTTCTCCCCCCTCCCCCTCCCCACCCTCCCTCCCCACCCCTCTCTCCCCCACCTCCTCCCCACCTCCCTCCCCACCTCCCTCTCCCCCACCTCCTCTCCCACCTCCCTCTCCCCACCTCCCTCCCCCCTCCCCCTCCCCTCCCCACCCCCTCCCCACCTCCCCACCCCCTCCCACCCCCTCCCTCCCCTCCTTTCCCTCCCCTCCCCAACCTACTCCCCCACCCTACCTCCCCATTCCCTCACCTAACCGTCCATTCCTCTCCTCTCCCCCTCTCCCCACCCTCTCCCCACCTCCCACCCCTCTCCTCTCCCACCCCTCCTCTCCCCACCCCTCTCCTCCCTCCCCACCCCACTTCTCGTCTCCCTAAGTAACTTGACTCTCCCCATCGTCATAAAATTAGCGCTAAATGAAAGCACAAATCTATGTGTTACATTGGTGTAAATAAACTCGTGTTTAAGCGTTAAATTGCTTATGTTAAGGTGGTTTAACACATGTGGGGGAAGTGTTTAACCTATGTACAACTGTGGGTTAGGTTAGGTTAGGTTTGGTTTGGTTTAGGTTAGTTAGGTTTGGGTTAGGTTAGGTTAGGTTTGGGTTAGGTTAGGTTAGGTTAGGTTAGGTTAGGTTAAATATAGATTAGCTTTTGTCGGATTGTTAGGTTAGATTACGTCCTAGTAAACTCTCGTAACTTGCCACTAAGGAACATTGGTGGCCATCCTCAGTGACCTAACTTGGCCACTAAGGAACACAGTTGGCCATCTCACCAACTTGACTAAGGAACACAGTTGGCCATCCTCGCTCTTAACTTGGCCACTAAGAACACAGTTGGCCATCTCAGTGACCTAACTTGGCCACTAAGGAACACAGTTGCCATCCTCGCTCTCTCTTAACTTGGCCACTAAGGAACACAGTTGGCCATCCTCAGTGACCTAACTTGGCCACTAAGGAACACAGTTGGCCATCCTCGCTCACCTAACTTGGCCACTAAGGAACACAGTTGGCCATCCTCAGTGACCTAACTTTGGTGGGCCACTTTACATCCGATTGATGCGAGTTGTGAACAGACTACGAGGAGGCGGAGGTTCATTTTGTGTACGGGGGGAGGTTTGTCTGTAATGTGAAGGCTGTCTGTTAAAGTTTCTTGTCTGTGATGTGAAGGCTGTCTGTTAAAGTTTCTGTCTGTGATGTGAAGACTTGTCTGTTAGGCTGTCAACATGTCTGTTAAATTTCATCAATAGAGATTACTTCCCGTCTGTGGTGGTGAGAGCCGTGTCTGTCAATAGGCCGCCGTCTGTTAAGGTATAAATAACGGTAGGACTCGAGGCTCAAGTCTGTTAAATTTTTAGTATATATGTTTTGGTCTGTGAAGGAATTCCCACGATTGTGACATAGAACAGCTACGTCTGTGAAGGGATTACCCACCACGCCCCCTCCCACGCCCCTCCCACGCCTCCCACGCCCTCCCACGCCCCCTACGCCCTCCCACGCCCCCTCCCACGCCCCTCCCAGCCCCTCCCACGCCCCTCCCACGCCCCCCCCCACGCCCCTCCCGCCCCCCTCCCACGCCCTCCCACGCCCCTCCCACGCCCTCCCACGCCCTCCCACGCCCTCCCACGCCTCCCACGCCCCTCCCACGCCCCTCCCACGCCCCTCCCACGCCCCCTCCCACCCCTCCCACGCCCTCCCACGCCCCTCCCACGCCACTCCCACGCCCCTCCCACGCCCCTCCCATGCCCCCCACACGCCCCTCCCACGCCCCCCACGCCTCCCTCATCCGTCTGTGGTATTTCAAATTTAACAGACTTCAAAGTGATTTTTTTCCGTCAGAGATACAATGTTACTGACAGACAGACACACACACACACACACACACACACACACGATAATGAGACACACACACACACCCACACACACACACACACACACACACACACACCCACACACACACACACACACACACCCACACACACACACACGCAGACTTTGATAAACATGGTGATAAGAGCCACTGATAAAGAAGATAATATGAAGATGAAAGAGACATAAAGAGGTTGATAAACTAGGGAGATAAGATAACACAAGGAATAATGGATGAGGGAGGGGTGTTAGCGAACGACAGCCTCTCTCTCTCTCTCTCTCTCTCTCTCTCTCTCCCTCCTCCTCCCTGTCCCTCCCTCCTACCCTCCCTCCCTCCCTCCCCTACTCCCTCCCTCCCTCTCTACCTCCCTACTCCCTCCCTCCCTTTCTACTTCCCTCCTTCCTCCCTCCCTCCTTCCCTCTACTTCCTCCCTCCCTCCCTCCCTCCCTCCCTCCCTCCCTCCCTCCCTCCCTCCCTCCCTCCCTCCCTCCTACCCTCCCTCTCCCTCCCTCCTCCTACCTCCCTCCTCCCTCCCCCTACTTCCCTCCCTCCCTCTCTACCTCCCTCTTCCCTCCCTCCCTCCCTTTCTACTTCCCTCCCTCCCTCCCTTCCTCCTTCCCCTCTCTACTTCCCTCCCTCCCTCCCTCCCTCCCTCCCTCCCTCCCTCCTACCCCTCCCTCCCTCCTCCTCCCTCCCTCCCTCCCTCCCCTCCCTCCCTGGCAGCAAGGGGGTGATATAGGGAGAGGTGAATGTGTTGAAATGTCAGCAGAGTGTGTCACCCTCTCACATGTGCCACGAGTTGTCATAGCACATGCTTAGTGCCACCTCCCGCCACACACACACACACACACACACACACACACACACACACACACAAGGTACTACTGTCACTGGTAATCAAGTATGACGATCATCCAGCTATGATACAATGATATGAGTTATTAGGATGTCACCTGTTGGTGAGTTCTGAGGTACTAAAGAGGCCGATACGGGACCGGCAGGTCTGATCACTGATGGCATCTACATCTAGTGCGGAGGGGCGACGGCAGCGTCTTTCCGGCATTGACGCTTGTCTGCCTGCTTTTGCAGTCGGGCTAACTCGAAAGTATTGACACCTTCTCTGCCTCTTCCATGTGGAGTAATCGTCTCCCAGGTGAGGGGGCCGATTGGCACTTTTTCAGGTTTGTCTTAAGACTATCCTTATACCTTTTCAGTTGCCAGCCAGCGTTACGTTTACTATTCGTTAGGTGACTCTAAAGTAGCTGCTTTGGCAGTCTGCTGTCGTCCATGAGGTAATATGGCCAGTCCAGCGTAGTTGTTCATGGATAATGGTAGCCTCGATGCTCCTACAGTTGGTGTCAGCAAGAATACTGGCATTTGTTCTCTTGTCTTCCCAGCGAACGTTGGTGAAAGTTATCAAGTGCCTTGAGGTGCCTCCTGTATGTGACCCATGTCTCACTGCCATAGAAAGGGTGGGAGGACCACTGCTCGATATACGTAACTTTGTAGATAATTTCAGCTCCCTACAGCTGAAGACACGTACAGAGTTACTAAAGGCTTGAGATGCACATCTGATCCGATGTTGAATCTCTTCATCGATGTCCATGGTGGACAGGTGGGAGCCGAGATACTGAAAGTGGGTAACATAAGAGAGGGTAGTACCGTTAAGCTGGGTGGATGGTGGAGGTGTGGCTGAACCAGGGGCAGGCTGAGAGAGAATCTGTGTCGTATGTACATTCACCTCAAGGCCGAAGTGCGTATAAGCATCTGTGTAGGTGTTCAGGATCTCCTGTAGGTCGTGTTCAGTGTGTGACAAAGGTGAGGTCGTCTGAATACGGCAATTCAGTAATGGAAGCTGCCGTCACCTTTGTTCCTGCCTGGTACTGGATGTCCACCCCGCCGGCTAAATTGGCACTGGCACGAGTAAGGAAGGCAGCCAAGAAAATGGAAAAGAGAGTTGGTGCCAGTACACACCCTTGTTTAACCCCCGTTTGGATGGGGAAGAACTCAGACTGGGTGCCATGTTGATGAATGTTGATGGACAGCCAAAACGGCTGAGGGTCCACCAGAGAGCTTCCCTGTTGATCGAGTCGAAGGCCTTGGTTAGGTCGTTGAAGGCCATGTACAGGTCACGACATTGTTCTCTGCACTTTTCCTGTATGTGACGAGCAGCAAAGATCAGGTCAGTGGTGTCACGTGATAGTCTAAAGCCATATTGAGATTCTGGGAGGAAATTTTCAGCCTCAGGAAGAAGTCTGTTTCGGAGGACTCGGGCGATAATCTTGCCAGCTTTAGACAGCAGAGATCCGCGGTAGTTGCTACAGTCTGACCGGTCTCCCTTGTTCTAATAAATATTGGCGATAGAGGCGTCTTTAAGAGCTCAGATTTCCTCCTCCCATATATTCTCCAGGAGAGTGGAGACGGCTGGTAAGTAGAGGTCCTCCTGCTTTATACACCCTCTGGGATTCCATCAGGCCCTGAGGCTTTGTTATTTTCATCTGTTTGATGGCAGTAGCTACCTCATCCAGGGATGGAGGATAGCTGAGGTGGGTCAGCTCTGGATGCTGAGGACCTGCTGGGTAGTCAGGACATCCACGTCGGTGTTTCGGTTGAGCAGTGAATGGTAGTGCTCTTTCCAGCACTGAAGGAGGCCTTTTTTGTCTCGAGTTAGGGAGTTACCGTCGGGTGAGCAGAGGGGAGCTGCACCACAAGTGATTAGCCCTTAAAATGGTTTAGTGGAATTGGAAAACAGCATCTTGTGTTGATCAGAGAGTTTTTGTGCTTCACTGACTTTATTTTTAAACCAGTCGTTCTTTATATTGCGAAGTTCCTCTGGGCCGCCACTTTCTTCTTGTGGAAGGTATCAGCTTTGGTCCGAGACTGAGGGTTGCTCTGCCAGTCAGTTGCAGCACGTTATCATCGATGAGTACATTGATTGCCGGGTCATTGTCATTAATCCAGTCCTGGTGTATTGTGTCGATCTGGCCGAGGGTCTCTGCAGGTTTTGTCATGACAGTGTCGAGAATATCCCATTTAGTACTGGGATTTGGGTTGTTTGGTGTCGGGTTGTTTATCAGCCCATGTTCGAGCTGCTCTCTGAAGGCATGTGCTACCGCTGGATCCTCCAGATGCATAGTATTAAAACCTCTTCTGAAGGCTTGTTGCCTTCGCTGTTTTCAGGGCGACATGAAGTGAACTTGGCTCTGACAAGTCGATGATCAGTGTCGCTGTGGTCTAAGCCACGCATGGCTCGGGTGATGAGGACATCTCTGCGATCTCTTTATCTGACAATGGTGTAGTCAATAAGATGCCAATGTTTGGATCGTGGGTGTTGCCACGAACCCTGAGAACTTTCGGCCTGCCTAAACAAGGTATTGGTGATATGAGGGTTGTGTGCAGCACACTTGGTGAGGAGTAGGCCGTTGGGATTACACTCTAGTCCATTCTCCCTCTGGTTCCCTGATGTCAGCATCTCTGCCAACTTTGGCATTGAAGTCACCAGGAGCACAACCTTGTCTTCTCTGGGGATAGAGGTTAGCATTCTGTCGAGGTCGGCGTAAAAGGCCTCCTTGATGTCATCCTCTGCATCCAGTGTTGGGGCGTATGCACTGATGAAAAAGGCATGACGAGAGTGACTCAGTGGGACTCGGAGCGTCACGAGGCGCTCGTTGATCCCAACAGGCATTTACGTTAACCTGTGTAGGATGCATTGGCGGATGGCAAAGCTAACACCATAAATGTGGTTTCTCTCTGCAGCAGACTTACCCTTCCAAAGGAAGGTATAGCCAGACTCTCGTTCTGTGGGTTGACCCTCGTCTGGGAGCCGGGACTCGCATATGGCTGCTATGTCGCTGTTATACCTCGCCAGCTCTTTTACCACAAGGGCAGTTCTGCTTTCAGGACGCTCATTTGTGCCAGTAACCAGAAGGGTCCTGACATTCCATGCAACGACCCTAAGAGGTTGTATAGTTTGTTTTTGTTTGGATCTGTGATTGTGTTTTCGACCGTATAAGGATGACCTTACTGGGTGCAGTTGCCCAGTCAGGTTATTTTATTAGGCACCTTTTCTAGCCCCTTACCCGTGTGGGGTGAGCAGAGTGGCTCCTCGAAAGGGCTGTTCAGTCGCACAGACAGGACCGGATTGCACTGCTGCCTAGATCCCAGTGCATAAACGACCATCTTATCTGTGCGCCCATGTGCAGAGTTGTGACTAGGGCCGGCAGTCATCTCTGCCTGTCCCCGTCGCCACTCGTCCGTCGCCATAGAACTTTTTGGGGGTATAGGTTTAGATGATGATGAGAGGTATAATGAGCTGGGTGATGCCTGTGTGTGAGTTATGTGGTGGAGGCAGGGTGCAGGCTGCAACCACATCTTGGCTCTCCCTTTTCCTGATGCAGTGGTGCAAGTGTTGCAACGACTGGGGAAAGGAGAGTTTCAATGGACTGCAGATAGTCCAGTTTGTTGGGTTTTGCCTTAGTAGCCTGTCCATCAGTCATTGCCTTCGTCCGCTGGTGTAGTCGTTGGCTTCCAATTTTGGTCACCTCTTCCGCCTACACCGCCGTTGGGGTCTTGTTGGGAGCTCTGTAAGCATGTCTGCCTGATGCGGGGCTCACCGCAGGTTTACGTTCAGGGTTTACTTCCATGTATATACCTACCAAGGTTAATCCGCAAGGCGGGGCGGTGGTTGGTAGGCACCAGGACGTGTCCATATGCCAGTGGGCTATGCCGTCCTCTGGGGCCCACTGCTACTCCGAGATCCTCTGCTGGTCTAGCATGGGCCCACAGGCACCCAGTTACCGTGTGTTGCCACGAGGGAGGCACAGCAGGAGTCTTGATGGTGAAGAGGCTGTGTGCTGGCAGGGAAGACTTATGTAGTTGCTTCCCTGTTCACCACGAGGCTAGCCAGCGGCGGCAGCTGAAGAGAGAGGAAGCAAACAGTGCTTGACACACACACACACACACATTAAACACCTCAATATCATCTCATTTTAACTTTTCCTATATCATGTTACTTCCTATATCATGTTACTTCCTATATCATGTTACTTCCTTCACCTCTTATTATTATCATTTTCTGTCATGTTCACTGTCAATAGTTCTTCACATTATGTTTCCTAGTCTGTCTGTCTCCCTCCCCTCCCATCACCCTCCCCTACCCTTACACCCCCTCCCCCTAAACCATTCATCTTCTACCCCCCCTCCCCCTTAGTGCCATTAGACCAGACAACTATTTACTCAGGTTTGGGCGCCACTAAACCTACCCACCCCCTGATGCCACTGACAACCAGAAGGTGAAGGATAGTGGCACGTTAACAAATTGCCCCGTGAGGCTTCTTTTTGGGGTGGGGAGGTGTGGGAAGGTGTGGAATGAGGAGGTGGGGTGGGGTGGGGGAGGAGGTGGGGAGGTGTGTGAGATGACAGTGTTGTGTTATTTATTTATTTATTATTTATTTATTTATTTATTTGTGTGTTAGTATTTTGTAAGGATATAAGTTATCTCTGTATGTGTGTTCCTCCTGCCCGACCATTACCTTCCTCCCTAGCGTTATACTTCCGTTAGTCTGGGCGTTATGTTACAGTGTGTTGTTTAACCCGGCCAGGAGAATTGCCTCTTTTGACTTAACGACTATGACATGTGTGTTCCTCCACCTCCTTCCCTTCTCCTCACCCCCCCCTTCCTCCCCTACCTGGTTCTCCCTACACTTTCCCACCACTACCTAACCCCGTCTCCACCCCCCCCTCCTCCTCCCTACCCCTCATTTGTAGATAAACATGTGGAGGGGTGGAAGAAGGGTGAGAATGAGGTGATAAGGAGCACCACACAACACCAGTGGATCCAAACTACAGCTACACATATGAAGGTGTTTGGTCTAGACTACCTGTACGAAGCTGAGACACAGCAGCGCGACTGACCACACATGTCTTACCTCCAACACAGCCAAAGTGAGAGCTCTTGACCACATATATAACCTGCAGACTGATGATAACATCATCTACACTGACGGCTCTCTTAACACTGTCTGTGGGAGGGCTGGAAGTGCTGTGGCTCAGCCTAACGGCAGTACATTAAAGGAGCCACAGTTAATAACTGGACATCCACTCTACAAAGTGAACTATTTGTCATACTCAGCTGAAACGTGAAGACACTGACAGTCTCATCATCACTGACTCCTTATCCTACTACTTGCTCTCGATAACCTCAGCTCAGATTGTCACCCTTGTCACTGAAGCCAGACACAAGCACATGTGTCTTGTTGACGGGGTGTCAGGATCAAGCTGCTGTGGATCCCCTCTCACAAGGCATTAGTGAACATGATAGAGTTGATGCCTTAACCAAACTCGCGTCCAACAATGACAATGTTGGTACAATCTGGGACTGTCAAACAAAACCTAAGCTGTAATCAGAAATAGAACTTATTGATGAATTTGTCGTCAGTAGACAAGAGTCTAACAGGCACTAGTCGATCCATTGTTTACCATGATGAGATGTATCAAGTGAAACACGTACACACACACACACACACACACACACAAAGCACCACCTCACAATAAAACACGCAAAAAATTTTCACCATGTCGAGAGGAGGAAGAACAGTTTGGCAACACTATATATTGAAGCTATCGATGTGACGTTGCATAGAGACAGCACACAAAGCTATATCTCTCTCTCTAACTCTGATACAGACATACAAACAGCTCAAAGCTTCCCATTCTATCTCTAGAACAATTTTTCCATCGTTTATACCTCACTCTGTCAAACTATTCTAAAGTTTGTGGAAAACAGAAAAGCGTCATTTTTATTCAGAGGCGTTTGAAGCTTCGGCGCAAAGGGACAATATTTTCACTCCCAGCCGAGAATAAAAGGCTGTCCAAGTGCTGTCTGGTTATGTGTGTTAACTGTGTTTGTTGTGTTAGGTTAGGTTAGGTTAGGTTAGGTTAGAGGGGAGTTAGGTTGGGGATATGTTTCTCTCGGAAAGGAACCTTTGAGAATCCATTACTTTTTCCTCCCTCTCCTCCTCTGCTACCCTCCTCCCCTCCCTCCCTCCCCTCCTCCCCTCCCCTCCCCTCCCTCTCCCCTCCCCTCACCCCTCCCCTCCCCTCCCCTCCCCTCCCTCCCCTCCTCTCCCCTCCCCTCCCCTCCCCTCCCCTCCCCTCCCCTCCCTCCTCCCCTCCCCTCCTCTCCCTTCCCTCCCCTCCCCCCTCCCTCCCCTCCCCTCCCCTCCTCTCCCCTCCTCCCTTCCCTCCCCTCCCCTCCCCTCCCCTCCCCTCCCCTCCCTCCCCTCCTCTTCCCTCCCCTCCCTCCCCTCCCCTCCCCTCCCCTCCCTCCCCTCCCCTCCCTCTCCCTCCCTCCCCTCCCCTCCCTCCCCTCCCCCTCCCCTCCCTCCCTCCTCTTCCCTCCCCTCCCTTCCCTCCCCTCTCTTCCTCCCCTCCCCTCCCCTCCCCTCCCCTCCCTCTTCCCTCCCCTCCCTCCCCTCCCCTCCCCTCCCTCCCTCCCCTTCCCTCCCCTCCCCTCCCCTCCCCCCCTCCCTTCCCTCCCCTCCCCTCCCCTCCCCTCCCCTCCCCTCCCCCCTCCCCTCCTCCCCTCCCTCCCTCCCCTCCCCTCCTCCCCTCCCCTCCTCCCCTCCCCTCCCCTCCCTCCTCTCCTTCCCTCCCCTCCCCTCCCCTCCCTCCCCTCCCCTCCCTCCCCTCCCTTCCCTCCCCTCCCCTCCTCCCTCCCCTCGCTCCCTATTTCTATACACAAACCTTCTCTCCCCTTCCTGCCATCACCCTGGCACCCTCCGACACACCCTAGCTCCCTCCGACACCCCTAGCACCCTCCGACACACCCTAGCACCCTCCAGCCCTAGCACCCTCCGACACACCCCTAGCACCTCCGACACACTAGCACCCTCCAGCCTAGCACCTCCCGACACACCTAGCACCCTCCGACACACCCTGCACCCCGACACACCCCTAGCACCCTCCGACACACTGTCACCTCCCGACACACCCTGGCACCCTCCGACACACCCTGGCACCCTCCGACACACCCTGGCACCTCCGACACACCCTGGCACCCTCGACACCCTGGCACCTCCGACACACCCTAGCACCCTCGACACACCTAGCACCCCGACACACCTAGCACCTCCGACACACCCTAGCACCCTCGACACCCTGACACCCTCGACACACCCCTAGCACCCTCGACACACCCTGGCCCTCCGACACACCCTGGCACCCCGACACCCCTAGCACCCTCCGACACACCCTAGCACCCTCCAGACTCCCCGACACTCCCCTGCACCCTCCGACACACCCTGGCACCCTCCGACACACCCCTAGCACCCTCCGACACACCCTAACCTCAGGCACCCTGGCACCCCCCGACACACCCTAGCACCCTCCGACACACCCTGGCACCCCCGACACCCTAGCACCCTCCGACACACCCTGGCACCCCCCGACACACCCTGGCACCCCCGACACACCCTGGCACCCTCCGACACACTGTCACCTCCGACACACCCTAACCCTCCGACACCCTAACCTCCGACACACCCTGGCACCCTCGACACACCCTGGCACCCTCCGACACACCCTTGGCACCCTCCGACACACCCTGGCACCCTCCGACACCCTGGCACCCTCCGACACACCCTGGCACCTCCTGACACACCCTAGCACCCTCCGACACACCCCTGGCACCCCGACACACCTAGCACCCTCCGACACACCCTGGCACCCTCCGACACCCCTAGCACCTCCGACACACCTTAACACCCTCCGACACACCCTAGCACCCTCCGACACACCCTGGCACCCTCCGACACACCTTAACACCCTCCGACACACCCTAGCACCTTCCGACACACCTAGCTCCCTCCGACACACCCTAGCACCCCTCCGCACACCCTGGCACCTCCGACACCCCTAGCACCCTCGACACACCTTAACACCCTCCGACACACCATGCACCCTCCGACACACCTAACACCCTCCGACACACCTTAACACCCTCCGACACACCCTAGCACCCTCCCGACACACCCTAGCACCCTCCGACACACCTACTTACCCTCCGACCACACCTATTTCCTCCGACACCCTAGCACCTCCGACACACCCCTAGCACCCTCCGACACACCCTAGCGCCCTCCGACACCTAGCACCCTCCGACACATCCCTAGCACCCTCCGACACACCCTAGCACCCTCCGACACACCCTGGCACCTCCGACACACCTAACACCCTCCGACACACTAGCACCCTCCGACACACCCTAGCACCCTCCGACACATCTGTACCCTCCGACAGCACCTCCGACACACCCTAGCACCCTCCGACACACCCTAGCACCCTCCGACACACCCTAGCACCCTCCGACACACCCTAGCACCCTCGACACACTAGCACCCTCTGACACACCCTGGCACTCTGACACATTAAATCGTTCGTCAAAGGCACTGAGTCGTCTGCCATAAACAGTGCCAGTGCCGACGTTCAGCAGCGCCTGGCATTCTTCACCCCAAACGCCATTTATGGTACAGTAGTTACACCAAACTCACCTTCGCCTGGCGTACACCTCCGCCTGGCGTACACTTTCACTATTTGACGGCGATTGACATCTTCCTGACATTGTACTACACATAGTGACGTCTGTGCCAGCGAGTATAACAACAACAACAACAACAACAACAACAATAATAATAATAATAATAATAATAATAACAATTAACAATAATAATAACAATAATAACAATAATAATAATAATAATAATAATAATAACAATAATAACAATAATAATAACAACAATAATATAATAATAACAATAATAACAATAATAATAACAATAATAATAATAATAATAATTTTTTTCAGCCATTTACATTATGCATAATCTACATAAATTCTTGTATTACAGAATATTATATAAGTTACAGCTACAAAATACAGGAACTAAATTTACACAATACAAAATAATACAGCAATTGGAAATAAATAATACTAAATATTTAATTACAAAATATATTTACAGCGCCCTTGTATTTAGCCTATAGATGAATACCATGGTTACAGGAAACAAAATACTGTAATACATAATTTAGTGTTACATAATCTACATAAGAACTACATAATGTATTGAAAGTTACTTAAATATATATATATTTTACATAATTAAATGCACATAGATTACAGAAACAATTTTGAAGGTCTGGGTTACACATAAAATACATAGATATAATTGAGTTACAGATTGGTACAGTAAAGTTACATGTCAAATACAGTTACATTACAGAAAGCCGGATACAGTAATTCGCAGGTACAGAAAATAGCCGGATACAGTGACATTACATAAACCGAATAAAGAGAAAAGACGATACAGAATCAAAAATACAAACTTGAGTCTACATTATATATTATTAATTCTGTAGTGACGCATACACATAATACAGTACTGTATCTTACATAAACCACTGTAATATGGCTTTACATTACAGCAAAACCCGGTACAACAGCGTAAAATACAGCGGAATAAATACAAAATTACATAAATACAAACAGATCTACAAAATACATAAAAAGTACAACCTACAGTAGATCTACGAGTGAAAAATTACCCCCAAGGCCTCAATTACACCTCCCTGTAGCCTCTGTAGACTCGGGACACGTGTAAGACTCTCTCTATATACTCGAAAATCCATGTTTTACTGGATTACCGGAGTCTTGGCTGGATTAAGTGAGATTACTGCTGCGGTAGGGAGGTTACTGTCTTCTTTAGCTAGGATTACTTTTAAAACTCGTCTGCCACATACTGTGTTTTGGTGTGTGTGGGGGGTTTCTACTGCCAAGGTGACTCTATTTCGAATTAGCATCGTTGGAAATAGTGTTGTGGGAGATAATGCAGGGGAGATTGCAGCGCTGGAGAAATAATTAAGTTAAGAGTGTTCCTCTCTTCCCCCAATTTGCATGATTCTACATAATAAACTTAGTGACTTTTTTTTCCCGCCAACTCTCATGAAAATTCTTTTTTGGCGCGAAACTAAATTAGCGCTGGCGGGATTTTTTTTTTTTTAGTCCCGTCGCTTCACCTGGTTTTCCGATACGAGGCTTTTAAATAGAAGGTTTTGGTCGAGGTTTTAATGGTTTTTTATCGGTAAAACATTATCAAATTGTCTTGAATCTCGTTAAAATTGTTGTATTAATGTCTTGTCATTTATTGTAGTTTTTATTTTAATTTTATAGCCAATGATGTGGATATTTTGTAAGTATAAACGATAGAATCTCTGAGGGAAAATATATAAGTGATGTGATCCAAACCTTCCCTAATTTGACTGTCTTTTGTTTCTTTCGTTTATAATATCGTGAAGCTTTATTTATTGTCTAATTGTATTATCTTTTATTAAAATATTCCCCTAGAATATTTTACGTATCTATGATATAATTTTCAAGTTTATTTTATCGATTTCTAAAGGAATTTGTACCTACAGGAATAGACTCTTGAATTTCTGTGCCAAAAACTATAAGTGACGTAACCCAAACATCTCCCTTATCGATGTTCTTCTGTTTACGATACTTATATTTTTTATTTATTTATTCCGTTTATATTTACGTGATCTCTCTCTCTCTCTCTCTCTCTCTCTCTCTCTCTCACAAAACTACGTCTCTAGTCTCAAATATAGCGAGAGACTTTATATACCCAACTCTCTCTCCTCCTCACCTCTCCCCTCACCACCACCACACCACCACACCACCACATCACCACCACAACACCACCACATCACCACACATCACCACCACATCACCACACATCACCACAGTGTAGCCAGAACTCAATAGAAAGAGCATTACCAAGTTGGCCTCTCAGTTTAATCTGATATGTGAGCTCTATTCAGTTCACGTCACAGAAGGATGAAGTCTAAGTAATTTAAACTAACAGACTTTCCTGGCACGTGTGGGGAGGTGTGGGGGGTAATGGGGAGGTGTGGGGGTGTG
>NW_024732934.1:84367-86867 GCF_018991925.1 Homarus americanus | reverse complement strand
GGCATTATGCGTGCGTGCGTGCGTGCGTGCGCGTGCGTGCGTGCGTGCGTGCGTGGCGTGGCGTGTGCGTGCGTTATGCGTGCGTGCGTGCGTGCGTGCGTGCTGTGGCGTGCGTGCGTGGCGTATGCGATGCGTGCGTGCGTGCGCGTGCGTGCGTGCGTGTGCGTGCGATGGCGTGGCGCGTGCGTGCGTGCGTGCGTATGCCGTGCGTGCGTGCCGTGCGTATACGTGCTATGCGTGCTGATATACTTGTGCGTGCTTGTGCTGATATGCCGTGCGATGCGTGCGGTGATATGCGGTATGATATGATATGCGTTCGTGCGTGCTTGCGATGCGTGCGTGTGCGTGCGTGCGTAACGATATGCTGTCTTGTTGTCGTGTGTGCGGTGCGCGTGTGGTCTTCTGCCGTCTGTCTGCTTGATAACGTCTGTACGCGCTGTGCTCATCCTTTGAGTGTGTTAGGGTGTGTTGGTGTGTTGGGGTGTGTTGAGTGTGTTAGGGTGTGTTGAGTGTGTTAGGGTGTGTTGAGTGTGTTTGAGTGTGTTGGAGTGCGTTGAGTGCATCAGATAGAGGGACAGACACAACCTGACTCACTCAAACACACACACATCAGGTCCTTGTTTACGTGTGTGTGTGTGTGTGTGTGTTGTGTGTGTGCGTGTGTGTGTGCCTGCGTGTGTGTGTGCGTGCGTGTGTGTGTGTCTGTGCGTGTCTGTGCGTGTGTGTGTGTGTGCGTGTGTGTGTGTCTGCCTGCGTGTGTGTGTGTGTGTGTCTGTGCGTGTGTGTCTGTGCGTGCGTGTGTGTGCGTGTGTGTGTGTCTGTGCGTGTCTGTGCGTGCGTGTGTGTCTGTCTGTGTGTGTGTGTGCGTGTGTGTGTGTGCGTGTGTGTGTGTGTATCTGTCTGTGCGTGTGTGCGTGCGTGTGTGTGTGTGTGTGTGTGTGCGTGTGTGTGCGTGCGTGTGTGTGTGTGTGCGTGTGTGTGTGTGTGTGTGTGTGTGTGTGTCTGTGCGTGTGTGTGCGTGCGTGTGTGTGCGTGCGTGTGTGTGTGTGTGTGTACGTATCCACACACTGTTATAAATATATTTAGAAATGTATTAAAAAATAAATAATTAAATCAACGGTCGGAATTTTTTCATTAGATGGCAAGTCTATGGGTGAAGAATGCCTTTAAATTCACTATAGTAACATTGTTAAAATAAATTAGGCCTAAAAGTATAAAACAATATACTGGAGGGTAGTAACTTAGTAATTACTGATAGAATTGAAGGTTTAAATAGTTCATAAACCATTAAAACACGACCTAGTCTCCATGTCTAAGTACAGGGATGATTAAAACCTCTAATTTAACCTCTACAGCTTGTCTCAAATGTAAACATCCAAATACTTATGGTAGTTGAAGTATAATTTGACCCATTAATTAATATAAATGATGGTATATAACAGTGGGTTATTAGTGAATTATCAAAATAATAACAGCATTATGGTGTCGTGTTAACTAGCATCAGGTATTATCAGAAAGTCAAGACAATGTTATTACGTCTAAATTGAATAATAATAATATTAAATAATAACCAAGAAATACAATAATGAAAAAGCAAGATCAGAGTGAAAAACAATATATGTATGTTGTGTTGTGCTGTGCTGTGTTGCTGTGTGTGTGCTGTGCTGTGTTGTGTTGTGCTGTGTTGTGCTGTGCTGTGCTGTGTGTGCTGTGCTGTGCTGTGTTGTGTTGTGTTGTGTTGTGTGCTGTGCTGTGCTGTGCTGTGTGCTGTGCTGTTGTGTTGTGTTGTGTTGTGCTGTGCTGTGCTGTGCTGTGCTGTGTGCTGTGCTGTGCTGTGCTGTGTTGTGCTGTGCTGTTGTGTTGTGCTGTGCTGTGTTTGTGCTGTGCTGTATTTGTGCTGTGCTGTGTTGTGTTATGCTGTGCTGTGTTGTGCTGTGTTGTGCTGTGCTGTGTTGTGTTGTGCTGTGCTGTGCTGTGTTGTGTTGTGTTGTGTTGTGTTGTGCTGTGCTGTGCTGTGCTGTGTTGTGTTGTGCTGTGTTGTACATGCTGTGCTGTGCTGTGTTGTGTGTGCTGTGTTGTGCTGTGTTGTGCTGTGCTGTGTTGTGTTGTGTTGTGCTGTGTTGTGTTGTGCTATGTTGTGTTGTGCTGTGCTGTGTTGTGCTGTGCTGTGCTGTGCTGTGCTGTGCTGTGTTGTGCTGTGTTGTGCTGTGTGTGTGCTGTGTGCTGTGTTGTGTTGTGTTGTGCTGTGTGTTGTGTTGTGCTGTGCTGTGTTGTGCTGTGCTGTGTTGTGCTGTGCTGTGTGTGCTGTGCTGTGCTGTGTTGTGCTGTGCTGTGTTGTGCTGTGTTGTGCTGTGCTGTGCTGTGCTGTGCTGTGCTGTGTTGTTGTGTTGTGTGTTGTGCTGTGTTGTGTTGTGCTGTGCTGTGTTGTGCTGTGCTGTGCTGTGCTGTGCTGTGCTGTGCTGTGCTGTGCTGTGTGCTGTGTTGTATTTGTGTTGTGCTG
>NW_024732934.1:9269-84267 GCF_018991925.1 Homarus americanus | reverse complement strand
TGGATGGCCACTAGCTTGACTTTCGGTTCGATGGCCACTAGCTTGACTCTGTGTCTGGGATGGCCACTAGCTTGACTCTCTGTCCGGATGTCTTTGACTGTGTCGGATGCAAGCTTGACTCTGTGTCTGGATGGCCACTAGCTTGACTCTGTGTCTGGGATGCAATACTAGCTTGACTCTGTGTCTGATGGTCACTAGCTTGACTCTGTGTCTGGGATGGCCACTAGCTTGACTCTGTGTCTGGGATGGCCACCAGGTTATGGCTACTAGCTTGACTTCTGTCCGGGATGGCACTAGCTTGACTTGTGTCGATGGCCATAGCTTTTGTCGGGATGCATAGACCTGTGTCTGCACTACTTGACTCTCTGTGTCCGGATGGCCACTAGCTTGACTTCTGGTGGGATGGCCACTAGCTTGACTCTGTGGGGATGTTGTGTGTGGGCTGACTCTGTGTCTGGATGGCCACTAGCTTGACTCTGTGTCTGGGATGGCCACTAGCTGACTCTGCCTGGGATGGCCACTTAGCTTGACTCTGTGTCTGGATGCCACTAGCTTGACTCTGTGTCTGGATGGCTGCTTGACTTTGTGTCTGGATGGCCACTAGCTTGACTTGTGTCTGGGATGGCCACTAGCTTGACTCAGTCCAGGATGGCCACTAGCTTGACTCTGTGTCTGGATGGCCACTAGCTTGACTCTGTGTCTGGGATGGCCACTAGCTTGACTCTGTGTCTGGGATGGCTACTAGCTTGACTCTGTGTGGGTGTGTCTGGATGGCCACGTTGTCTGTTTCGTGTGGTCTGGGATGGCACTGGTTGTGGGATGGCGACTCTGTGTCGATGGCCACTAGCTTCTCTGTGTCTGGATGGCCACTAGCTTGACTCTGTGTCTGGGATGGCCACTAGCTTGACTCTGTGTCGATGGTCACTAGCTTGACTCTGTGTCTGGGATGGCCACTAGCTTGACTTGGCCAGCTTGTGTGTCGGGATGGCACTAGCTGACTCTGTGTCTGGGATGGTCACTAGCTTGACTCTGTGTCTGGGATGGCCACTAGCTTGACTCTGTGTCTGGGATGGCCACTAGTTGACTCTGTGTCGGATGGACTTGGCCACTAGCTGACTCTGTGTCGGGATGGCAGTGCTGGTCGGATGGCGTTTGTCGATGACTAGCTTGACTCGCTGGATGGCCACTATCTTGTCGGGATGGCCTGCTGCTCTGTGTCTGGCATGGGCTGGTCTGGGATGCACAGCTTGACTCTGTGTCTGGGATGGCCACTAGCTTGACTCTGTGTCTGGATGGCCACTAGCTTGACTCTGGTTCGGGATGGCCACTAGCTTGACTCTGTGTCTGGGATGGCCACTAGCTTGACTCTGTGTCTGGATGGCACCAGTTTGACTCTGTGTCCGGGATGGCACTAGCTTGACTCTGTGTCTGGGATGGCCACAGCTTGACTCTGTGTCTGGGATGGCTAGCTTGACTCTGTGTCTGGGATGGCCATTAGCTTGGACTTGTGTCGGATGGCCACTGTACGTGCGGTTGTGGGTTCTGTCGGATGGCCACTAGCTTGACTCTGGTCGATGGCCACTGCTGACTGGTTGGAGGCCACTAGCTTGACTTGGTCTGGGATGAAGCTGACTGTGTCGGGATGGCCCAGCTTGACTCTGGTTCGATGGCCACTAGCTTGACTCTGTGTCTGGGACACTAGCTTGACTTGTGTCTGATGGTCACTAGCTTGACTCTGTGTCTGGGATGGCCACTAGCTTGACTCTGTGTCTGGGATGGCCACTAGCTTGACTTGTGTCTGGGATGGTCACTAGCTTGACTCTGTGTCTGGGATGGTCACTAGCTTGACTCTGTGTCCGGGATGGCCACTAGCTTGACTCTGTGTCTGGGATGGTCACTATAGCTTGACGGTTGGATGGTCACTAGCTTGACTCTGTGGGATGGCCACTAGCTTGACTCTGTGTCTGGGATGGCCACTAGCTTGACTCTGTGTCTGGGATGGCCACTACTGACTCTGTGTAAGTGGGATGGTCTTTAAGCTTGACTCTGTGTCAGGGATGGCCACTAGCTTGACTCTGTGATGGGATGTGCCAACTGACTCTGTGTGTGCTGGGATGGCCACTAGCTGACTCTGTCTGGGATGGTCACTAAGCTGACTCTGTGTCTGGGATGGCCACTAGCTTGACTCTGTGTCCTGGATGGCCCACTAGCGACTCTGTGTGTCTGGGATGGCCACTGGCTTGACTCTGTGTGTCTGGGATGGTCACTAGCTTGACTCTGTGTCTGGGATGGCACCAACAGCTTGACTCTGTGTCTGGGATGGCCGCAAGCTTGACTCTGTGTCTGGATGGCACTAAGCTTGACTCTGTGTCTGGGATGGTGCTAAGCTTGACTCTGTGTGGGATGGCTGCTTGACTCTGTGTCTGGGATGGCCATAGCTTGACTCTGTGTCTGGGACCAGCCACTAGCCGACTTTCCTGTGTCTGGGATGGTCACTAGCTTGACTCTGTGTCTGGGATGGCCACTAAGCTTGACTCTGTGTCCTGTGGATGGCCACTAGCTTGACTCTGTGTCTGGGATGGTCACTAGCTTGTTTCTGTGTCTGGGATGGTCATAAGCAGGCTCTGTGTCTGGGATGGCCACTAGCTTGACTCTGTGTCTGGGATGGCCACTGAAAACGACTCTGACCAATCTGGGATGGTCTGTAGCTTGACTCTGTGTCCAGGATTAGCCACTAGCTGACTCTGTCTGGGATGGTCACTAGCTTGACTCTGTGTCCGGGATGGTCACTAGCAGCTCTGTGTGGGATGGCCACAAGCTTGACTCTCTGTGTGCTGGGATGGCCACTAAGCTTGACTCTGTGTCTGGATGGCCACTAGCTTGACTTTCTGTGTGCAGGATGGCCACTAGCTTGACTCTGTGGGATGGCCACTAGCTTGACTCTGTGTGCAGGATGGCCATGGCTTGAAACTCTGTGTCTGGGATGGCCACTAGCTTGACTCTGTGTCTGGGATGGCCACTAGCTTGACTCTGTGTCTGGGATGGTCACTAGCTTGACTCTGTGTCTGGGATGGTCACTAGCTTGACTCTGTGTCTGGGATGGCCACTAAGCTTGTCTGTGTGCAGGATGGTCACTAGCTTGACTCTTGTCTGGGATGGTCACAAGCGACTCTGTCTGGGATGGTCACTAGCTTGTCTGTGTCTGGGATGGCCACTAGCTTGACTCTTGGCCAATGCTGGGATGGCCACCAAGCGACTCTGTGTCTGGGATGGTCACTAGCTTGACTCTGTGTGGGATGGTCACTAGCTTGACTCTGTGTGGGATGGTGCAAGCTTGACTCTGTGTCTGGGATGGTCACTAGCGACTCTGTGTCTGGGATGGTCTACTAGCTTGACTCTGTGTGGGATGGCACTAAGCTTGACTCTGTGCAGGATGGCCACTAACTGACTCTGTGTCTGGGATGGCCACTAGCTTGACTCTGTCTGGGATGGCCACACAAGCTTGACTCTGTGTCTGGGATGGCCACTATGGCTTGACTCTGTGTCTGGGATGGCCCTAGCTTGACTCTCTGTGTCTGGGATGGTCGCAAGCTTGACTCTGTGTCTGGGATGGTCACTAGCTTGACTCTGTGTCTGGGATGGCCACCAGCTTGACTCTGTGTCTGGGATATTTTTAACTTGGCTTTCTGTGTCTGGGATGGTCACTAGCTTGACTCTCTGTGTCTGGGATGGCCACTAGCTTGACTCTGTGTCTGGGATGGTCACTAGCTTGACTCTGTGTCTGGGATGGCCACTAAGCAGCTCTGTGCAGGATGGCCACTAAGCTTGACTCTGTGTCTGGGATGGCCACTAGCTGACTGTGTCTGGGATGGTCACTGGCGGCTCTGTGTCTGGGATGGCCACTAGCTTGACTCTGTGTCTGGGATGGCCACCAAGCGGCTCTGTGTCTGGGATGGTCACTAGCTTGACTCTGTGTCTGGGATGATGGTCACCCAAGCTTGACTCTGTCCTGGATGGCCACTAGCTTGACTCTGTGTCTGGGATGGCCACTAGCTTGACTCTGTGTCTGGGATGGTCACTAGCTTGACTCTGTGTCCTGGATGGCCACTAACGACTCTGTGTCTGGGATGGCTTGACTCTGTGTCTGGGATGGTCACTAGCTTGACTCTGTGTCTGGATGGCCACTAAGCGACTCTGTGTGGGATGGCCACCCCAAGCAGGCTTTCTGTGTCTGGGATGGTCACTAAGCTTGACTCTGTGTCTGGGATGGCCACTAAGCGACTCTGTGTCTGGGATGGTCACTAGCTTGACTCTGTGTCTGGGATGGCCACTAGCTTGACTCTGTGTCCTGGATGGCCACTAGCTTGACTTTCTGTGTCTGGGACTGGCCACTAGCTTGACTCTGTGTCTGGGATGGCCGCAAGCTTGACTCTGTGTGCAGGATGGCCACTAGCTTGACTCTGTGGGATGGCCACTAGCGGCTCCTGTGTCTGGGATGGTCACTAGCTTGACTCTGCAGTGTCTGGGATGTGCAACTGACTCTGTGTCTGCAGGATGGTCACTAACTGACTCTGTGTCTGGGATGGTCACTGCTTGACTCTGTGTCTGGGATGGCCACTAGCTGACTCTGTGTCCAGGATGGTCACTAGCTTGACTGTGTGGGATGGTCACTAGCTTGACTCTGTGTCTGGGATGATTCACTAGCTTGACTCTGTGTCTGGGATGGTCACCCCAAGCTTGACTCTGTGTCTGGGATGGTCACTAGCTTGACTCTGTGTCCAGGATGGCCACTAGCTTGACTCTGTGTGGGATGGTCACTAGCTTGACTCTGTGTCTGGGATGGCCCATAGCTTGACTCTGTGTCTGGGATGGTCCATAAGCTTGACTCTGTGTCCAGGATGGCCACTAGCTTGACTGTGTCTGGGATGGCCACTAGCTTGACTCTGTGTCTGGGATGGTCCACTAGCCTGACTCTGTGTCTGGGATGGTCACTAGCTTGACTCTGTGATGCCAGGATGGCCGCAAGCTTGACTCTGGTAATGCTGGGATTGGTCACTAGCTGACTCTGTGTCTGGGATGGCCGCAAGCTTGACTTCTGTGTCTGCGGGATGGCCACTAGCCCGACTCTGTGTCAGGATGGCCGCAAGCTTGTCTGTGTCTGGGATGGCCACTAGCTTGACTCTGTGTCTGGGATGGCACTAACTGACTCTGCTTGTCCAGGATGGTCACCTAGCTTGACTCTGTGTCTGGATGGTCACTAGCTTGACTCTGTGTCTGGGATGGCCACTAAGCTTGACTCTGTGTTTTCAGGATGGCCACTAGCTTGTCCAGGATGGTCACTAGCTGACTCTGTGTCTGGGATGGTCACTGCTTGACTCTGTGTCTGGGATGGCCACTAGCTTGACTCTGTGTCTGGGATGGTCACTAGCTTGACTCTGTGTCAGGATGGTCACTAAGCTTGACTCTGTGTCTGGGATGGTCACTAGCTTGACTCTGTGTCGGGATGGTCACTAGCTTGACTCTGTGTCCTGGGATGGCCACTGAAAGCTTGACTCTGTGTCTGGGATGGCACCAACTGACTCTGTGTCTGGGATGGTCACTAGCTTGACTCTGTGTCTGGGATGGCCACTAGCTTGACGCTCTGTCTGGGATGGCCCACTAGCTTGACTCTGTGTCTGGGATGGCCTAGCTTGACTCTGTGTCTGGGATGGTCATAGCTTGACTCTGTGTCGGGATGGCCACTAGCTTGACTCTGTGTCTGGGATGGTCACTAGCTGACTCCTGTGTCCTGGATGGCCACTAAGCTTGACTCTGTGTCCTGGATGGCCACTAAACGACTCCTGTGTCCTGGATGGCCCACTAGCTTGACTCTGTGTGGCCAATGCTGGGATGGCCACTAGCTTGACTCTGTCTGGGATGGCCACTAGCTTGACTTTCTGTGTCTGGGATGGTCACTAGCAGCTCTGTGTCGGGATGGCCATAGCTTGACTCTGTGTCCTGGATGGCCACTAGCTTGACTCTGTGTCTGGGGATGGTCACCTGGCTGACTCTGTGTCTGGGATGGCCCACTAAGCGACTCTGTGTGTCAGGGATGGCCCACTAGCTTGACTCTCTGTGTCTGGGATGGTCACTAGCTTGACTCTGTGTCTGGGATGGCCACTAAGCGACTCTGTGTGCTGGGATGGTCTTAGCTTGACTCTGTGTGGGATGGTCACTGCTTGACTCTGTGTGTCTGGGATGGCCACTAGCTTGACTCTGTGTCTGGGATGGCCATAGCTTGACTGTGTCCTGGATGGCCCACTAGCTTGACTCACCAGTAATGCCAGGATGGTCACTAGCTTGACTCTGTGTCTGGGATGGCCACTAGCCTGACTCTGTGTCTGGGATGGCCCGCCGGCGACTCTGTGGGATGGCCACTAGCTTGACTCTGTGGGATGGCCACTGAGCTTGACTTTCTGTGTCTGGGATGGTCACTAGCTTGACTCTGTGTCTGGGATGGTCACTAGCTTGGCTCTGTGTCGGGATGGCCACTAGCTTGACTCTGTGTCTGGGATGGCCACTAGCCTGTTTCTCTGTGTCTGGGATGGCCACTAAGCAGCTCTGTGTCTGGGATGGCCACTAGCTTGACTCTGTGTCTGGGATGGCCACTAACTGACTCTGTGTCTGGGATGGTCACTAGCTTGACTCTGTGTCCTGGATGGCCACTAAGCTTGGCTCTGTGTGTCTGGGATGAGTGCTAGCTTGACTCTGTGTCCTGGATGGTCTGAAAGCTTGACTCTGTGTGGGATGGCCACTAGCTTGACTCTGTGTCTGGGATGGCCACTAGCTTGACTCTGTGTGTCTGGGATGGCCACTAAGCTTGACTCTGTGTCTGGGATGGCCACTAGCTTGACTCTGTGTGCTGGGATGGTCACTAGCTTGACTCTGCAATGTCTGGGATATTACTAAGCTTGACTCTGTGTCTGGGATGGTCACTAGCTTGACTCTGTGTCTGGGATGGTCACTGCTTGACTCTGTGCCAGGATGGCCCACTAGCTTGACTCTGTGTCTGGGATGGCCACTAGCTTGACTCTGTGTCTGGGATGTACTAGCTTGACTCTGTGTCTGGGATGGCCCACTAGCTTGACTCTGTGTCCAGGATGGTCACTGGCTTGACTCAATGGGATGGTCACTAGCTTGACTCTGTGTCTGGGATGGCCACTGGCTTGACTCTGTGTCAGGATGGCCACTAAGCTTGACTCTGTGTCTGGGATGGTCACTAAGCTTGGCTCTGTGTCTGGGATGGCCACTAAGCTTGACTCTGTGTCTGGGATGGTCATAGCTTGACTCTGTGTGTCTGGGATGGCCACTAAGCTGACTCTGTGTCCTGGATGGTGCCAAGCTTGACTCTGTGTCTGGGATGGTCTAGCTTGACTCTGTGGATGGCCACTAAGCGACTCTGTGTCCTGGATGGCCCATAACTTGACTCTGTGTCTGGGATGGTCACTAAGCTTGACTCTGTGTCTGGGATGGCCACTAAGCTTGACTCACCAATGGGATGGTCACTAGCTTGACTCTGTGTCTGGGATGGCCACAAAGCGACTCTGTGTCGGGATGGTCACTAAGCAGCTCTGTGCAGGATGGCCACTAGCTTGACTCTGTGTCTGGGATGGTCACTAAGCTTGACTCTGTGTCTGGGATGGCCACTAAGCTTGACTCTGTGTGGGATGGCCACTAGCTTGACTCTGTGTGTCTCTGGGATGGCCACTAGCGGCTCTGTGTCCGGATGACACCAAGCGACTCTGTGTCCTGGATGGTCACTAACTGACTCTGTGTCTGGGATGGTCACTAGCTTGACTCTGTGGGATGGTCACTAGCTTGACTCTGTGTCTGGGATGTACTAGCTTGACTCTGTGTGTCTGGGATGGCCACTAGCTGACTCTGTGCTGGGATGGCCTGCTTGGCTCTGTGTGCAGGATGGCCACTGGCTTGACTCTGTGTCTGGGATGGCCACCCCTAGCTTGACTCTGTGTCTGGGATGGCGCAAAAGCTTGACTCTGTGTCAGGATGGCCCACTAGCTTGACTCTGTGTCTGGGATGGCCACTAAGCTTGACTCTGTGTCTGGGATGGTCACTAGCTTGGCTCTGTGTGCCAGGATGGCCGCAAGCTTGACTCTACAGTGATGGGATGGCCTGCTTGACTCTGTCTGGGATGGCCACTAACTGACTCTGTGTCTGGGATGGTCACTAGCGACTCTGTGTGCAGTGGTCACTAACTGACTCTGTGTCTGGGATGGCCACTGTGACTCTGTGTCTGGGATGGCCACTAGCTTGTTTCTGTGTCCAGGATGGCCACTAGCTGACTCTGTGTGGGATGGCCACTAGCCCAGGCTCTGTGTGCTGGGATGGTCCACTAGCTTGACTCTGCAATGTGGGATGGTCACTAGCTTGACTCTGTGTCCAGGATGGCCACTAGCTTGACTCTATTGTCTGGGATGGTCACTAAGCAGGTTTGTGTCTGGGATGGTCACTAGCTTGAGTTTGTGTCCAGGATGGCCACTAACTGACTCTGTGTCTGGGATGGTCACTAGCTTGAGTTTGTGTCAGGATGGCCACATAACGAGTTTGTGTCCAGGATGGCCACCCAACGACTCTGTGTCTGGGATGGTCACTAGCTTGAGTTTGTGTCGGGATGGCCACTAAGCTTGACTCTGTGTCTGGGATGGTCACTAGCTGACTCTGTGTCCGGGATGGTCACTAGCTTGACTCTGTGTCTGGGATGGCCACTAGCTTGACTCTGTGTCTGGGATGGCCTGCTTGACTCTGTGTCTGGGATGGTCACTAGCTTGAGAGTTTGTGTCTGGGATGGTCATAGCTTGAGTTTGTCCAGGATGGCCACTAAGCTTGACTCTGTGTCTGGGATGGTCACTAGCTTGAGTTTGTGTCTGGGATGGTCACTAGCTTGAGTTTGTGTCCAGGATAGCCACCAACTTGACTCTGTGTCTGGGATGGTCATAGCTTGAGTTTGTGTCGGGATGGCCACTAATGACTCCTGTGTCTGGGATGGTCACTAGCTTGAGTTTGCTGTGTCGGGATGGCCACAAGCAGTTTGTGTCAGGATGGCCACTAGCTTGACTCTGTGTCTGGGATGGTCACTTGCTAGCTTGAGTTTGTGTCCGGATGGCCACTAGCTTGAGTTTTGTCCGGATGGCCACTAATGCAAAATATTTACAGATCATGACTTATTGCAAATAATTAATTTTTAATATTTTATTTGCATTATTTTTCATAAAACTGCTCAGCAACACACACACACACACACACACACACACACACACACACACACACACACACACACAGTCTGTCGCCAGGCCGTGTGTGTGTTAGTAGAGCAGGTACAGGTTAGCCTCCGATAACGACGGTTCATGTAACGATGATTCATATCTAAGACCCTAGTTAATTTAGGACCCAATTCAATTTACACAATTATTTTCTTTGTATTTGTGACTAAAATAGAATAAAAAAATAAATAAATTTTCATGTAAATAATAACTAAATCATAAGTATTACAAAAAAACAAAAACACGCCTTGAGAACGTAGGCTGCCGGGCTGGTGAGTGGTGACGCCAGTATAAACAGTTCAGCTGACGGGCCTTTTGTTTCACGCATCTGAACAGTAAAGGGAAAAACTTCCTCAGGTTCCTTACATCATTTTTGCCTCCCTATTCAACCTGAGCAAGAGAGCAAGTGATGGTAGTGCTGGTTCAATAGTGTATAAGGTTAGTCGAGAAACTTGATGTGTTAAAATGATATGAAAAAGGGGAGTAGAATTTTTGTTTTACATTAGTAAATATTATTTAAAACATATATGAACAGTAATAAGTGTTGCTTTCATATTATTATGTAGAGAAATGACGATATGTTTTACATGTACGCTCACTGTTCATATGTTGGCGCCACAATCGTCTCGCTTTATTTCTTACCATTAGGTTAGCTATCTAGTGTTCCATGAAACATTAAATAACATTATCAAACATATATATTAATTATTTTACATTAAATTTACTACACAACCAGGTCTTATTTACTTAATTTTCGTAGAACCATCGCCCCGACTATCGCTGTAAACACAAACGAAAACAATGGCGTCCCATCTCCTCTTGTGTGGCCATATTATTATTCATTTATATTGTCTAAGGTCCACTGATAGACATTTTTTAAAGAATATAGTTTGTATTGTTTTAGGGGTAAAAGATGGTCAAAAGCCACACAAAAGATATTAAAAGGTCACACTTGGGAACACATCTCATTATTATTGGAATAATGATTCACCTCAGTATGGGAGGCCATCAAGGCTTTACTGTAATGAATAAAATAATAATAATTCCACAAATACATTTAACATAACCAGACCATTATCATCTAGTAATACTACAACTACACTACTTTTAGCGATATAACTTTAATACAACACGATAAAATGGACAAACAATGGAAATGAAATAAACAAAAGAAGGTAATGTTGAGGAAGCTTCCCTGTGGTCGGGGTGTGGCGTGACAGGCAAATAATCACACTGGAACCTCATAAGTCGCGCTGGCCATTTAAACAGTGGCGGGAATAGGCGACACCTCCAGAACGTCACCCGGGGCGAGGGTTAATATCTAAAGCTCCTACTCGACCTAAGACCACCAGCACATGACCTACAGTCGTATCAAAATTTTAATAAATTACGATGAGTCCCGACGCCAGTGATTGTGCTGTACTGATAAAATTCTCGATTGAAATTCACTTTAAAATGGCTGGCCAGCTTAAAGTGAGAGTTTTGTGGTGCAGAGAAGAAAAAAGACACCCATTTAGATTTTCTATGTATTATTAGCATTTTCAACTTCTGACCTGGATTTGGGTCCCTAACCCCGTCGTAAGTCGGGAGCTTCTTACTTATATTCACTCACAATAAGACATACTAGACACATTACTTATCAGTTAAACCTGATTTAAAAACTAACATCGTAAAATATCAGAATAACATTGAAATATTACATGGCTTCTGACAGTTGGTGGATGAGTCGTGAACCGGGGAGGAAGATCTGACTGTCAGCAAGTAGGAAATAGAAGTTTTTACAGTCATATTTCTGTCATCATTAACGATCATCCCAACAATTAATGAATAAACTCAATTAGAAATACATCATTACTTCAGGACGAAATAACCAATCAGCTGTAAGTATTAAGGAGGGGGGCGGGTGGCATCTCGAAATAACCAATCAGCTGTAAGTATTAAGAAGGCGGAACTCTTGAAATAACCAATCAGCTGTAAGTATATTAAGAGGCGGGGCATCTCGAAATAACCAATCAGCTGTAAGTATTAGGAGGAGGCGGGGCACCTCGAAATAACAACAATAGCAGTAATAAAGGAAGGGCGGGGCATCTCGAAATAACCAATCAGCTGTAAGTATTAAAGGAAGGGTGGCATCTCGAAATAACCAATCAGCTGTAAGTATTAAGGAGGGGGCGGGGCATCTCTTCTATAGCGGTCTGCCGGAGTGTACAGTCGATGCTTACACCTCAACACGTTAGGTTAGGTTGAATATAGACAGTGTGTGGATATAGATAGCGTGTGGATATAGACAGCATGTGGACAAAGTGTGAACATAGCCACAACAACTCACAGGGTATTGAAAGGTGAGAGGGTAGTCAGTTCAAGGCCAGATGGAGTACAATCCTCACTACCACCATCCACTCTACTGGGGTGTATACAACCGGAACACTTCGAGTCGGAGGTCTCAGGAACTCTCACTCAACCCGTCCTCCACCTGCTCTCGATAGCGTGGATGCCATGAAGATTTCTTCTTCCATCGAGACATACCTTTAAGCGGCGGAGATGTCATTGGCGGCTCTCTCTCTCCCGCCACCTTGGTGATGGTGGTAAGGCTTCCGTCGACCACCTGTGGAGATGTAGATATTTATAATTCTCGATATAATCACATAGGAAAAGTGTGGGTGGGTGTGAAATATATAAACTTACATGAGATTTAGACATAATAATACGTTCAATACATTTACAGGGCTGTACAGTACATAAATCAGGAGTTGTTTATTAATTTAACAATAGATGGGATGGGATGGGGTGTGTGTGTGTGTTATAAAACTCACAATAGTCAGGTTAATATACAGAGTTCAGAACAGTAAACATAACAGTGTGGTAAATATATTAAGTTTCAAAACATATTATATAAAATGTGTCTTGTAAATGAGTGTTATATTTTAGCCAATGATTTAATTGATAATATTTTACAGTTTTTATATTAATACCATATATCCTTTACAGTAGTTAGATTAATGAGGCAGTTAGGTTATTAAATGAGTCGCCTGGCAATTACAGATTTCAGCTCTCTCAAACACGGAAAAAATCCCTCATCCTCAAAACTTTCCGGGTCTCGGGAGAATTTTATCGGAACTTTACGGAAAATGTTTCCTTGAAAAATCGTTCCCAAAGGCGTAATTTTCCGGAATATTCTGGGTTTGGGAACGATTATTCGAGAAAACTTCAATTCCGTCTGTCGGGGAGTTCCAGGTTTGAGGGATTGCAATACTTTTTCTTTAATGTAGTACAGTGTTATAGTCAGGTCTGTTTATATACATAGAAAAATTAATCCTATTGACTTCAGAATATATCTTAATATGGCCTCAAAATGGCCATGATATTAATCAGAATCCCCCAAAAACTGAGGAGAGTCTTACAGCACCTCACCAAAACCCTCAACTGGATGGAGTCGTCACGTTCCCCCAGCTACATCTTCTTGGACCCCACCTCCTGGATCTGCCCCTGCACGATATAGTTCATCCTGTACCAAGATTAACATTATTGTGGCGGCCGAGTCTTATAAGGAAGACCAATGGTGTAACTGTAGGTATAAAGCAACATATCCATAGACTCTTCCACTCATCTCTGTTAAATGACAACAAACATTAATGCAGTTCCTCCCGACTTCAGACGGGTTAGGGACCAAATCCAGGTCGTAAAGTCGAAAATGGCAAAATAATACATAGAAAATCTAAAATGGTTGTCTCTTTTCTTCTCAGCTCCACAAAACTCTCCTTTTAAGCTGGCCAGCATTTTAAAGTGAATTACAAACGAAAATTTTCTCTCTGCGTACTAACGTTGGGACTCAATCGTAATTTATTAAAAAATGCAGTACGACTAGGCGTCGTAGGTGCAAGTAATTAAATGTGTGTGGGTGAGTGGCCAGGTGTAGGGTGGTCGTAAGATGCGAATTGATGCGTGGAGTATCATAGATTGAGTAGAAATGAGTCTTGTGAATTGATCAAGAAGTGCGGGTAATTCGTAGATGCGGGTGGTGCAAAAGGTGCGGGTGGTCGTGGTCTTGGTGGGTAGGTGGGGTGAAATGAGTGGGTGCGTGGAAGTGGGGTGTCGTGAGTGCGGGTGGAGTGCATTAGGTCTGAGGAGCTGCACTTCATGTAACATTCATAACTAAAGGTTTAGGTCAGTGTGGGATAAAGTTCACACCCCTAGTTAAGTTACATCTTTACTTTGTCTCATTTAGTAATATTTAATTCAGGATCACGAGTCTCTAAGGTTGTAATATGTTTCACGAGTCCTGGTTTGACCATGTGTTCTCAGAGTCTCTCAAAGGTTGACCAATATGTTTCACTTAGTCTCTAAAGGTTGACCAACATGTTTCATTTAGTCTCTAAAGGTTGACCAATATGTCCTGGAGTCTCTGTTGACCAATATGTTTCACAGTTCTAAGGGTTGACCAATATGTTTCCACTAGTCTCTAAAGGTTGACCAATATGTTTCACAGTCTCTAAGTGACCAATATGTTTCAAGTCTCTAAGGTTAACAAATTTTAGTCTCTAAAGGTTGACCAATATGTTTCACATAGTCTCTAAGGGTTGACCATAATATGTTTCAATGAGTCTCTAAAGGTTGACCAATATGTTTTACCAGTCTCTAAAGTGCCAATATCAGTCTCTAAGGTCAAATATGTTTCAAGTCTCTAAGGGTTGACCAATATGTTTCACGAGTCTCAAAGGTTGACCAATATGTTTCACTTAGTCTCTAAGGTTATTAATATGTTTCACTAGTCTCTAAAGGTTGACCAATATGTTTCACTAGTCTCAAAGGTTGACCAATATGTTTCACGAGTCTCAAAGGTTGACCAATATGTTTCACGAGTCTCTAAAGGTTGACCAATATGTTTCATGAGTCTCTAAGGGTTGATTAACATGTTTCACGAGTCCCAAAGGTTGACCAATATGTCCACAGGCTCTAAAGGTTAACCAATATGTTTCCACGAGTCTCTAAAGGTTGACCAATATGCTCACGAGTCTCTAAAGGTCTTTCAATATGTTTAATGAGTCCCCAAAGGTTGACCAATATGTCACAGTCTCTAGGTTGACCAATATGTTTCAGAGTCTCTAAGGTTGCAATATTCAGTCCTAAGTTACCATATAATATGAGTCTCAAAGGTTGACCAATATGTTTCACGAGTCCTAAAGGTTGACCAATATGTTTCACAGTCTCTAAGGGTTGACTAAATGTTCCACGAGTCTCAAGTTGCAATATGTTCCAGAGTCCCCAAAGGTTGCTAAATGTTATTTGAGTCTCTAAGGTTGACCAACATGTCACGATCCAAGGGGACCAATATGTTTCACGAGTCTCTAAAGGTTGACCAATATGTTTCACGAGTCTCTAAAGGTTGACCAATATGTTTCACGAGTCTCTAAGGGTTGACCAATATGTTTCACGAGTCTCTAAAGGTTGACCAATATGTTTCACGAGTCTCTAAGGGTTGACCAATATGTTTCACGAGTCTCTAAGGGTTGACCAATATGTTTCACGAGTCTCTAAGGGTTGACCAATATGTTTCACGAGTCTCTAAAGGTTGACCAATATGTTTCACGAGTCTCTAAAGGTTGACCAATATGTTTCACGAGTCTCTAAGGGTTGACCAATATGTTTCACGAGTCTCTAAGGGTTGACCAATATGTTTCACGAGTCTCTAAGGGTTGACCAATATGTTTCATAGCCCTAAAGGTTGACCAATATGTTTCACGAGTCTCTAAAGGTTGACCAATATGTTTCACGAGTCTCTAAAGGTTGACCAATATGTTTCACGAGTCTCTAAGGGTTGACCAATATGTTTCACGAGTCTCTAAGGGTTGACCAATATGTTTCACGAGTCTCTAAGGGTTGACCAATATGTTTCTCCAGTGTGTTGTGGTGTTTTAAACGGATCTGACCTTTATTGTTGGTGGAAATTGATCGCTTGACACCCCCCCCCAACAAGAATGAGGGACTCTGGCATATCAGGGATTTGGGGTGGGAGAGAAGTCGAGTCATCTAACCTAACCAAACCTAACCTAACCTAACTAAACTTAACAAAACCTAACCTAACCTAACTCCTTAGCCGAGGTCTCCGCCCATGGGACCCCCGGTAGGCCTAACCTGGACCCTTAGCCAGTGACAGGACCCTGGTAGGCCCACCTGACCTCACAGACAGACCCCTGGTAGGCCTAACCTGACCCCCTGGCCAGTGACAGACCCCTGTAGGCCTAACCTGACCCCCTAGCCAGTGACAGACCCCCTGGCAGGGCTCCAACCTGACCCCTCAGCCAGTGACAGACCCCAGGCCTAACCTGACCCCTAGCCAGTGACAGACCCCTGGTAGGCCTAACCTGACCCCCGGTAGGCCTACCTAAATGCTTCAGTAGTTAATAACTTTAGGAGTATTATGTCTTAGGGAGCATTATCGGGTATAAACACAATATATCGGATACAGACACAATAAATCGGATATAAACACAATAAATCGGATATAAACACAATATATAGGTTTAAAATCCACCTTCAAGAGCTGTGGTAGAGTTGTGGTGTGGTAGAGCTGTGGTAGAGGTGTAGTAGGGGTGTAGTAGTGTGGTAGAGGTGTGGTAGAGCTGTGGTAGTGTGGTAACCAAGGCAACGGTCTATAAACACTGAGAATTAAGGAAAAAAAAGAGTGAAAAAAACTCCTCCATGGAGACGTTACCTGAGAGGGACTGATGACTGAACACCGAGAACAACTCTAACTACTGTACCACCTTGTTAACCTGGTGTTTGAGGCTTTTAACTCATATTTGTATCGTTTTTATCAATATTTATGTTTTTTTTTATTGTTTTTTACTTTGAATTTATGTTTTAATGATATATGAGCAAAAATGGATATATATTGGAATTGGTTTTATTTCATATATTTACCTTTAATAATGTTATTTTAGTGCTATTAGTCCCATAACAATTTATTTTTACGTCAAAATAAATAATTCCAAATAAACTTAGTGATAATATAATAAATAAATAATTATATTACAATAGTTTGGTTTGTTTAATGTTATTTCGTGTTTCAGAAGCACAAGGTATAAATATACTTTAGAAACATATAAAACCTTATTTAAAATTAATTACATTATTATACATTAAATTTATATATACTATAGATATTTAAATTAGTTTTTTGCTTTAAATTAGTAATAAAACAGGTTAAAGAGGTTTATTTAAGGTATATATATATTTTGACCCATCACCTCTCTGGTCTAATGTTTATTTACATGTAGCCGTTGTCATGGTAACCACGCGCCTACTACATGTATAAATAATTTCTAAAACAGATTTTTTCTCATTTAATAAAAGTATATTTATTATATATGTAAAATAGTTAAAATAAGCAGACGACAGAACGCTTGAGGTACTTCAATAAGTTATCAGATCAGTTTATTGATTACCGCCCTAAGTAGCAGCGTCGCTAATGTTAATGTATTACCACGAACACTACCAGATTCATGGTTAAAGTAAATTTAATTAATTAAACCTATTTTATCATAACCAAAACTAATATAATACTCGTTTGGTTGTCTTGTTCTATATATTTTATTATTGTTTTATTTATTTTATAAGTCACCAAGGAGCCATTGAGGTGTCAGTACAGGACGACCCAGCCTTCTCACCTGTGACTCGGCCTAAGACTCGAACAATGGACACAGCAGGGAGAGACTCTGTACCACTATATATGAATAATGAATCTTAAATTATAATAAAACACTTAATTATATTTACTAATCAATTTAACTACACTATCTACCATTACAAATTATAATAAAACATTCTAATTATATTTATTAATCAATTTTAACTACACTATCTACCATATAAATTATAATAAAACACTTAATTATATTTACTAATCAATTTAACTACACTATCTACCATATAAAAAGATACATAATTATAATAATCCCAAATAAAGTTGAGGCATTGAACAGCTTCTTTTCCACAGTGTTCACAGTGTCTATGTGATGGATGTTCACCTTCCTGTGTTAGAGGACAGACAGTTCAACACAGCACTGACCCACAGTGTTCACAGAAGGGGGTGTTAGAAATAAACTGTCAAAGCTAAAGGTCCATAAGAGTCCTGGCCATGTAACGAGCTTGGCGAGTCACTGAAGATCCTGTTGTGTAAATGCCTGGGTGAACAAAAGGTCCCAGTGATTGGAAAGTGGCTTATGAGAGTCCTGAAGAAGGGCGATCATCACTCCACAGACCAGCATAATATGTAAAGTACTTGAGAGTATCATCAGAGATAGCGATGGAACACTGCTATGAAACAACCTTGTAAAGAATTGCCAACAGGGTTCTATGCCGGGGTCCTGCTGAACACTTTAACACGAGGATAATTCAGAGGGCTTTATTTAGCATTTTCTCGAGCTTGTCAACACCTTTCCCGTCACGAAGGACCAGGGCTGGTGCGTGGTAATCTACCAGAGATCTTATATAGCCTAGGTACAGTGTTTTAACTATTCTAATATTAGCACCATAATGTGGGCTGTACCTCGCTACACTTGTAAGAGGTCTCAGTCTGTCAGTACATTGGCAGGTTAGCTGTTGTATGGCAGGTAGGGTACAAGGGACGGAGACACTAAGATATTTAAAAGAAGAAACATAGTCAATAGTGTTGTTACCTATCTTGAACTTGGTGGGGCCGCGTTTGAGGTTTCCAGCTTGTTTGTTGAACACCTTAGTTTTGTCAGTGGAGATAATGAGACTACTGCTGGTGGTGTTGTGATGGTAGTGGCGGTAATCCCTGGTTCCCTGTGGTGGGTCTACCTAGACTTGCTACTTCGGTTGCCATTTCTATGTATTTAATGTATAAAGTAAGAACAATTGTGTCATCGTCTGGTGTTTTGACAAATACAGCTACTCCTCGACATACGACCACCCGGACATATGACCGCCGCAGTCGCACAAATTTTTCATGTTACGTATTTTCTAGTACTGAAACGTTTTGGTCCCGTACGACAGTGTGGGCTGGGCCGCCTCGTGGTGCACAGCATCCACGCTGTAGTGCCTCAGTTGGTGTTTGGCAGTCGTTGGTAGTGATCGCGCTGTGTACTGACAATATTTTCGTTTATAATTCCCTTTAAAATGACTGGCAAGTGTAAAGTGAGAGTTCTGGTGGAGCTGAGAAGAAGAGGAGATCAATAATTATTTAATGTGGATGAAACTGGATTATTCTGGAAGCGCATGCCAGAACAGACATACATCCACAAAGAGGCAAAATCCATGCAAGGATTCAAGGACTGAATCACACTTCTGTTGGGGGGAATGTAGCTGGTTCAAGGTAAAACCCGTCATGATATATCATTCAGAGAACCCCAGGGCTTTTAAACATGTCAGCAAGTCACACACTGCCAGTGTTTTATCGCAGTAACAAGAAAGCCTGGATGACCCTAGTACTGTTTGAGGATTGGTTCATGAATTGTTTCATTCCACGAGCCAAGGAGTATTGTCTGCAACAACGGATTCCATTCAAGATTTTATAAATTTTAGATAATGCTCCGGGACACCCACCACACCTGGACGACCTGCACCCTCATGTTAAGGTAGTCTACATTCCACCTAACACTACCTCTATCATCCAACCCATGGATCAAGGTGCTATTGCTGCTTTTAAAGCGTATTATTTACGCACGACCTTCGCTCAGGCCGTTGCTGCTACTGAAGGTGAGAAAACTCTCAGAGTTTTGGAAGGACTACAACATTTTGACATGTATAAAGAACAGCATGGGATGAGGTTACAGGTCAGGGCATGAATGGAAGAAGGTCCTGAAAAGATATGTGAACAGTTTCAAAAGATTTAATGAAGATGAAGTTATTTCTGAGATTAGTAACAAGATAGTGGAGTTGGGTCAACAGCTTGAGTTAGAAATTGATAATGAAGATGTTGAACAGTTGGTTGAAAGTGTATCAGAAGAGCTCAGTAACGAGGATCTTATTGAACTGGAGGCACAGAAAATTGCAGAGGAAGAAGAGAAACATAATGTAGAAGAAGAACCTGGACCCACCAAAAAGTTTCAGTTAAACAAATGGCAGAGGCATTTGTTACTATTAATAAGGGGATGAAAATGTTTGAAGATATGGATCAAAATTATTAGTGTTTTGCCAAAGTTGACAGAATGACCCAAGATGCACTTGTTGGCTACAGAGAGATATACAATGAAAAGAAAAGGCAAACTGTGCAGTCTAAATTGGACATAAATTTTAAGAAGTCCCCCACTGCTGTCTCCTCACGCCCCACCACTGCTGCCTCTTAACTCCCTAAAGATGATCCAATACCTTCAACCACCAAGTGATCTGAACCCCATCAATATGGAGCCATGGTTAGGTCGTGGGACACAGACGATGACCCTGGGGGTGCTGTCGACCCTGGGGTGATGGCACCTCAGGGTGTTAGAGGCTGCTGTGTTGTGAGTCATGGATGAGTTCTACTGCCTGGGTGACATGATCAGTGCTGGAGGGGGTGCTGAAGGCTGCTGTGTTGTGAGTCATGGATGAGTACTACTGCCTGGGTGACATGATCAGTGCTGGAGGGGGTGCTGAAGGCTGCTGTGTTGTGAGTCATGGATGAGTTCTGTTGCCTGGGTGACATGATCAGTGTTGGAGAGGGTGATGAAGGCTGCTGTGTTGTGAGTCATGGAATGGGTTCTGCTGCCTGGGTGACATGATCAGTGCTGGATGGGGTGCTGAAGGCTGCTGTGTTGTGAGTCATGGATGAGTTCTGCTGCCTGGGTGACATGATCAGTGTTGGAGAGGGTGATGAAGGCTGCTGTGTTGTGAGTCATGGAATGGGTTCTGCTGCCTGGGTGACATGATCAGTGCTGGATGGGGTGCTGAAGGCTGCTGTGTTGTGAGTCATGGATGAGTTCTGCTGCCTGGGTGACATGATCAGTGTTGGAGAGGGTGATGAAGGCTGCTGTGTTGTGAGTCATGGAATGGGTTCTGCTGCCTGGGTGACATGATCAGTGCTGGATGGGGTGCTGAAGGCTGCTGTGTTGTGAGTCATGGATGAGTTCTGCTGCCTGGGTGACATGATCAGTGTTGGAGAGGGTGATGAAGGCTGCTGTGTTGTGAGTCATGGAATGGGTTCTGCTGCCTGGGTGACATGACTATGTTGGAGGTGCTGACAAGCAAGCAGAGTCATGGATGAGCACTGCTGCCTGGGTGACATGATCAGTGCTGAGGGGTGTTGCAGGCTGCTGTGTTGTGAGTCATGGATGAGTACTACTGCCTGGGTGACATGATCAGTGTTGGAGGGGGTGCTGAAGGCTGCTGTGTTATGAGTCATGGATGAGTACTACTGCCTGGGTGACATGATCAGTGTTGGAGGGGGTGCTGAAGGCTGCTGTGTTGTGAGTCATGGATGAGTACTACTGCCTGGGTGACATGATCAGTGTTGGAGGGGGTGCTGAAGGCTGCTGTGTTGTGACTCAGAAGAGGCTGCAGCCTTTATTGGTGATAAGAGGACTGATCTTGTACTGTAATTTGAAGGGATAGAGAGAAGCTTAATGTTGAAATAAATGAAGAATAAGTTTATTTATTTATTGTCATATAATATTGAAGTAATAAAATAATAATAATAATAATAATAAAAATACAATAATAATAATAATAATAATAAACACTATTATAAACACAGGTACAGAAATATACAGGCAAGACCATGTAATGAATACAGTTCTGGTGACGAAACATAACCTAACCAAAATACTAATATTTAACACAAACCTCATGAGATAAATTTGGGCCCCTAGTATTATATATGGTTCAGCCCCCCACCCTGCCCCCCCCCACCCCCACCTCAATTACTCTCCCCACCTTATCTCCCAGACTATCCTCCCCAGAATACCCAATATACAGTTTAAATTAACACTGTACACCTCCCTTCCCCACTCACACCCCTCCCTCCCCCCTCCCTCTCGGTGTCTCCCAAACCCAGCTGACCTCCCCCTCCCTCCCAAATCCCACTCAGCTAAAATTTGAAGGATCGGTGAATCGTGACGTTAAGATATAGAAGAGGGCCGGCAGAGGCACCAGGGCACAGAGGGGGCCATGTAGGACTCCTTCCCTCAGCTGGGTGATGGCAAGGAGTCCCCAGTGTCCTAGCAAGATGACCAGGTTTCTCACTTCCATGACGCATTCCATTAGTAGACCGGGTATTGACTGTGGGGAGAGTGACTGTTAACTGGTCTGGTAGTGACTGGTGTATTGACTGTGGGGAGAGTGACTGTTAACTGGTCTGGTAGTGACTGGTGTATTGACTATGGGGAGAGTGACTGTTAACTGGTCTGGTATGACTGGTGTGTTAACTGTGGTAATTAACTTGTGTATTAACTGTAGAGAGAGTGACTGTTAACTGGTCTGGTAGTGACTGGTGTGTATTGACTATGGAGAGTAGCTGTTAACTGGTCTGGTAGTGACTGGTGTGTGTGACTATGGGAGAGTGACTGTTAACTGAAATGCTGGGTAGCAGGCTGGTGGTATTGCTGTGGTAATTAACTTGTGTATTAGCTGTAGAGTGACTGTTAACTGGTCTGAGTAGTGACTGGTGTATTGACTATGGGAGTAGCTGTTAACTGGTCTGGTGGTGACTGGTGTATTGACTATGGTGGCTGGTGGCTGGGTCACCAGGCCATGACTGAGGTGTGTTAACTGTGTGTGCTTGTATTAACTGTAGAGAGTGACTGTGCTGGTCTGGTAGTGACTGGTGTATTGACTATGGGGAGAGTGACTGTTAACTGGTCTGGTAGTGACTGGTGTATTGACTATGGGGAGAGTAGCTGTTAACTGGTCTGGTAGTGACTGGTGTATTGACTATGGGGAGAGTGACTGTTAACTGGTCTGGTATGACTGGTGTGTTAACTGTGGTAATTAACTTGTGTATTAACTGTAGAGAGAGTGACTGTTAACTGGTCTGGTAGTGACTGGTGTATTGACTATGGGGAGAGTAACTGTTAACTGGTCTGGTAGTGACTGGTGTATTGACTATGGGGAGAGTGACTGTTAACTGGTCTGGTATGACTGGTGTGTTAACTGTGGTAATTAACTTGTGTATTAACTGTAGAGAGAGTGACTGTTAACTGGTCTGGTAGTGACTGGTGTATTGACTATGGGGAGAGTAACTGTTAACTGGTCTGGTAGTGACTGGTGTATTGACTGTGGGGAGAGTGACTGTTAACTGGTCTGGTAGTGACTGGTGTATTGACTGTGGGGAGAGTGACTGTTAACTGGTCTGGTAGTGACTGGTGTATTGACTGTGGGAGGTAGCGGGATTGCTAACTGGTCTGGTAGTGACTGGTGTATTGACTGCGGGGAGAGTGACTGTTAACTGGTCTGGGTATGACTGGTGTGTTAACTGTGGTAATTAACTTGTGTATTAACTGTAGAAGTGAACTGTTAACTGGTCTGGTGGTGACTGGGTGTATTGACTGTGGGAGAGTAACTGTTAACTGGTCTGGTAGTGACTGGTGTGTGTGGGAGAGTGAGCTGTTAACTGGTCTGGTAGTGACTGGTGTATTGACTGTGGGGAGAGTGACTGTGCTGGTCTGGTGGTGACTGGTGTGTTGACTGTGGGGAGGTGACGGTTAACTGGTCTGGTAGTGACTGGTGTATTGACTGGGGAGGTGACTGTGCTCGTCTGGTACTTGACTGGTGTGTTAACTGTGGTAATTAACTTGTGTATTAACTGTAGAAGTGACTGTTAAACTGAACAGGTAGTGACTGGTGTGATGACTATGGGAGGTGACTGTTAACTGGTCTGGTATGACTGGTGTGTTAACTGTGGTAATTAACTTGTGTATTAACTGTAGAGAGAGTGACTGTTAACTGGTCTGGTATGACTGGTGTGTTAACTGTGGTAATTAACTTGTGTATTAACTGTAGAGAGAGTGACTGTTAACTGGTCTGGTATGACTGGTGTGTTAACTGTGGTAATTAACTTGTGTATTAACTGTAGAGAGAGTGACTGTTAACTGGTCTGGTAGTGACTGGTGTATTGACTATGGGGAGAGTGACTGTTAACTGGTCTGGTATGACTGGTGTGTTAACTGTGGTAATTAACTTGTGTATTAACTGTAGAGAGAGTGACTGTTAACTGGTCTGGTATGACTGGTGTGTTAACTGTGGTAATTAACTTGTGTATTAACTGTAGAGAGTGACTGTGCTGGTCTGAGTAGTGACTGGTGTGTGACTATGGGGAGAGTAGCTGTTAACTGGTCTAGTAGTGACTGGTGTATTGACTATGAAGTGACTGTTAACTGGTCTGGTATGACTGGTGTGTTAACTGTGTGTGAGTGCTTGTGTGTGTGCTGTAGAGGTGACTGTTAGCACTGGTCTGGTGGTGACTGGTGTATTGACTATGGGAGTGACTGTTAACTGGTCTGGTATGACTGGTGTGTTAACTGTGGTAATTAACTTGTGTATTAACTGTAGAGAGAGTGACTGTTAACTGGTCTGGTATGACTGGTGTGTTAACTGTGGTAATTAACTTGTGTATTAACTGTAGAGAGAGTGACTGTTAACTGGTCTGGTATGACTGGTGTGTTAACTGTGGTAATTAACTTGTGTATTAACTGTAGACAGAGTGACTGTGAACTGGTCTGGTAGTGACTGTGTACACATAATAAATCACTAGTTAATCTTTATAAATTAAATATTATACAAAAATTATCACTTAAAGATTATAAACATTTAATTTATGCTGATGATAATCCAACCTCAACCTAACCTAACCTAACCCAACCTTAACCAAATGTGAAACGATTTCCTCCAATTCTCAGCACTAGGAATATTTAGCCACAATCACATTATTATCGGGATTTATCGGGAATTTTGGTCTTTTCCCGATGTCCCGATAAGCCAGCGTCAGTGAGCTAGTGGGCCGAGTTAGACAGTGGGCCAGTGAGTTAGTTGGCCAACCTTACAATAAAATGGCCCCAGATCTAGGATAAAGGGCCCCAAGATCTAGGATAAAGGGCCCCAGATCTAGGATAAAGGGCCCCAGATCTAGGATAAATGGCCCCAAGATCTAGGATAAATGGCCCCAGATCTAGGATAAATGGTCCCAAGATCTAGGATAAAGGGCCCCAGATCTAGGATAAATGGTCCCAAGATCTAGGATAAAGGGCCCCAGATCTCCAAGATCTAGGATAAAGGGCCCCAAGATTCAGGGATAAGGGCCCCAGATCTAGCATAAAGCCCCAAGATCTAGGATAAATGGCCCCAGATCTAGGATAAATGGTCCCAAGATCTAGGATAAATGGCCCCAAGATCTAGGATAAAATGGCCCCAGATCTAGGATAAATGGCCCAAGATTTAGGATAAAGGGCCCCAAGATCTAGGATAAAGGGCCCAGATCTAGCATAAAGTGCCCCAAGATCTAGGATAAATGGGTCCAGATCTAGGATAAATGGCCCCAAGATCTGTAGGATAAATGGCCCAAGATCTAGGATAAATGGCCCCAGATCTAGGATAAATGGCCTAAGATCTAGGATAAAGGGCCCCAAGATCTAGGATAAAAGGCCCCAGATCTAGATAAATGGCCCCAGATCTAGGATAATGGCCCAGATCTAGGATAATGGTCCCAAGATTCAGGATAAATGGCCCCAAGATCTAGGAAATGGCCCCAGATCAGGATAAAGGGCCCCAAGATCTGGGATAAAGGCCCCAGATCTAGGATAAAGGCCCCAAGATCTAGGATAGGGGCCCAAGATCTGGATAAATGGCCCCAGATCTAGGGATAAAGGGCCCCAGATCTGGACAAATGGCCCCAGATCTAGATCAAAGGGCCCCAGATCTAGGATAAAGGGCCCCAGATCTAGGGATAAAGGGCCCCAAGATCTAGGATAATGGCCCCAGATCTAGGATAAAGGGCCCCAGATCTAGGATAAATGGCCCCAAGATCTAGGATAAATGGGCCCCCAGATCTAGGACAAATGGCCCCAAGATTCAGGACAAAGGGCCCCTGAGCTGGAAGGGCCCCAAGAGCTAGGATAAAGGGCCCCAAGATCTAGGATAAATGGCCCAAGATCTAGGGATAAAGGCCCCAGATCTAGGATAAAGGGCCCCAGATCTAGGATAAAGGGCCCCAAGATCTAGGATAAATGGCCCCAGATCTAGGATATCTAGATGGCCCCAAGATCTAGGATATGGCCCCAAGATCTAGGATAAAAGGGCCCCAAGATCTAGGATAAAGGGCCCCAGATCTAGGATAAAAGGGCCCCAGATCTAGGATAAATGGCCCCAAGATCTAGGATAAAGGGCCCCAGATGTACACACAAACGTTTAGGTGTCACCCTACTCACGATGGGGTTAATGTTCCCGGGAAGAAGAAAAATAAAAAAAGTCGCAAATTGTAATATCCTGAATGATTGATTGGTTGATTGATTGGTTGATTGATTGATTGATTGATTGGTTGATTGATTGATTGGTTGATTGATTGATTGGTTGGTTGATTGATTGACTGGTTGATTGGTTGATTGATTGTGGTAATATCATCCCTGGTGACTCAACAGCTTAGTTCACTATGTTGCTTAATTAAAAGCTTAAAACACTTAAATAAAATAACGGAAGGTAAAAAATATTATAAGTAATAAATAACGTAAATAACAAGTAATAAATAACATAAATAACAATAAATAACATAGAACTTTCATAAAAAATATCGTAATAAGGAATCATTATAACATGGGGTTAAATCAGGTAATGTCCAAGCGTGTCAGACGATCGTATAACGTTAACGACATCATTAAAAACAAGTCTGGTCGTTATATGTCCACTTGGAGGCTAAGGGCAGTCTTGTAGGTGTAGTGAAGATGTTACTATGACTCACACACAGCCTCTAGGAGTCTCTGTTTGCTACACAATGTCAGGCTTCACCTCAGAGGCACTTCGCAGTCACAAAAACAGAGTAAAAACACCAGTCGGAAAAACACCAGTCACAAAAACACCAGTCACAAAAACACCAGTCACAAAAACACCAGTCACAAAAACAGAGGAAAAACACCAGTCACAAAAACAGAACAAACGATTAAAAAAAAAACGACGACACGAGTTTTTTTGTTACAAAGGTCAACACTTACAGTTCACTAATATTGTAACTCAAAATTTTATAATACGACGCCAGTTCCTTCACCATCACTGTGCCTTAGTGTGAGACGTGAACCAAACTTAACCTAACCAAACACCTAACTTAACACCAGGTGGAGCTAGGGTGTCTACGGTAATCATCAGGTAATTCTCAACAACATCATATGGCGATACTATATTAAGCAATCATGGTAATATTTAACACATATATATATTAATACAGATTATAATATATAGGTGTGCGTTTATTATGACACACACACACATGACTGACCTGGTCTAGCTGGAAGGCAAAGTGAGCAGCATTTGAGATGATGGAGAGGATGATCACCATGTATGGGAAGGAATAATCTGAAATAATAAAAAAAATATACATAAATTTTCTTTCTTTTACGAGCCACAGGTCATCAGCCCACCCAGGCACACCCGGGTACAGATCATCAACCCACCCGGGTACAGGTCATCAACCCACCCGGCCACAGGTCACCAACCCACCCGGCCAAAGGTTTTATTAATGTACAGAGAAGCATCTTGTTTAAAGTGAGACAGATTGTATGGAAACACAGAAGGCAGAGCATTCAACAGTGTGAGGAAAGAAGGATGTACACTGTGACACCAGCCCATGGTACACAGGATGCTACTTGTGTTACTTGATGTTTCTTGTGTTACTTGATGTTTCTTGGTGTTACTTGTGTTACTTGGTGTTTCTTGTGTTACTTGGTGTTACTTGGTGCTTCTTGTGTTACTTGGTGTTACTTGATGTTTCTTGTGTTACTTGGTGTTACTTGGTGTTTCTTGTGTTACTTGATGTTTCTTGTGTTAATTAGTGCCACTTGTGTTACTTGGTGTTTCTTGTGTTACTTGATGTTACTTGTGTTGTTTTGTGTTTGTGTTACTTGGTGTTTCTTGTGTTACTTGTGTTATTTGGTGTTACTTGATGTTACTTGTGTTACTTGGTGTTTCTTGGCATTACTTGTGTTACTTGGTGTTACTTGTGTTACGTGGTGTTTCTTGTGTTACTTGATGTTACTTGTGTTACTTGGTGTTACTTAAAGCTACTTACACCACAAATGTTCCCAGATTAACCAATAACCACATCACATTAACTGGGAAATAAACTGATACATAACTGGGAAATAAACTGATACATTAACTGGGAAATAAACTGATAAATTAACTGGGAAATAAACTGAAAAATTAACTGGGAAATAAACTGTTTCCTTACATATTAGTCCGGCTCCGACTGCATGGGTGACAATGAGGGCCGGCAGGAAGTACAGGGCCGAGTAGATGGCCGTCTTTCCTCGGCCGGGCAGGAGTTTGGACGGGAGTATCAGCCAGACTAGTAACATCACCATCAAGCATAATGTGTAGAAAACAAACACCATAGAATATCTGGAAGAAAAACTGTATTAAAACACACACACACACACACACATTATCCACATGTATGGTAAAAATACCTACATAAGCCTTTCACACACACATGTACACACTAACAGGACCTGATACACTGTCACACACTATGGGGACCAACTTGAAAAAAACAGATTACACAAACGAAAAATTTTATAGATTTAAAATGTTAAAATTCGAGGATATTAACACCTACTGCTGTGCCCTCTTTGTTTACAAATCTGTGACTCACTTGCTTGACAATAATTATTCCCAGTTCCGTAATAATCAGAGATACAACTTAAGGCCCCCAGAGCTACTAAGACCACCCCCCATGTGCTCCTCTCAGTCCCAGACCTCCATAAAATATCCCAGTGTGAAGGTGTGGAACAACTGACCCATCCCAGCAAAGACTCCGCTCCCTTCCTTTAAATCTCTTAAAAAATATCTATTGTCTAAGTAATAATATTTCTTGTTATACCTACTATATATTCTTGCTTATATTGTACCACCAAAACCATTATATCAGAAATTATCATGTAAATAAATAAGTAATTACTATTGCAATAAATATAATACCCAACTAGTCATAATCCTGACGGCTCTGTCCTCTTGTTCCACCTTAATACACCCCTTGTACTGCTTCCCTCCCTTATTATTAATGTATATCAACTCAACTGTAAAATATGCATAACAGGTAGTTCTGCTATAACGCGATAATTGTGTTCTTGTAAAATATCGTGTTATAGAAAATCGCGTAATAGAAATAACAGGGCTTATGGAGAAAATAGGGTTAGGTGCAGATTACTCGAAATCGAAAAAATTTAGTAGTTAGCCTAACACAAAGGATAGCACAGTCTAAATAAATGTTACATTCATATCTAATAATGAAATCATACAGTAAATTTAACACTTTACCTTGAAAAAATATGAATGTAACTTGATGGGGGAGAAGGGTGATTTTGAGGTTGATAACATCAAGCTTCTCTTCAAGTGTTATATCCTTTCTTTTACGATAATCACCGGGAATTCTATCATCAGAATGCTTTTTGGAGATATTCTTCTTTACCATATTCACAGTTAATACCACAAAATTGGAGAAATAGTAAGCAAAAATCGCGTTATAGCAAACAAGCGATCGCGTTATACAAATATTGTTCCGAATTCATAAATCGCGTTAGAGCAAATTCGCGTTATCAAAACACGCGTTATAGCAGAACTCACTGTATACTTATAATACAAATGTAATAAATAAATAAATAATGAAGTGATAACCGAGGTAACATGTTGTTATTACCACCATACTACTGTACTATTGATACTAAATGCTACATAATACTTCCTTGAGATAAATGTATAGTATATATCAGGTGCCTACACACACTATCAAGATATGTACACACCATCCACATATGTACATACCATCCACATATGTACACACTATCCACACACACACACAGACAGACCCCAATACTCACAGTGGGTAGACAGCCTCCTGGGTAGAGTGCAAGACTCCCTCATAGTTAGGATCAGGGTTGTGGAAGAGTGGATACCAGTCAGCCAGTTTACGAATTTTACACGAGCGGATGTTGAATGATCCATAGGGCTCTGTTACTAGCAGCGTCACCACCGCCGCCACGCCAACCTCCACGATGGCCGATACATATAGAGCCATTACCTCTCGTGTGAACCTGTGTGATAAGGGTCGTTAGTACTGCTGACCTGACCTAACTTAACCTAACATAAACTAATGTAACTTAACCTAATCTTCCCTAACCTAACCTCACATAATGTTCAACATCAACAAGCAATAACAAATGTCAACAATAACATCAACTTACGTTCTTCTCTTAGCCGCTGCGTCTATACAACCAAGATGGAACGTCAGAGGTAACAGCCCCATGAACCCGAGGTAGAGTTTGTCGTAGAACTCTGGGGCGGCGCTACACTCTTCACAGGCGCTGTAGTTGTTACGTCTCAGGCCCCTCTCGCACGCCCCACACGCCGATCACGAGCCATTAACTAGCCTCGTGCGACCGCAGTAACGACCAGGGCAGTTTGATAGGCTGGTCACGACTCCTGGAATGACACGTATCATTAATAAATAAAAACAGAACCTAACCAAACCTAACGTAAACCAAACCGAACCTAACATAAACCTAACCAAACCTAACGTAAACCTAACCAAACCTAACGTAAACCTAACCAAACCTAACATAAACCTAACCAAACCTAACATAAACCTAACCTAACATAAACCTAACCAAACCTAACATAAACCTAACATAAACCTAACATAAACCTAACCTAACATAAACCTAACCTAACCTAACATAAACCTAACCAAACCTAACATAAACCTAACCTAACATAAACCTAACCAAACCTAACATAAACCTAACCAAACCTAACATAAACCTAACCAAACCTAACATAAACCTAACCAAACCTAACATAAACCTAACCTAACATAAACCTAACCTAACCTAACGTAAACCTAACCAAACCTAACGTAAACCTAACATAAACCTAACCAAACCTAACATAACATAAACCTAACCTAACCTAACATAAACCTAACCAAACCTAACGTAAACCTAACCTAACCTAACATAAACCTAACATAAACCTAACATAAACCTAACATTGTAGTGATGGGTTGTCAGACCACAGCTTACATCTCAGAAACAGTCCAGACTTGACCCGACATTAGGGGGGTCAAGTGTAGGGTAACTCGCGGCTGACCAAGGGTTATAAATCAGCCAGGCTCCCCTCCCATGTGACACATGTAAGAAGGCACCGGCCGACTCTCTCCCAATATATACAATAACCTACACCACAGAAGAAGTCCAGACCTGACCTCACATTAGCCAGGGCAAATGTAAGGAGACCCTTCGCCGCCCCCCCCGATCAGCTCAACCTGACGGCTCGCCTCCCAATATATAGGACGTCCTAGTCCTCCCTCTACCTAGAGTGAGAGAGAGACAGAGAGAGAGTGTGTCTTGTAACCAAGAAGGGCCAGCTACCACGTCCCCAGTCCCGCTCGAGAGAAGCCCGCCACTAAGTGTAACGAAGTCTCAGCCGGGTCCACCGACAGAGTGCTGTCAACTCAACGTGTAACAGTAAGTGCTGGCTGTGTAGACGGTAGAAGTGCGGTGATCCCGAACCTCCCCAACGATCGACTTAGTGAAGTGCCCATTCTAATTGTGAGGTTAGGTTATACGAGAATACCATAGTCTATCATAAATTGTGTACGAACCCCCCCATTAACCCCCCCTATTGAACTAGTAAAATAAAGCTGTAACACGCATTGGTGTTTTATATACTACACTTGTACTGAGCCTGTGTTAATATACAGTGTTGACATCACACCCTCGAGACACGCTACCATTTCCTCTCGCTATAATATTCTACTACTATAACCTCCTAACTTACCTCTTCATGTGAGATTTTGTCTCATTACAACATAAACCTAACCTAACCAAACCTAATCTAACCTAACCTAACCTAACCAAACCTAATCTAACCTAATCTAATCTAATCTAATCTAACCTAACCTAACCAAACCTAATCTAATCTAATCTAACCTAACCTAACCTAACCTAACCTAACCTAACCTAACCAAACCTAATCTAACCTAACCTTTAAAAATATTAAGAATTACTTTCGAGTTTATGGTCAGACTTTCATAACTACAGAACTTGTCAAGATGAGGACGTGTAGAGCAATGTCTGTGTGACGGAAACAACACATTTATTTAGTGAGATACAACCATATTAAAACCTACAGGTTATCTACAGGCTACAGGTGTCTACAGGTTACAGGTTATCTACAGGCTGCAGGTGTCAACAGGTGTCTACAGGCTACAGATATCTATAGGGGCCTACAGGCTACAGGTGTCTACAGGCTATACCCTAGTTGACCATCACCCCACCTTTCTCATAATGGAAGCCTTTAGTCTCCTTGAAGGTCACTACCCCACCCACGACACTCAGTAACACCAGTATAACCAAAGTGTTTCCGGCAGACATATTTTATGGCCTTAATTAAGGTTAAAACCGTCCTAGTGAGAGACAGTCGGCCATCATGTAAACAACACTTGGCACTATGTTGGTTCTGTTACCCCGGACGGATATATAATTCATATATTATTGTAGACATTTTATATACATTAAAGTGTATTTAAATTTATTACAATAAATAAATAAATGTTTTATTTTGATTTTAATTGGATTTTTAATGTTTAATTTAACATATAATTGAGTTAAAAATTTGTTTGTGGTATTTATTGTACATTAATATTCTCTAAGCGATGTCTTAGCCAATCAGCATTCATCTTTTTTCTTCTTCCTGACCAATCACAAGCCTTTCTTTAATATGTGAGTGATCATACGTATAAGTTTATTTACAAATTATCAAAGCAACAAATATAATTAATTATATTTATTTCGAACAAAAAATCATTAAATTATATAATAATTTTTTATTAAGACGATATATAATAATATCTATCTAATTACTAGTAAGATTTTTATTACTTTATATGCTTTCAACAGAGTACCTAAGATTTATATATTTAACACTAACAACTGCACTTATTGCTTTATATTACTTATTACTTATTATTTTCTTTACTTACATACTTTATCTTCTCCACTGATCCGTCACGTCGTTTTCTTTAGGTTAAGGTGGGGAATGGATGGGGGGCTCAAGACATGAGGGGCACAAGTCAGTGGGGGGTAAAGGCTGGAAGAGAAGTTTAATGAGTTAAACAGAGGGGGACGGCACCCCTTGTTTAACATATTACAGAGTTTGTTGGCGAACTAAGCTAACCTAGGATTTAGTATAAGAGCGTGGACCTGTGGTAGCATGGCTCGAGGGGTCAGGCCCATGGGTGGACCTGTGGTAGCATGACTCGAGGGGTCAGGCCCATGGGGACATGTAATTATGGTATCAAGCAACAGGAAGGAACAACGGCAAACACTGCAGGTGAATAATAGACCCAACAAATACAGTAGAGTCTTCATTTATGCGGTCAATTGAACCCGTGGAGGTCCGGGTAAACGAAATAACAGAACATATGGGATTAATTGAAATAGAGACTGAGCCGACCCCCAAACTCCACTTTTTCCGACACAATACCTACGTTGTAGTATAAATAACTTCTTAATTTTATGATGGTATGCACATACAATTAATAATTAAGAGAAATATCATTAATATTAGGTTTTTTAATACTTACGTTAGTAGAAGAGATGGCTGGGCACACAGGGATGGGGGGTTGGTTCCGAGGCAGAGGGCAGATTATTGGCCCTCACCTGTGTCACTTGTATCACTATCCACCACAGAGGCTTGCAGGGCCTCTTTGTCAAACCCCTCAAAGTCGATATTCTCACTATGACTGATTTGGGCCGGCTGTGTTGGGTGGCGGGTGAAGAACTTGGTAATGTTTTGTTGACTGGGCGACCTTGTGCGCACCCTGCCCGCGCCGCTTCCCAAACAAATGATGGAATGAATCGTGTAACCAATAATTGTCGGTCTGGCCAGGTGCCGTGTAAATGACCAAACTCGTAAACCAAATCCGCATAAATCGAGACTATACTGTACAATGGTTTATTAAAAACACAAAATGGTTATTAAAATGACGTTATATTAATGCACAAATAGGAACTCACTTTGTACCATGGCCCTCTGATCCAATTTCTACTTACACCACGACTGGATGTACATACACAATAACACACAAACTCTCTCACAACACCTTAGCACCATTAAAACCCATGGCAATGACACCAGTTACCACACTTGACTGCCCAAGCAGAACCAGACATAACCCTCAACAGCACCAGGAGTAATACTCAAGCAGCACCCGCCATGGTAGAGTTCCCATCTCGTGGCGCCTTCCAACAAACTCAGCCACAAGATGGGGGCTGGCAGTTGTTTGTTGGGCCGGATTACGTTATGGACTTGTAGTGGATACTTTCCCCTACAACTGCCGACTGATCACCTGCCGTTCGCTTACCAGCCAATCAGCTTACAGCCAGCTACGTCGACAGACTAACTCTCAGGTAAGGACGTAGGGGTACAATCGCCGACCAAGCTTGGACCTTCACCTCCCGCCTAGGATCAGCGCGCCAGCCGCCTCGCGCGTACTGCACGGTGATTGGCTCCGCACAATTCACACCTCGCATCTCTGATCCTGAGCAGTCGTATAAATACGCGTAGGCCTGGCTATGGAACTGATTCTACTCTACTCTCCTGAATCAGCAAGACCTCTCAACAAGCACCTCACCACACAGCAACTCCCTAGCACTGCACTGTACATACAATATATATACAGAAACGCATTGTGAGTTTCTCTTCTACCTCCATCCTGAGTGTGAGATATCTTACATGTGAGCCCATACAAAGAGATATAGACAAGCTAAGAGAATTTGACAACTGGCAACATACAGTACGCTACAAACTCACTAGTTGCGACTTGTTAAATGTGAATTTATATCATGTAAGTTTTAATCTAAGGTGGATCACTGTGGCGGACATAGATGGGTCGCGGGTTGGGTTGTTGTAGTGATGGCAGACTCACCAGGCGTGGGGACGCCCTCAGCTGATGGTCTGGGCTGTGAGGGTCGTCCAGGAGCTTGTCCCAAACCTTCTTCCCTAGGCGATGGAACCTGACGTTGGGGGCCCCTGTTTTATTTCTTAGGTGGCTGGTTTCAACTGTCTCCTGGTAGGGTGGAGCTTGACCACTGGCTGACCTCAAACACTTGTTTTGGAAGCTCTGTGGTTGTTGTAGTCTGGTCTTCCCGGGGTAACGAGTGGTATATGTGGCTACTCCAACACAGGCCTCACCAGCGCCTTGTACAGGTGGACTTGTATCTTCTCAGGCATCAGTTTAAAACGTTTTTATTTGGCTGCGATGACTTTGGCTTTATTTAGTCTGTCCTTCACTCGGTCACGTCTCTGTTACACACTGTTGGCAAGTACTGGGCATGTACTGGCTCTCTGTTACACACTGTTGGCAAGTACTGGCTCTCTGTTACACACAGTTGGCAAGTACTGGGCATGTACTGGCTCTCTGTTACACACTGTTGGCAAGTACTGGGCATGTACTGGTTCTGTTACACACTGTTGGCAAGAACTGGCTCTCTGTTACACACTGTTGGCAAGTACTGGCTCTCTGTTACACACTGTTGGCATGTACTGGCTCTCTGTTACACAGTTGGCAAGTACTGGGCATGTACTGGCTCTCTGTTACACACAGTTGGCAAGTACTGGGCATGTACTGGCTCTCTGTTACACACTGTACTGGACATGTACTGGCTCTCACACTGTTGGCAAGTACTGGCTCTGTTACACAGTTGGCAAGTACTGGGCATGTACTGGCTCTCTGTTACACACTGTTGGCAATACTGGCTCTCTGTTACACACCGTTGGCAAGTACTGGGCATGTACTGGCTCTCTGTTACACACAGTTGGCAAGTACTGGGCATGTACTGGCTCTCTGTTACACACTGTTGGCAAGTACTGGCTCTCTGTTACACACAGTTGGCAAGTACTGGCTCTCTGTTACACACTGTTGGCAAGTACTGGGCATGTACTGGCTCTCTGTTACATACTGTTGGCAAGTACTGGGCATTTACCCCAATTTAAGTTAGGTCAGGTCAGGTCAGGTTAGTGTTAGGTCAGGTGAGTCATGAGGTAAGCAAACGCACAATATAATTACACAATATATACTTTTATCTTCAGGTAACAAATACAGTAATTACAAAATATTAAATTGCTTAAAACTAACTTAATTACTCACTTAACAGCCACTTACTACTTAATTACTTACATACACACACACACACCACTTACACACAATGACTAGTACACCTTTCTTGCGCACACACACACACACACTATTAAACACACACTATACGCACACACACACACACATATATACATAAGTATCACATACTAATGGTGTCTTATGTAGTCTATGATGGTGTAGTGAAGATGATTATCCTGCATTTAACATCATCATCACCATCATTATCCAGTCACTGTAGTTGTTATAGCACGCGTCATCACCTCACACTATGCGCCGTCACCTCACACTCTGCGCCGTCACCTCACACTATGCGGACTTGGTGAAACAGCCCGCCCTTGATGGACACAGCAGGGAACTGAGCCACCCATTGGTGAACTAAAGTAGAGTGAATCTGCTCACAAAAACTCACATCAAGTAGTTCAAGTTGTGGGCACGTCTGGAGTAGTCTGAAGGTGGAGAGGGGGTTGTTAGTGAGAGGGAGAGGGGTGGAGAGGGAGGGAGAGAAGGGGGAGAGAGGGAGAGGGGGAGAGAGGGGTGAGAGAGGGAGAGAGAGGGAGAGGGAAGATAAGGAGGTAGGAAGAGAGAGAAGGACTATACTATTTAAATTAAGGTTTATAGTTTAACCCAACCCAAACTAACCTCCCCTGACCTCCCCACCCCAAACTAACACCCCAAACCAACCTCCCCACCCCAAACTAACCTCCCACCCCAAACTAACCTCCCCACCCCAAACTAACCTCCCCACCCCAAACTAACCTCCCCACCCCAAACTAACCTCCCCTGACCTCACCTGTAGACAGTATCAGGAGTGACATTTCTAGTGCCCATAATATCCAGCTGGGTAAGGCCGTGTGAGTGAGTTATCAGCTGGTGCAGATCATGATCAGTCAGTGTCCGCAGGGCTGTGAGGTAGAGCCTCTTGAGATCCTTGCAACCTCTGGCTAGATCACCCAGACCCTCTGTGATGCCTCCTGATAACCTGTGGATAGATCGGTAAACATACAGATAAATAGGCAGACAGACACAGTGACTCAGTGATGTTTACACAGGTACACACAAGACACACACAGGTACACACAAGACACACACAGGTACACACAAGACACACACAGGTACACACAAGACACACACAGGTACACACAAGACACACACAGGTACACACAAGACACACAGGTACACACAAGACACACACAGGTACACACAAGACACACACAGGTACACACAATACACACAGGTACACACAAGACACACACAGGTACACACAAGACACACACAGGTACACACAATACACACAGGTACACACAAGACACACACAGGTACACACAAGACACACACAGGTACACACAAGACACACACAGGTACACACAAGACACACACAGGTACACACAAGACACACACAGGTACACACAAGACACATCCTTGACCACCGAAGGGTCAAGACGTACCTGGCGCTCCTCTCGGAGCAGCCAGGTCAACTGTTAAGTTGGCCCATACCAACCCCCTCCCCTGAACCACTTCTCCCCACCGGAGTATCAACAGGTTCTCGCCAGAAGTTACAATTTCATTTGGGAAAGGAATGGAACCAGTGTTAAACAGAGGTGAACATTGGTGAACAGTGCTTGAGTCAGTGAGAACAACTCAACAGTAACAGTGGTATTCAAGTTAACCTTCACACAGTGAGGTCCCAGGTACCCAGTGATAACGGCCCGTGAGACCCAACAACCGGCGATGTGTTAATCCGTCTACGATAGGAAGGCCTGGGGCCACACCTCACTCATATAACACCATCTGTGAGGGAATTACTACACCACGTCAAGTCCCTCATAACACCATCTGTGAGGGAATTACTACACCACGTGATGCCCCTCATAACACCATCTGTGAGGGAGTTACTACACCACGTCAAGTCCCTCATAACACCATCTGTGAGGGAATTACTACACCACGTGAGGTCCCTCATAACACCATCTGTGAGGGAATTACTACACCACGTGATGTCCCTCATAACACCATCTGTGAGGGAATTACTACACCACGTCAGGTCCCTCATAACACCATCTGTGAGGGAATTACTACACCACGTCAGGCCCCTCATAACACCATCTGTGAGGGAATTACTACACCACGTCAGGTCCCTCATAACACCATCTGTGAGGGAATTCGTACACCACGTGATGCCCCTCATAACACCATCTGTGAGGGAGTTACTACACCACGTGAGGCCCCTCGTAACACCATCTATGAGGGAACTACTACACCACGTGAGGCCCCTCATAACACCATCTGTGAGGGAATTACTACACGTGAGGCCCCTCATAACACCATCTGTGAGGGAATTACTACACCACATCAGGTCCCTCCTAACACCATCTGGGAGAGAGTTACTACACTACGTGTTTGCTGTTCAACACCTACATTAATCTGAATGTTCACTGTATGTTCCTTTACCTTTCTCTAATGAAGGCTTTTGTTAAACCACCAATGTATGTAATAAGTCATTTATGTCCAATGTATATTTTCAGCCTTCGGGCTGCAGAACTTTTTCAATAAACCGTTAATTATTATTATTATTATTAAGACACACACACAGGTACTCACGCCCAGCCCAGGTCCAGGTCCTGTAGGGTAGGGATACAAGCTAAGGCTCTGAGGCCACGATTAGTGATGCCATGAGTCTTCCAGGCGGTCAGAGACACCAGGCCCTTGTTGAACGTGGCCAGGGTTAGGGCCACCTCATCCATATCCAGCTGTGTGCAGTTATCTGTGGCCAAGAGAGTTATTATTGACACCTAACTGTTGTCACCTGAGTTATTATTGACACCTGAGTTATTATTGACACCTGAATGTTATTGACACATGAGTTTTTATTGATACCTGACAGTCATTGACACTCGACAGCCTAGGTAGTAGGCAGGTACCAAACAGGGAGGTACTGGGAAGATATTGGAAGCATAATGTGTTGTCTAATGGTTGACTCTGCTGCTGCCATATGTGACCAAGTCCCAGGTTGATGATCTGACTTTCTGCCTCATTTACACACAGGGTCTCAATTGTTTCTCTGGCAGCACAGCACAGCACAGCACAGCACAGCACAGCACAGCACAGCACAGCACAACACAGCAACACAACACAACACAACACAGCACAACACAACACAGCACAACACAGCACAACACAGCACAACACAACATATATTGTTTCTCACTACAGGTATTGATCTTAATTTATTTTATTTCTTTATGGTTCTTTATTACTATTATTATTGCAGTGTTATTATTATTATTTTATTATTTTTATTTTTGTATTTTTGTTAATATATACAGTACTTATTTTTACCACAATAAAACATTCTGCAACAACAGAGCAACACTCACTTAAGCTCAGGTGTCGCAGTTGGCCAGCATGTTGCAGAAGAAGTTGCAAGGTGTGGAAATCTATGCGCGTCCGTGAGAGGTCCAACCTGCACAGTGCCCAGGCTTTCTTCAGCTCACCGAAGCCCAGATGGTCAACCTTAATGCAGTTAGCCATACTTAACTCTGTCGTTGAGAGTAAAGTAACAGTCAGGAACAGTAAGTAACAGTCTGGAACATTAAGTAACAGTCTGGAACAGTAAACTATGTAAAGTAACAGTCAGGAACATTAAGTAACAGTCTGGAACATTAAGTAACAGTCTGGAACAGTAAACTATGTAAAGTAACAGTCAGGAACATTAAGTAACAGTCAAGAATATTAAGGAACAGTCTGGAACAGTAAACTATGTAAAGTAAGTCAGGAATATTAAGGAACAGTCTAATATGTAAAGTAACACTCAGGAACATTAAACACTATAAAGTAACACTCATATGTTCCTTCCAACTAAAATACCTCCCTCCCTGCCTGACCCCTCTCCTCCCTCCCTGCCTGACCCCTCTCCTCCCTCCCTGCCTGACCCCTCTCCTCCCTCCTCCTCCCCTCCCCCTGCCTGACCCTCCTCCCCTGCCTGACCCTCCTCCCTCCCTGCCTGACCCCTCTCCTCCCTCCCTGCCTGACCCCCTCCTCCCTCCCTGCCTGACCCTCTCCCTCCTGACCCCTCTCCTCCCTCCTCTGCCTGACCCCTCTCCTCCTCCCCTGCCTGACCCTCCTCCCCCCTGACCCTCTCCTCCTCCTCCCTGACCCTCTCCTCCCTCCTGACCCCCCCTGACCCTCTCCCCCTCCTGACCCTCCTCTCCTCCTCCTGACCCCTCTCCTCCCTCCCTGACCCCTCTCCTCCCTGCCTGACCCCTCTCCTCCCCCACTCACCTTCAAGACTCAAGCAGACATTAGCAATCATATACAAACAATAATTATCAATAAAATGACAATTATTTAGCCTTAAAGTCGTCAGCTGTCGACCAGAAGAGTGTATGAACTCCATGAAGGTGTGAGTGTGTAGAGCATCATAAGGTCCACACCAGGAGAGGTCTAGTGCCTGGAGGAGGGAACACCGCCCAGAGAGGTATTCTAGGGTGGTGTTGTTGACCAGCCACCAACAGTTCTGTGGGGGAAGGGATGATTAGACTGTTTAATGACTGTAATAGACTGTGTGTAGAGCATCATAAGGTCCACACCAGGAGAGGTCTAGTGCCTGGAGGAGGGAACACCGCCCAGAGAGGTATTCTAGGGTGGTGTTGTTGACCAGCCACCAACAGTTCTGTGGGGGAAGGGATGATTAGACTGTTTAATGACTGTAATAGACTGTGTGTAGAGCATCATAAGGTCCACACCAGGAGAGGTCTAGTGCCTGGAGGAGGGAACACCGCCCAGAGAGGTATTCTAGGGTGGTGTTGTTGACCAGCCACCAACAGTTCTGTGGGGGAAGGGATGATTAGACTGTTTAATGACTGTAATAGACTGTGTGTAGAGCATCATAAGGTCCACACCAGGAGAGGTCTAGTGCCTGGAGGAGAACACCCAGGTTTCACCCCCGTGACTGTTGTCTGGTGTTTGTTCACCAGTCTGTTCCTCCGAGTGTTTCACCTCCTCCCGGTGGCTGTTCCTCCGAGTGTTTCACCTCCCTCCCAGTGGCTGTTCCTCCGAGTGTTTCACCTCCTCTCAGTGGCTGTTCCTCCGAGTGTTTCACCTCCCCTCTCAGTGGCTGTTCCTGAGTGTTTCACCTCCCCTCAGTGGCTGTTCCCAGTGTTTTTCTGTGGCTGTTCCTCCAGTGTTTCAAGTGGCTGTTCCTAGTGTTTCACCAGTGTTTCCTCCTCCCAGCTGTTCCTGTGTTTCACCTCCTCCCAGTGGCCCAGTGTTTCACACCCTGTTCCTCCAGTGAGTGGCTGTTCCTCCTGTTTCACCTCCCCCAGTGCTCCTCCCAGTGCTGTTCCTCCAGTGTTTCCTCAGTGGCTGTTCTCCAGTGTTTCACCTCCCTCCAGTGGCTGTTCCTCCGAGTGTTTCACCTCCCTCTCAGTGGCTGTTCCTCCAGTGTTTCACCTCCCTCCAGTGGCTGTTCCTCCGAGTTTCACCTCCCTCTCAGTGGCTGTTCCTCCGAGTGTTTCACCTCCTCTCAGTGGCTGTTCTCCAGTGTTTCACCTCCCTCCCAGTGGCTGTTCCTCCAGTGTTTCACCTCCTCTCAGTGGCTGTTCCTCCGAGTGTTTCACCTCCCTCTCAGTGGCTGTTCCTCAGTGTTTCACCTCCCTCCCGTGGCTGTTCCTGAGTGTTTCACCTCCTCCCAGTGCTGTGTGTCCCAGTCCTCTCCAGTGTTTCAGTTCCTCCTCACCTCCGGTGGCTGTTCCTCCGAGTGTTTCACCTCCTCCCAGTGGCTGTTCCTCCGAGTGTTTCACCTCTCCCAGTGGCTGTTCCTCCGTGTTTCACCTCCCTCTCAGTGGCTGTTCCTCCAGTGTTTCACCTCCTCCCAGTGGCTGTTCCTCCGAGTGTTTCCTCCTCCCAGTGGCTGTTCCTCAGTGTTTCACCTCCTCTCAGTGGCTGCTCCAGTGTTTCCTCCCAGTGGCTGTTCCTCCGAGTGTTTCACCTCCCTCCAGTGTTTCACCTCCCTCTCAGTAGCTGTTCCTCCAAGTGTTTCACCTCCTCCCGGTGGCTGTTCCTCAGTGTTCACCTCCCTCTCAGTGGCTGTTCTCCAGTGTTTCACCTCCCTCTCAGTGGCTGTTCCTCCGAGTGTTTCACCTCCCTCCCAGTGGCTGTTCCTCCAGTGTTTCACCTCCCTTCAGTGGCTGTTCCCGAGTGTTTCACCTCCTCCCAGTGGCTGTTCCTCCAGTGTTTTACCTCCTCCCGGTGGCTGTTCCTCCAGTGTTTCACCTCCTCCCAGTGGCTGTTCCTCCGAGTGTTTCACCCCTCCCGTGGCTGTTCCTCCGAGTGTTTCACCTCCCTCCCAGTGGCTGTTCCTCCCGAGTGTTTCACCTCCCTCCCGGTGGCTGTTCTCCAGTGTTTCCTCCCTCTCAGTGGCTGTTCCTCCGAGTGTTTCACCTCCTCCCCTGTTCCTCAGTGGTGGCTGTTCCTCCGAGTGTTTCACCTCCCTCCCAGTGGCTGTTCCTCCAGTGTTTCACACCTCCTCCCAGTGGCTGTTCCTCCAGTGTTTCACCTCCTCCCAGTGGCTGTTCCTCAGTGTTTCACCTCTCCCAGTGGCTGTCCTCCCAGTGGCTGTTCCTCCGAGTGTTTCACCTCCCTCTCAGTGGCTGTTCCTCCGAGTGTTTCACCTCCCTCCCGGTGGCTGTTCCTCCGAGTGTTTCACCTCCCTCCCAGTGGCTGTTCCTCCGAGTGTTTCACCTCCCTCCCAGTGGCTGTTCCTCCGAGTGTTTCACCTCCCTCCCAGTGGCTGTTCCTCCAAGTGTTTCACCTCCCTCCCGGTGACTACGTGTATTTATCAGTTATATAAGTGATCTGAGATACATCCAGCCGCACAAACTGTAGTCCATTACTTATTGTGTTATGTGTTTGTTTTTATTGTTTCCGTTTGTTTTATGTTTGGTACAAAACAAAGACATAATGAAAAGACTTCAATCTAAAACAAATTCATCTTTGACTGACTTTTTTATGATAAATATTTATAATTTTCTAACATCCTCTCTGAAGTACTAATGCCTTGAGGTCATTAATGCCTTGAGTTCATTAATGCCTTGAGTTCATTAATGCCTTGAGATCATTTACATTATCATAGTCCAGATATTTAACATTATATTATATAATAACAGCTCTACTGACCTATTGTAAACACATATAGTTACTAAATTATGAACCAATCAGCTGTTAGTATAGACGAGGGGCGTGGCTTATGGGCCAGATTAGCGTAGTAACACCTTGAAGTGTTTGCTTTATATACAAACAGTATAATTATACCTCAATTATGTAAACAGTATAATTAAACTACAAAAATGACCCAATATTTACAATAAACTCAGCCCCTTGTCTCACTCAGTGCCTAATATGGAATAATGAAAATAATGGAAACAATGGGATTTTAATTATGGATTTTTGCGGTGAATGCGTTGGGATCCTGTTTGTAATTGTTTGGTAGGTGTGGGCGATCATAGGTCAGGTGTCTATAACTCTGAGACTGCCTATACACATATTATGTATAGTAGGTAACATTTATGAGACCATGGACGATAAATTATGGTATATGAGGGCTGTCACCAGTCACACGTAACATTTATGAGACCATGGACGATAAATTATGGTATATGAGGGCTGTCACCAGTCACACGTAACATTTATGAGACCATGGACGATAAATTATGGTATATGAGGGCTGTCACTAGTCACACGTAACATTTATGAGACCATGGACGATAAATTATGGTATATGAGGGCTGTCACCAGTCACACGTAACATTATGAGACCATGGACGATAAATTATGGTATATGAGGGCTGTCACCAGTCACACGTAACATTTATGAGACCATGGACGATAAATTATGGTATATGAGGGCTGTCACTAGTCACACGTAACATTTATGAGACCATGGATGATAAATTATGGTATATGAGGGCTGTCACTAGTCACACGTAACATTTATGAGACCATGGACGATAAATTATGGTATATGAGGGCTGTCACTAGTCACACGTAACATTTTAGGGAGCATATCGATCCCCACCTGTACAGAAAGACTTTTAGACACAGCCAGTGGTGTATTCTTAATGACTGCAAGGCACGTATATAGTATCTTCAATAACACAGATTTAGTTTTAGATTCTTGACAGTTTTCACTCAGGAAAGTGGAGGAGACTCAGCGTCCTTCAGTGTATGCTGAAGGATAAGCCACACGCCCTCAATGGTCACATACACGTAACCATCGTAACAATAACATGCTAAAATATACTTTACTGTGTTTAAGGAATTTGAGCCATTTTAGTAAAGTTTAATACTTGTTTGCCTTGCACTGTATACCTACACTGTCTATATGCATGTTAAACTGTATACAATAGAAATGGACCTCAAATTCAAGGTTAGGTTAGGTATTATTTTATTTAAGGAATGTAATTACCACAGTCAGTCAATCAACCAATCATTGCTCACCTTAAGGTTCAGGTTCATATATAAACAAGGCTCAGAGGTGTAGCGGTGGAGGAGTCGACAGGTGAGTGAGAGGCGGCACAGCGTTCTCAGGTCCAGGTGGCGTAGAATGTACAGTATGAGTTCCTCCTGAGAGCGTAAACACACAGTGAGGGGAATGGTTTTGTTCCTCGATTTACAAAACAAAAACAAACGCCCTGTGAAGTTTTTTTTCTCGATTTACAAGACGAAAATAATCATGTGTGACGTTTTCTCGATTTACAAAACAAAAACAAACTTGCATTATCTTTTGATGATTTACAATGGTTGATTAGAATTATTTATCTGGAATGGAAACCTGATATAAACCAAAGGGGGGTCTCAATGCAGTCTTATAGAGGTAGTGTTTTATTTATTGCATATTTCCAGCTCACGGATTTGATGTTTTAATGGGAAAAATATACCACACACAGACACAAACAGATGCATATACACACATAAATACATATACACACACACATGAATGCATATACACACAGCCACATACATACACACATACTTACCGGCAACAGATCAAAATAACCTCCATTTGTTCCACCATCATCCAGAGCATCCGGCGCCTCACAGACATCCACCAGAGTTAGGGTCTTGCTTGGACAATCCTCCACCATCCGTGCATCCATCAGATCAGCCTTCTCCTCCCTGATTGGCTCATCCGCCTCCTTTGCTTCAGCCAATAGCCTCTGTACATTTTCTTCGGATAAGAGAAATCGGACACCAGCCAAGATGTCTTCCTCGCACCTGGTGACGGTAATATGGTGTTAGTGGAGATAATATGGTGTTAGTGGTGATAATATGGTGTTAATGACTCTCTTTCACCCATTCCCCCACACTCACCCATGCCCCAACACTCACCCATCACCCACACTCATCCATCACCCACCTGGCAGTATGTAGACCAAGTTTTATAACCTGGGAAGTAATAGTATCAAGACTGGCCACTTGGGTCCTGCTAGCAGTATGTGTCGACCCAACTAGCACAATAGCATCCAGGGCTGAGTAGTACGTCTGGCCGAGCTGGTCGAACTCTATCCTTAGTAAACTGAAATATATTGGGGTTACGTTAGGTATTGGTTGGGTTTGGTTGGTTTTTGGTTGGGGTTACGTTAGGTATTGGTTGGTTTTTGGTTGGGGTTACGTTAGGTATTGGTTGGTGTTTGGTTAGGTTGGGTTAGGTTAATATACAAGCTTGGTTGCTACTATATACTACACACTGTAACATCACCATAGGTACAACACCACTTACTTCACAACACCACCACAACACTACTTACTTCACAACACCACCACAACACCACTTACTTCACAACAACACCACCACAACACCACTTACTTCACAAGACGAGATGTATGCATTAAAGGCGGAGAAAAAATCCTTGCTTCACCCTTGAGTCCAGACTGTGGTTCACCAGCCCAGAGGAGCACCCAGGCATGACCCTCCAGTGACCCCCATATCCTCACTACACTGCCCGGGTGGTATGTCTCGTAGATATCCACACGGATCGGGTATACTGGGTGCTCGTATTTCACATCTGTGGAAGTGTATGGCGTTGTATTTTATGCGTATACGGTAATTATATATACGTACACACAGTAATGCAATGATTATATGCATACACAGATACAGTACAACAAACACACAGATTTATGGAAGGTGAACGCCATAGTTGAACATATGTAAACTTAACCTAACCCAAAATACTAAAACAAGCAAAAAAAAAACATAACAAACACACTAAAACATACAAACAACTACAACAAACACACCCAAACACGTGTCTCCGCAGCCATACATCAGGTCGAGTACTGTAGACACACAGACTTGACGTCAGAGCCAGGAGTAAGGCTTCAGGCACTTGTAGGAACTCTCTTGTATATTTCATGGTTAGGTTAGGTTAGGGTGGGTGGGGGGAGGGTGGGGTTGGTTAGGTTAAGGTAGGGGTAGGGTGGGTTAAGGTGGGTTAATGTTGGGTAGGTTAGGTTAAGCTGTGTGTGTTATATTAATGTCCACCGCCAGAGAAGCATCTTGTTTAAAGTGAGACAGATTGTATGGAAACACAGAAGAAGGCAGAGTATTCAACAGTGTGAGGAAAGAAGGATGTACTATAATGGGTTATTATAGTGTGACCCACATCCACACTGTGACACCAGGCCACGGTACACAGGATGCCGCCCGTTAAAGTACCTGTAAAAGAGAGAGAGTGACGCAACATTGTGGTGAAGAGAAGAGAGATTATCAACTAAAGGAGGAGAGTTAATAAGCCTTTGATTCCACCCTATCTAACAGTTGAAGAGCCACCCCAGATATGAGAGCAGTACTCCAAGTTAGGACCAATGAATCCCTTATATACTTGAACCAACAGCTCAGAAGTGAAGTACCTATGGCATCTGTACAGCATTCACAGCTTTCGGGAGGCAGCTTTAGCTATGTTGAGGATGTGTGGCTTCCATGACATATTAGAGGAAATGGTGAGGCCTAGCATATCTATTTTAGTACTTAGCAGAATAATAGTATCCTGAAATGTAATTGGTGGGAGATCATGTAAATTACAAAGTGTAATTGGTAAATACCGAGTTTTATTACAATTGAATTTAACCAAGTTTGTACCTCCCCATTCAGAGATGCTGCACAGATCAACATTGATAGCTGCAATGATACAATTAACTACAGTGTGTCTGTATGTACTTAACCTAACCCACCACCCATGCCATCGACCCATACCACCACCCACACTGTAACAGGGAAAATAATGTCCGAGTGTTTTATTGACAACTATTTTGGTATCAGTTCATAGACAGAATCAGACCAGCATATGGAGATGATCTATAACTCAGCATTGTTTGTTTATAGTCCACACACACACAAAGACAGACAGGTGCAATAGACAGACAGACTTGGGTACTTACCAATAAAGTCAACAGTGGGAGGCAACATAGGTCGAGGGTCGTCAATAGGGGTGGAAGACGAATCACATTTGTTCCACCATCGACCATAAGTCCTCTGTAATTATGTCAGAACTGTTATAAAATACACACACACACACACACACACACACACACACACACACACAAACACACGGGCCAAACAAGACTGCATTATATTGTTTAATTCGTATTGGTTAAAACATCAGTAATATTAACCCAATCCAACATGACCTGATATTAACCTAACATGACCTAACATTAACCTCACCTAACATGACTTAACACTAACCAAACATTAACCTAACCTAACATGACCTAACACTAACCTAACATGACCTAACATTAACCTAACCTAACATGACATGACCTAACATTAACCTAAAATGACCTGTCATTAATCTAACACTAACATGACCTGACATTATATTAACCTAATATTACTGTATACTCACATAACACTAACCTACTTTCAAAGAGTTAAACCATCGTCCTCAAAAGGTTAAATCATCGTCCTCAAAGGGTTAAACCATCATCCTCAAAGGGTAAACCATCGTCCTCAAAGGGTTAAACCATCGTCCTCAAAGGGTTAAATCATCGTCCTCAAAGGGTTAAACCATCATCCTCAAAGGGTTAAACCATCATCCTCAAAGGGTTAAACCATCGTCCTCAAAGGGTTAAATCATCGTCCTCAAAGGGTTAAACCATCATCCTCAAAGGGTTAAACCATCATCCTCAAAGGGTTAAACCATCGTCCTTAAAGGGTTAAACCATCATCCTCAATGGGTTAAACCATCGTCCTCAAAGGGTTAAACCAAGTAGGTAGTAGGCAGGTACCAAACAGGGAGGTACTGGGAAGATATTGGAAGCATAATGTGTTGTCTAATGGTTGACTGCTGCCATATGTGACCAAGTCCCAGGTTGATGATCTGACTTTCTGCCTCATTTACACACAAGGTCTCAATTGTTTCTCTGGCAGCACAGCACAGCACAGCACAGCACAACACAGCACAGCACAACACAGCACAGCACAACACAACACAGCACAGCACAGCACAACACAGCACAGCACAACACAACACAGCACAGCACAGCACAACACAACACAACACACATATATTGTTTCTCACTCTTGATCTTTTTTTAATTTTTGAATTTCTTTATGATTCTTTATTACTGACAACTGGTGTACACTGATAACTGGTGTACACTGAGACAACTGGTGTACACTGACAACTGGTGTACACTGATAACTGGTGTACACTGACAACTGGTGTACACTGAGACAACTGGTGTACACTGACAACTGGTGTACACTGACAACTGGTGTACACTGACAACTGGTGTACACTGAGACAACTGGTGTACACTGACAACTGGTGTACACTGACAACTGGTGTACACTGACAACTGGTGTACACTGAGACAACTGGTGTACACTGAGACAACTGGTGTACACTGAGACAACTGGTGTACACTGAGACAACTGGTGTACACTGAGACAACTGGTGTACACTGAGACAACTGGTGTACACTGAGACAACTGGTGTACACTGAGACAACTGGTGTACACTGAGACAACTGGTGTACACTGAGACAACTGGTGCTACACTGTCAACACACTGACAACCGGTGTGAGACAACTGGTGTATACGACAACTGGTGTACACTGAGACAACTGGTGTACACTGAGACAACTGTACACTGACAACTGGTGTACACTCGACAACTGGTGTACACTGAGACAGCCTGGTGTACACTGAGACAACTGTGTACACTGAGACAACTGGTGTACACTGAGACAACTGGTGTATACTGAGACAACTGGTGTAATACTGACAACTGGGTGTACACTGGACAACTGGTGTACACTGACAACTGTGTAATACTGAGACAACAACTGGTGTACACTGAGACAACTGGTGTACACTGAGACAACTGGTGTACACTGAGACAACTGGTGTACACTGAGACAACTGGTGTACACTGAGACAACTGGTGTACACTGAGACAACTGGTGTACACTGAGACAACTGGTGTATACTGAGACAACTGGTGTACACTGAGACAACTGGTGTACACTGAGACAACTGGTGTACACTGAGACAACTGGTGTACACTGAGACAACTGGTGTACACTGAGACAACTGGTGTATACTGAGACAACTGGTGTACACTGAGACAACTGGTGTACACTGAGACAACTGGTGTATACTGAGACAACTGGTATTCTGACTAATTGAACCTAACCTAACCTAACACTAACCTAACCAAACACTTACTATAAGAAAATGGTAACCTAACCTAACCCCATAAGGCAAAATCATCACAGGTGTTTAATCAGACAGACAGACAGACAGACAGACAGACAGACAGACAGACAGACAAACAGCCAAACAGACAGACAGACAGACAGACAGAAACTTATTATAAAAACATTAATCCACTAAAACGTCAATTTCTCCACTACAACACGAGGAGGTTTTGCCACGACTAACCAAGCAGTAAGCTGAAGAGAAGTCGCCATATTCCGGGTAAAGAGTTGGTTTGCCGATGATATTGTTCGCCACATAGGATATGGAGCCATCGCTGCCATATTGGGAACTGAAGTCGGTCACTTCCTTGACATATTGGTCGATAACGCACTGCATCTTGTATCTGGGGGTGTGGTGACATCATAAGGTTTAACTTTCAATTCCCAGTATTTTATTTACCACAGGACTTAATACTAACTTTTACTTACTGTATTTTATCATTTTATTGCCAGGTCTGGGAATATAGTTTGATTTATGAACTCGTGACTACATACAGTACGAGTTTGTGGTAATTATATGTTGACAGTTTTATTTTGGGTGTATTTTACTGGGAAGCAATATTTTTTCTCCGAGTATCTTTTCTCATAAGCAACTTACAGTAATGACATCTTTAGTTGGAAATGATAGATTCCCTTTGGTTTTTGTAGTGATTAATGCTCGAGTTTCATTAACATTTGGGGTCAATTGTACACTACAATATGCTTCACACTTCAAAGAATTCTTAAGTTTCACAGGAAAACCGGCTATATAGTTCCTCCCCGACTTATGACGGGGTTAGGGACCCAAATCTAGGTCGTAAGTCGAAAATGCCTAAATAATACATATAAAATCTAAAATGGGTGTCTCTTTTTCTTCTCAGCACCACAAAACTCTCACTTTTAAGCTGGCCAGCCATTTTAAGGTGAATTACAAACAAAAATTTTGTCTGTGTACTGACGTTGGGACTCGAAAATACGTAATTTGACAAAATTTTGATACGACTGAGGCGGGTCGTAAATCCGGGCGGTCGTAAGTCGGGGAGGAGCTTTATATACAACTATTTTCTCAGAACAAGGAGAGACCACACTAGGTGATGCCAAGTTAGTATTTCCCTCTTCTGAGAGCACATCAGACTAATCATTTGAATAATGTTATCTTCCTCATAGACCCTGTATGGTTTTATAAAGAGAAGAGTTAATTAAATTGCTAGATGGAACATTAGCATTACGATCGTTTAGATAGTTACTAGAGGCAGTTAGGACTGGGTTAGATTCTAAAGCCAAGCTATTTCCACGAGTCATTTCTTCAATGTCATTATAAGTTAACACCTTGCAGGCTGCCGAGCCGTGGGATTGCTGTTGCTCTCTCCTATACTTCTAATGTTGCCCCAAAATAGTTCTATATGATCCTGACTCATCTTGTAAGTTAAGAAGTAATATAAAAGTGATTTTGAAGAAACAATTAGCATTTTTAATTAATGGCAGACCTTTCCAACAAACAAGGAATCCAATAAATCCTGTTTTTCTTCTGGGTTGAACAACAGGTAACTTATCAGGCAGTAATGTTAAGGAAACCAGATACTGTTGCCCACTTTCAATGAACTTCATTACTTCTGAATTATTACCTCCTTCCAAGGGACGCTTCCTGCCGTAACTACACAAATTCCCAGAACTCACCAAGTCAAACGGTGCGTTGAGTGGACGTATGGATTTTACTGCTCCTTGGCAACCATGAAATCCGGGTGTCTTCTCATCCAAACAAAACTGGAGGGAGTTAGCAACAGATCACCAAGTAACTGCCCGGCCAATTTTACATTCATTTAACTCTTTACGTATTCAATATGTGAAGCTCTTAACTTGTTTCCCAGGGAAGACCTTCTTTTTCCCGTAACTGGTGGAGACTGACTATGAATCACCACTGCGTCGACAAATTTATCTAGATCGCCAAGAGAATTTCTTAACAACTTGAACATATGACATAGATCAAGAAAAATAAACACTGGCTGCAACCAAGATTTTCCATCATAGCTAAATTAGGAGCTGCACCATCATTAACAGTTAAAAGATACAATATTCACTCCAACTGAATGAAATTTGCTCAAAACTGCAAAACTAAATTACTGCGTTCATTACCACAAAGTCCATTAATAAAAAAATATCCAATTGATAACTTAAAGTAGGTTTGTATGACACTACCATAACAGTAAGACCTTCCTTAGCTACAGGCAAGCAATCATCATCTAGTTGAGTTCCCATGACGACAGACCCCCGATAGATTTAGCCATCCCATATAACATGTTGACTAATAGCCATGTCATCCATCGCCAAAGAAAAAATATTACCACAAGTTTCGTCTGTGGATTTCTTGACCTTCTCCTTGACTGCACTGAATGATGCCTCGGTAAATCTTGGTTTAACTTCTACTTATACCATTTTTCCAGCATTCGTAGATGATGCGGCAGACATGTAGTATCAAAAGTTCTTCTTATGAACCAATATGATTGTGGACAGTAAAATATCAAAGTGAGAGCTTAAATTTCTCAAAGCCAGGAGGATACTGAGCATGGACTGACATACTGCTACTTTTAACACTGTCTTATCAGTCACTCCACCAGCACAGGATTCTACAATAGTCAGACTGTCTTAACTTACTAAATTTTTCTTTAAATAAACTAATCACACAAGTAGTCATTTTCCGATGGAGAATTGAGCTCCTAGGTGATTATCTAAAACCAAACTCTATTCCCAGCTGGCAATACACATAGTAAGTGATTCTCTAAGCAATTATCTTGTATTGGTAATAAAAACAGCACGAAATATAGCTCTCAAAGGCTGTTAATAGGAGAACTAGCATGAATAAATTAATAGCTCTCAAAGGCTGTTAATAGGAGAACTAGCATGAATAAATTAATAGCTCTCAAAGGCTTAATAGGAGAACTAGCGAATAGAACCAGCCAATATATAAAGGCTGTTAATAGGAGAACTAACATGAATAATAAAATTAATAGCTCTCAAAGGCTGTTAATAGGAGAACTAACATGAATAAATTAATAGCTCCTCAAAGGCTGTTAATAGGAGGCAGCATGAATAAATTAATAGCTCTCAAAGGCTGTTAATAGGAGAACTAGCATGAATAAATTAATAGCTCTCAAAGGCTGTTAATAGGAGAACTAGCATGAATAAATTAATGTGGTTTAGTGAAAGCTATTGAGGAGTCTGGCTGGTAATGGACCCCAGTGCTCAGGGTTCGTGATATGATGAGGGTAATTAGTGTTGTTAATTAAGATGTATAGTAGTTTTACTCATCATGTGGCCAGCCTAGACAAAGGTGGCCACGATGGGGGAGAGGTGGCCTAAGGGAGCGTGTGGCCTCCACCCTATATACTTCAATGTATATACCCAAGAGTGGCCATATACCCAAGAGTGGCCATATACTCAACAGTGGCCACATATACCCACACAACAGAGGCCACACACCCAACAGTGGCCACATATACCCACCCAACAGAGGCCACACACCCAACAGTGGCCACATATACCCACACAACAGAGGCCACACACCCAACAGTGGCCACATATACCCACACAACAGAGGCCACACACCCAACAGTGGCCACATATACCCACACAACAGAGGCCACACACCCAACAGTGGCCACATATACCCACCCAACAGAGGCCACACACCCAACAGTGGCCACATATACCCACACAACAGAGGCCACACACCCAACAGTGGCCACATATACCCACACAACAGAGGCCACACACCCAACAGTGGCCACATATACACCCAACCGTGGCCACACACCCAACAGTGGCCATAACACTAAACAACTCACCATAAGTCATATATTATCCTCTGGCTGTGGTGCAGGAGGTCTGGCTGTGGTGCAGGAGGTGTGGCGGTGGTGCAGGAGGTGGTGGAGGAGGTGTGGCGGTGGTGCAGGAGGTGTGGCTGTGGTGGAGATGGTGTGGTGCAGGAGGTGGTGCAGGAGGTGTGGCTGTGGTGATAATACTGAAGGAGAAAGACTTGGTGAGGTCCATTACTCAGAGGATGATGTTATGTTGGGTTAGTTACCACGAACACCACCGTCTGCCTAAACTATTTGTGAGATAATCCATGTTGATCTTTACGGGTAAAAAGTCATATAAAAGAATTAAATCAAATTTCACGTAATGTAAAAAATTACCATAAGTTTCTGATGATGTTAAATTTGTTATAATTCTTTCGTTAATAAAAAATATATAACAAAATCTATATTATCGTCGTTTAGTCGAGGAAATATTTTAACATTTACTCTATATCACTGAAGCCATTCTCTTGTTTACAACTTCCTTTATTTCACATCGCTGCCGAGATATCTTCGTTAATTGTTTTGTTAATTATATTATATGAAATGTATTTATAGATGTTAGGTAATATATTATCGTATATAATTTAATGATAAGTATATAATTATTGATGCTTTACAATACTTAATTAAATTTGTCTTCGTTTTGACTCCATGTTGTCTTCATTAATTACAATTATTTATTTTGCAATATTAATATTAATTACAGTAATAATATATTTTAACATTTACATATAATTAATTCACCTTTTAAAATTAGATATAATAATATAGTCATCAAGACATCACAGAGGAGTTAGATATCTTCACTTGTATTATAATGGAAGAGTTTGTTTACGTGGTGAGGTGCGTCTCAGCTGACCATCAAAGGCGTCAATGTTAAAATATATCCCCAACACCATATAATAATACCGATTTACTTAAAATAATTAATAAATTAACCTTAAATAACACTAAAAAATTAACAAGAATATCAATCAACTATTTTACTTAATTTAACATTAATTAAATAGATTTTTAACGCTTTAAATACAAAGTTAACCAGACATAACGTTCGTGGTAATTACATAAACATTACCCAGGAGAGGAAAGCAGCACCGAACATCATATATTAAGGTGAGTTATTTCACCCAAACATCATGTCTAATACTCTACCACATCATGTCATCCAGTTAATGAGGTCATAATACTCTACCACATCATGTCATCCAGTTAATGAGGTCATAATACTCTACCACATCATGTCATCCAGTTAATGAGGTCATAATACTCTACCACATCATGTCATCCAGTTAATGAGGTCATAATACTCTTCCACATCATGTCATCCAGTTAATGAGGTCATAATACTCTACCACATCATGTCATCCAGTTAATGAGGTCATAATACTCTACCACATCATGTCATCCAGTTAATGAGGTCATAATACTCTACCACATCATGTCATCCAGTTAATGAGGTCATAATACTCTACCACATCATGTCATCCAGTTAATGAGGTCATAATACTCTACCACATCATATCATCCAGTTAATAGGTCATAATACTCTTCCACATCATGTCATCCAGTTAATGAGGTCAAATCTCTACCACATCATGTCATCCAGTTAATGAGGTCATAATACTCTACCACATCATGTCATCCAGTTAATGAGGTCATAATACTACACATCATGTCATCCAGTTAATGAGGTCATAATACTCTACCATCATGTCATCCAGTTAATGAGGTTAATACTCTACCACATCATGTCATCCAGTTAATGAGGTCATAATACTCTACCACATCATGTCATCCAGTTAATGAGGTCATAATACTCTACCACATCATGTCATCCAGTTAATGAGGTCATAATACTCTACCACATCATGTCATCCAGTTAATGAGGTCATAATACTCTACCACATCATGTCATCCAGTTAATGAGGTCATAATACTCTACCACATCATGTCATCCAGTTAATGAGGTCATAATACTCTACCACATCATGTCATCCAGTTAATGAGGTCATAATACTCTACCACATCATGTCATCCAGTTAATGAGGTCATAATACTCTACCACATCATGTCATCCAGTTAATGATGAGGTCATAATACTCTACCACATCATGTCATCCAGTTAATGAGGTCATAATACTCTACCACATCATGTCATCCAGTTAATGAGGTCATGATACTCTACCACATCATGTCATCCAGCCGAGGTCATAATACTCTACCACATCATGTCATCCAGTTAATGAGGTCATAATACTCTACCACATCATGTCATCCAGTTAATGAGGTCATAATACTCTACCACATCATGTCATCCAGTTAATGAGGTCATAATACTCTACCACATCATGTCATCCAGTTAATGAGGTCATAATACTCTACCACATCATGTCATCCAGTTAATGAGGTCATAATACTCTACCACATCATGTCATCCAGTTAATGAGGTCATAATACTCTACCACATCATGTCATCCAGTTAATGAGGTCATAATGGATAAAATAAAATATTAACATGACTTATAAGACTGAGGGAAGTGTCGCCAGTATTATAGGTCATGTGGCCACAGATTACCACCATTATTTGACACGTTAATTGTATGTTATTAAATGATGTGTAGAACCTAACCTAACCCAACCCCTTTGAGTATGATGATTTAACCCCTTGAGTATGATGATTTAACCCCTTGAGTATGATGACTTAACCCCTTGAGTATGATGATTTAACCCCTTGAGTATGATGACTTAACCCCTTGAGTATGATGATTTAACCCCTTGACTACGATGATTTAACCCCTTGAGTATGATGATTTAACCCCTTGACTATGACGACTTAACCCCTTGAGTATGATGATTTAACCCCTTGAGTATGATGATTTAACCCCTTGACTATGACGATTTAACCCCTTGAGTATGATGACTTAACCCCTTGAGTATGATGATTTAACCCCTTGAGTATGACGATTTAACCCCTTGACTATGACGATTTAACCCCTTGACTATGATGATTTAACCCCTTGAGTATGATGATTTAACCCCTTGAGTATGATGATTTAACCCCTTGACTATGATGATTTAAACCCTTGAGTATGATGATTTAACCCCTTGAGTATGATGATTTAACCCCTTGAGTGTGATGATTTAACCCCTTGAGCAGCCTTCCAAACATGCTGGACAGAGAGGCAAAGAAACTATTAACGTTGACGTGAAATTAGATACAACTCTCACTAAACAGTCTCGTGCAGTGATTGTCGAAGACTTTTTGAAATTTATTCTTTATCAGCGAAATCAAATTCCTGTTCAGTTTGGCGCATTAGTGCGAGAAGTAGCCAAGACAGAGGACACCACCAGCCACCACGGTGAAGCACCTACACAACAGGAACACACTGCCAACAAGGTATGTTAAAGTTATGCTGCTAACAGAGGGTACCACCAGCCACCACGGTGAAGCACCTACACAACAGGAACACACTGCCAACAAGGTATGTTAAAGTTATGCTGCTAACAGAGGACACCACCAGCCACCACGGTGAAGCACCTACACAACAGGAACACACTGCCAACAAGGTATGTTAAAGTTATGCTGCTAACAGAGGGTACCACCAGCCACCACGGTGAAGCACCTACACAACAGGAACACACTGCCAACAAGGTATGTTAAAGTTATGCTGCTAACAGAGGGTACCACCAGCCACCACGGTGAAGCACCTACACAACAGGAACACACTGCCAACAAGGTATGTTAAAGTTATGCTGCTAACAGAGGACACCACCAGCCACCACGGTGAAGCACCTACACAACAGGAACACACTGCCAACAAGGTATGTTAAAGTTATGCTGCTAACAGAGGGTACCACCAGCCACCACGGTGAAGCACCTACACAACAGGAACACACTGCCAACAAGGTATGTTAAAGTTATGCTGCTAACAGAGGGTACCACCAGCCACCACGGTGAAGCACCTACACAACAGGAACACACTGCCAACAAGGTATGTTAAAGTTATGCTGCTAACAGAGGACACCACCAGCCACCACGGTGAAGCACCTACACAACAGGAACACACTGCCAACAAGGTATGTTAAAGTTATGCTGCTAACAGAGGACACCACCAGCCACCACGGTGAAGCACCTACACAACAGGAACACACTGCCAACAAGGTATGTTAAAGTTATGCTGCTAACAGAGGGTACCACCAGCCACCACGGTGAAGCACCTACACAACAGGAACACACTGCCAACAAGGTATGTTAAAGTTATGCTGCTAACAGAGGACACCACCAGCCACCACGGTGAAGCACCTACACAACAGGAACACACTGCCAACAAGGTATGTTAAAGTTATGCTGCTAACAGAGGACACCACCAGCCACCACGGTGAAGCACCTACACAACAGGAACACACTGCCAACAAGGTATGTTAAAGTTATGCTGCTAACAGAGGACACCACCAGCCACCACGGTGAAGCACCTACACAACAGGAACACACTGCCAACAAGGTATGTTAAAGTTATGCTGCTAACAGAGGGTACCACCAGCCACCACGGTCCACACCTACACAACAGGAACACACTGCCAACAAGGTATGTTAAAGTTATGCTGCTAACAGAGGGTACCACCAGCCACCATTTTATGGAAATTACTTCGTTCGGTAGATAATTAGGCGGTAGCGGGTCAGTCGTCAAAATTAACCATCCTAAAATTCAATACATGACTGAAATAAAAATAATACCTTAGAAGAAACCACTATTTAACACATTTTCCATAACTATGACAGTGTCCATTATAAAACAGATTGGGTTGGGTTAGGCTAGGCTAGGCTAGGCTAAAAAAAATTGCGCAAACTACTACACTCATCCATAAAACACAGTTAAATTGCTGCGTTTTTATAATTGTTTATTATTCTAAATCACCGGCAAGTCAGTCATCAATAATTACCAGTCAGTGAAATTACGACATTGGTAATAATTGACAACTGTCCTGCCAGTGATTTAACATAATAAATTATTTTAAAAATGCAGGAATTTCAGTTTTATAGATAAGTGTACCAGTAATAGTTTGTGCAATTTTTTTTTTAGACTAGCCTAACCTAATCTAACCCAATCCAACCTTAACCTAACCTAACCTTAACCTAACCTTGTCCTTCTCCTTATCCTTAACCTAACCTAACATTAACATAAAACTGTTTTATAGAGGCCACTTGTAGTTTGTGCAAATGTCTTTTTAAACCTACCCTAACCCCTTAAACATAAAACTGCTGCATTACTGCCAAGAAAATAAAGTAGTGTACACCTTAGGTGTTTAATACTGTATATGCCAAATTAAGCATTTACACAAGAAATGATTATCATATCAGTACTCATTGATAAAAATAGAAAAGGAAAATAAACACCAGACCACAACATTTTTAAATTCGCTTTCTCTGAAAAATCTGCGGCAATGTACTTGTAGTGCACGCCTAGTCTTTTAAATTTTGCAATCAGTAGTTTAGACAATTCCAAGACACTTTTCTTCAAAAGCATTTCTGTTGGAAATTTATATTTTTCAAGTATTTTAACCGATAAAATTCCCAATGGTATTACTTGTTCAAAGTGGGCAGGGCTTTGAAGTACTTTAGAGGGAAAATGTGGGGTAAAATACTAAAGTAACACCAAACCTTTGAAAACCTTACCTCATGTTTCCAAACTTTTAAAATGCTAATATTCAGTTTCTAGTTTATTGATTCCTCCTCATCTAAACACCTAAAACAACAACACATTAAGTACTGAAAACAACACCATCACCTACTAAACACCAAAAACATGAATAAGGAAAACTTTATAATTTTAGTTTTAGGATATGTAAGAAAGTGGTGCTAGTGCTTCCAAGCTTAAGCACAAGTCACTATCTATCCAGGAAAAGGGTGAATTTCCATGGTCCGGCACCGGTCAGGTCCCGAGGTTGCCGGACTAGAGAGGTACAACCTGTACTCCGAATTAGGTTATGTAAGGTTATATTATGTCAGGATAGTTTTGGTTAGTTACTCGGTAATACATTAATTAAGTTAGGTTAGATCTGGTTTATTAAACTAAACCTTTCCTCCAAGAATGTGAAATTCCTGACAAAGAAGACAGTGCTTACACCTCAAGGGAAATTGTGGGTGAAACACACTTCTAACCATTATAATCTTAATCTTTGCCTCTATATTTCTTCAACTAATGGTAAGCTTTTGCACTTAAAATCTTTAATCTCCTGTGAAGCTCACCAGTTCTTCATATTTTCCCAAATAATTTTCACTTGACTGTTTTGCTTGGCCCCAATTTTGCAGCAGTCAAGGCATGGGTGATGTCCTGTAATGCTCTTGCTTTCACTGGGATTATCCTGCCCTCCATCACTTTGTTGAAAATTATCCCTTTTCTCACCTTGACACGTTCAAGGAGACAGTGACTCGCATCTTGAGTAAAATAAGGTGAACAGGACATCCTTGCCTGATCTCAGCAGTCAGCTGTGGCCGTAAACAAACTGCTGGCATTTGGATGTGTTGGGTGACTTTCATAGTCAATTTTATTTTCTGCATTCTTTTAAATTGCCTAACTTATTTTTTGTTAATGTGCAAAGGAATAACATATAAATAACTGGTATAATTAATTATCAAAACAGCAATATACAGTAGAAACTTTCAGGAGGCTGATTACAAGTTCAATTTTGCCAGTTTGAAGACAGTCACTGAGGCAGGGGCACCAACACCAGCCTAAACAGTGACCCACATAGTCACCAGTTGGGAGTTGAGAGGTTGAGATCTAGCATTTTATAATAGCGTAGACACTGAATCTTTCTCCTTAGGGTAAGATTAAGCGGCCTCAAGTGAAGGACCCTCACCTTTTTATTTTATGGCAGTTAGTCTACAATAAGCTTTGATTTTCCAGGTTTACAGCAGAAAAGAAGAAATTGCTAGATGTACACTGCGTAGCAAGAGACAACGGTGGCTGACTAAGGTCAATAATTGTTTGGAAGATTTCAATATCATAATGCAGGTAAATATTTTCGTCTGTAAAATTTTTCTCCACCTTAATAGTTTAACAGAAATCACCTTTCTGTATCTGATTTTTCAACCACATTTTGGTGATTTTCTACCAATTTAATATTTGAGAAATAAAGAGCAGAAGATGACTGCAAAACAAGACATTCACTTTTACAACGTGTTTTTCAGACGCTGCGCACCGAGTTGAATGATGGTCATGTAATGGCAGTCAATGTCATTTTGGGGAGCTCCATAATATCTGGCCAGGAAGTTTTCTCCATCATTTTCCCCCGTGACTGCTCTTCAGCACCTGCCGAGTGTGAAGTTTCAAATGGTCGACAAACTGTAATGCAGTTCTTTCGGTAAGAATATATTAGTGTTGTAAATTTTATACATCATTTAGCTTTAGGTCTCATCATCATGTATTGATAATGGAGGTATGACTGTAAAATGCATTACTATAACAATGAACTTGTTCAGAATTTTCTCCATACAGTCAATACACCACCTTAATAAAATACAGTACTGTAAATGTATAAACATGAAACTACCATTTAATTTAATTTCCATGGAAAACTTCCTTGTGTCACAGAAAATTTTGAGGAAAAACCTGATATTACACTGTACAGTAGTACCCCGCTTAACGCGGTCAATTGAACCCACAGGGTACCGCGTTAAGTGAAAACCGCGTTAAGTGAACAACAGAACATATGGGATTAATTCCAATAGAGACTGGCCCGACCCCCAAACTCCACTTTTTGACGACACACAACTATGTTGTAGTAAAAATTTTATCTTAACTTTATGATGGTATGCACACACAATTAATAATTAAGAGAAATATCAATAATATTAGGTTTTTTAACACTTGCATTAGTAGAAAAGATGGCTGGGCACACGGGGATGGGGGGTTGGTTCCGAGGCAGAGGGCAGATTATTGGCCCTCACCTGTATCACTTGTATCAATTGTATCACTATCCACCACAGAGGCTTGCAGGGCCTCTTTGTCAAACCCCTCAAAGGCCATATAAGTCCATATCCTCACTATAATTATCACTATCACTGACTTGGGCCGGCTGTGGTGGGTGGCGGGTGAAGAACTCGGTAATGTTTTGATGACTGGGCGACCTTGTGCGCATCGTGCCCGCGCCGCTTCCCGCGTATATGATGAAAAATTCCGCGTTAAGTGAAAGTTCAGCTCTGGCGAGGCACCGCGTATATGATAAAACGCGTTAAGTGAAACCGCGTTAGGCGGGGTAATACTGTACAGTATTTGTGAGTCGGTGCCTGGGAAAAACCAGCACCTGATGATAATGGACGAGTTGACGTTAGGAATTTTTTCGTAAGATTGCAGGTCAGTGGATAAATAAAATGCTTAAATTCACTATGGTAATGATATTTTAAAATAAATTGGGCCAAAAGGTTCCAAAATAAGAGTTAAAGTTGATTAAAAGTCACATGACTGCAAAAAGCTCTGTGATTGGTTGTGACGTCACTGGTTGGTGCGAGCTTCCCAGCAGGAGGCAGCCAGCTGTAGTTGTCCAACCTTCTCGGCTGGTCGGCTCTGTAAATAAATATTATTAGATAATTAATTGTGCTTTACTGTACAACACAGTAATGCTATATTGAATATATAAATATTAATAAGCACATAAACTAATTCAATGGATATTAGCTGCCCATACTACAAATTTCATAGTATAAACATCCCAAAGAATATTGGTATTATTTTGGTCATCTGGGGAACCTTAAGATTGTAACTATAGGCTTAAGTACTTTAGACAACGAGACAAATTATCTCTACAGGATTCTGTCGCAAAGCATTTTTCGATCGCATAAGAAAATGCAGATCATGTTAGGTTAAGTTAGGTTAGGGTATGATGAGTTATAAGGTTAGTTTAACATACATCGGTAAGGGCGGGTAGTAACACAAAACTAGTGATTTTCAATAGAAATGAAGGTCTAAATCATTCATAACACATCGCAAACCATAAGAAAAAAAACATAAGTCTACATGTCTAAGTACAGGGATGACCAAAATTTAAAATTTACCCAATACTGTACAGTGTATAACTTATCTCGAATCTAAACAGCAAAATACTTATGGTAGTTTATAGTAAAATTTTACCTATTAATTAATATAAATGATGATATATCCCAGTGGTTCATCAGCGAATCATCAAAACAATAACAGCACTATATTGTCATGTGAACTAACACCAGGCACTCTCAAAACAAAGTCCAGACAATGTCATTATACTTCTAAATTTACTCGTATCTCCATCTAGTACTGATATGCTGTATATACCCTGTGTAGTTCGAGTTTTTAAGATCAAATTTTTTGGCAAAAAATTGGGGGTCGACCTTTAAACGGGTAATAGTTTCGTTAGGTTGAAAAATATTTACCAGTAAACAATGGAAACGACGCACCACCAGTTGCCAGGGCAGATCCCTTGCATGCTAAAATTAAAGGCTGCTTAAGAAGGGCCGATGCAAAAACAAAGCCTCCACGACCAGGGCTCTGCCGTATCAGCTTGACGGTACACGTGTTTTTCGAATCGTTTTCAGTTAAAAAAACTGTTACATCACAAGTGAATTAGGATAGAATATTATTGTAATACAACAGTTTTCTAACTGAAAACCATTCGAAAAGCGATTACTGTAGCATCTTTTGAACGAAAGAAAGCGAAAGTCATCGTTTTCGTCACGATTTTATCCCACTTTCCAATGTAATACGTACGTCATTTCAGCAAAAATATTACATTTCCATATTCTCAGAAACAAATAGTAGTTTTGCTGAAACGTGATGTATTTCAATGTAAATTAGGATAAACTACATGATGAAAACAAAAGACTTTACCTAAACTTCCGATGTTCAAGATATGTTACTCGTTGTTTTAATAGTTTTCGGTTAAAATACTGTTATGTTAGTGGTATTCTATTCATACTGTGCTTGATATAATATATTCATGGAAATGTAATATTTTTGCTGAAATGACGTACGTATTACAGTGGAAAGTGGGATAAAATCGTGACGAAAACAATGACTTTCGCCTTCTTTTGCTTTTTGAATGGTTTTCAGTTAAAAAACTGTTGTATTACAATAATATTCCCTCCTAATTGACTTGAATAAATACTTGAATGGAAATATACAATATTTTTGTTGAAACTACCCGTGTTTCAGTGTAAAGTGTCGTAATAATAAATGGTAAACAATTTGCCTTCGGCACTCGGTGTTTCAGGCATGGCAAGCCTCAGTTTATAGGACGTAGAGTGTTTTTACTGCAGGTTTTGTTGTTCCATTACCCTCAAAAACTTGGGTCGACCTATAAACAAGGAATATCACAAATTAACGATTTCTTGGTTAAAAAATCAGGGTCAACCTATAAACGAGGGAGGGTTATAGACGAGTATATACGGTACTCTGTAAGTGCACTGAAAAAAAAGAGAAAGTCTACCAGGTAAGAATACATTACAGCTGAGCTGGTGTGAACATAAGAGGTTTTTTTATGTCATAAGTTGCTCTTCACAGCATATTTCTTAAGTTACGAAATGTCCATGACTTAGACCATAAAAAAAACACCATTAAAACTTACCTGAATGTGGCATTTGGGGTCTGAATAGGTCATCCTTTCTACTACCTGTGACTGCAGCGATGAGTTTGAAACTAGTGATGTCATTGCAAATGGCAGCCCTGTTTCTAGAGACATAAACTTATCTTGACTATTATAGCAGGACTTTAAACTTTGATTACAAATTTTATTTACCGTATCACTCTACGTACGTGGCAGAGTGTATTTCTTGTGTTTACCAAGAACCATCAACTCGTCCATTTACCCCCCTGGTGTTTCTTGCTGGGACGTACTCTAACTTTACAGTCTTCTAAGTGACTGAAATCCTCACTTTCTATGCTATCCTCCAACAAAGAATCACTTAAGATTTTCATGGTTGGGATATATTATTCACTACTCAGATTGCCTCTAATATCCTGTGATTCTGCCATTTTTACCTCAAAATATTGAGACTTCACACAAAATACCCTAATACATCTGAGGACAATGGAACATTTCAGTGGAACAATGGCAGAACCCACAGGAGGCCATGATGTCATTGGCTGGGCCTAGAGCGGGCAGAGCTAATATTGCTACCAAATCTTATATGAGACACTGTGTAAATGCTGAAAAAGATACAGTAAACCTTGCTCTTCTCCTTTAATGTCCTGGTTAATTCTGATGTACCACAAACATTACTGCCGGCCACTCTGGGTCTCCTACGATGGACCGACTAAGTTACTGTGGTAAGAGGTTAAGTTTTGAAAACCACAGGTAGTACAGTAGTCTGATCCCATTGTTGATCCTCTCATTCTGTATCTTTCACATAGTATATTAATATCTTGCTTAGCACTCCAGATGTGATCCTAAGAAGAGAGCACTAAAGAAGGTCATTATACCATTATAAATTGATATGTGTTCCTAAAGTTGTTATACTTACCTTGGGGTGACATAAGAATGCTTCAATTGGGTACTGGTAAATACAGTTACACTATAGTACTGTACAGGTTTTGAGTACTCGGTTAACGAACACAATTCGTTCCAGAAGGTCGTTCGTTAACCAAAAATTTCGTTAATCGAAACCATTGTTTCGATGGGATATTGGGTAATTGGTTCCAGCTCACAGAAAAGTATACTATACAAAGTAAAGCCAAAAATGCATAAAGTCAGAAACACTCATAAAATTCCCTTAAATCGCCCTTAAATCACTATACTGTATATATCGTACATATACACTAGAACTCTTAAATCACTACTGTAATGTGATGCAGGTGATTAATTTTATCTCTTGTGCAAAATATATGACGTTTATATTCAAATTATTCCCTGTCTTGCAAGGATTTCAGCAATGCAAATTATATTATCCTAACTTAAGTCTGAGGTATTATTTATTTTTCAACCTGTAAACCTAGTCCTTTTCCCCAAATGTTTCTCAGGAAGGTGGGGGGGAGGGAGGGAGGGGTGACAGTGACATGTTTGACAGTTGGCACCTGTGGTGTGAAATATTTAATTGTTAATTTATGTCCTTTAGATTGAGTTTTTGTTTTTTGCTTATCAAATTTAATAGAAGTGACCGGGGTGAATTTAATTTGCATTGCTGGAATTCTTATAAGATAGTGATTAATTTGAATGTAAACATAGAAGAGATCACTGAATTGGCTGAGTACCTCCTCAGCTTATCAGCTGATGTTCAAAACAAAATCTGATTTTTTGTAAGGATTTCGTTAACCGAATTGAAGATTCTTATGGAAGGTAATTCGTTAACCAAAATTTCGTTAACCGAGGCGTTCGTTAACCGAGGGACCACTGTACTATATTTATCTAAATAAATGAACGCATTTATATCTTGCAATGATGGCATCAACCCTTGGAATGTGAGGCAGTGGATGGGTGAGGTAAAAGTTATCACATGGCTCTGTTCTGGGTGAGGTAGGTTAGGGGTAAAGGATGTCACATGTCTGTTCTGGGTGAGGTAGGTTAGGGGTAAAGGATGTCACATGTCTGTTCTGGGTGAGGTAGGTTAGGGGTAAAGGATGTCACATGTCTGTTCTGGGTGAGGTAGGTTAGGGGTAAAGGATGTCACATGGCTCTGTTCTGGGTGAGGTAGGTTAGGGTAAAGGATGTCACAGAGTAGGTTAGGGGTAAGGATGTCACATGTCTGTTCTGGGTGAGATGTATGTCTGTTCTGGGTGGAGTTTAAAGGATGTCACATGTCTGTTCTGGGTGAGGTAGGTTAGGGGTAAAGGATGTCACATGGCTCTGTTCTGGGTGAGGTAGGTTAGGAGGGTCACATGGCTGTTCTGGTGGGGGTTGGTAAGGATGTCACATGTCTGTTCTGGGTGAGGTAGGTTAGGGGTAAAGGATGTCACATGTCTGTTCTGGGTGAGGTAGGTTAGGGGTAAAGGATGTCACATGTCTGTTCTGGGTGAGGTAGGTTTGGGGTAAAGGATGTCACATGTCTGTTCTGTGTGAGGTAAGTTAGGGGTAAAGGATGTCACATGGCTCTGTTCTGGGTGAGGTAGGTTAGGGGTAAAGGATGTCACATGGCTCTGTTCTGGGTGAGGTAGGTTTGGGGTAAAGGATGTCACATGTCTGTTCTGGGTAAGGTAGGTTAGGGGTAAAGGATGTCACATGGCTCTGTTCTGGGTGAGGTAGGTTAGGGGTAAAGGATGTCACATGGCTCTGTTCTTGATGAGGTGAATCCATCTCTTCATCAGTTTTTAACAAATTCTGTATCTATCAATTAATATCCTTATTCATATTTATTTCAGAGTTCTAGTAACAAACGATGACTTGCTGAAGCTTGTGAGTAAATCCTTTAATGTTCAGAAGGTGTGGATTTTGTTACAGAAGATGCACTCTCCTGCCACATCTGACCAGACAGAATTTTCTGCACCAGATATAACCCCTTGTGATCTTATACCTCAACCTGGATATTCTCCAAATTTTCGTGCCCAAGTTGTCCAAATTAATGTCCGTCATCTTCGCCCGCCTCCCTCAATTTTAATGGACTTTACTCCCACTGTGGGTGCTGGTATTGTTCATTGTAGCAATATTGCAGAAAAAAGATCTTTAGGTTTTCATCCACCCAGTGTGTCAAAATGTCACTCTTTTTCAAGTGAAACCAACAACCACAGCAGTTCACTCAACACAAATGATTTTTCCCCCTTAGCTGAAGAAAAAGAAATGAGTTCATCTACTCTTAAAAAAACATTTTCTCTGAAGGCATCCAGTAAAGGGAAAACAAATAATTTTAATCAAAGCCATTATCTAAATAACCAGAGAACTTCTTGTGTAAGACCCACCTTAGAAAGTCCTATAAATGCTTCTAAGAGGATAGAACCAATTGTGGAAACTCCAACAGTCTCTTCTTATGTCTGTGAAAATCAGTTCACCCCAAGTAAATTCTTGACAACACAACTGGGGAAATTCACTCACTCTGAAAGTTGTTTGGAAGATGCTGGGTGTGGTGGTGATAATGTGGCGTGGTATCAGATAGATCATGTAATTTGTGGATTCAAAGATTTTTATTATAAATAGTCTCAGTTTTTATGACACAATAACATAAAGCAAATCTACAAAAATTCCCATTTTGTCTCCTAAATATATTTCTCATATGAGTTACTTGTATTTACTGTACTTGTACTGTATGTAGTAGGTAGTAAGTACTATGAAAGTCTCTGGCTGAATCATTTTAGGAAAGACTTCAAGTGTGTTTGGAATTCAGATATATATTTTAATTTCTAGTACTGTCTAAATCCTATACCTTTCGGCATGGATATGGTCTCTGAATGTATTATAGTATAACTCAGGAAATGCGAGATATATAAAATTATCTGAAAATCTCAGCATAACTGTTACCTGCATCACCTACCATGCCTCTGTGTCACCTACCATGCCTGTGTCACCTACTATGATGCTTGTTTTTTGCTTGCAGTACAGTAAAGCCTTGAATAACAACGGTGATGTTTCCTCCAATATTTTGGTGTAAGGTGAATCATCGTATCGTCAATCATAGCACAAACTATATTCTTTAAATAATGCTTCTGAATGCATCTTATACAATATAAATGAATAATAATATAGTTTACAAGAGGAGATGGGACACATTGTTTTTCTTTAGTGTTTAAACCCGGGGAGTCCAGGACTATAGTTCTTCGATAAGAAAATTGTAAGACCCTGGATGTAGCTGCGAAAATTAATGTAAAAAATTAATATATATGTTTTAAGTAATGTTATTTAATGCCAATAATGGAACAATAAAGTAGCTAACCACTAATGGCCCTCCAAAAAAAATTCACGAGATGGATTGGGATGTCAACATGCGTCTGCATTCATTAAGTATACACGTGTCATTTATCTTTTTATGAATATGTACAAATATTGATTTATATTTATTACTGAATATGTATTTGATTGAATTAATCTTTATATATATTCTGAGTTGGGGATTTGAATATAGTTAAAAATCTACCCAGATCCCAACAGGCAACAACAATAAAAACTTAAACATAAAGACAATCGGACTATAAAGGGTAGACAAAGGATGCAAGTTTTTGTTGTGTATAATAAAGTACCATAAATTCATAACAAAATATTCAGCTTCTATAATTTACCCTTAACCATACTTAACCTAAACATTAACAGTATATACATATTTATACAACATACAACAATTTTGAAGCAAGTGGAGGTGGGAGGCAATACAAGATTACAAATACTTAAGTGAGGCTGAGATGGCTGTGAGCAAGGCTGAGTATTGAAGAAGGCGGTAGGTGGTCACTGTGCCGTGGGTTTCAGGATAGGTGATCCTGTGGTCACTTCCCAGTGAACTGCTCTCTCCTCGAATTGGAGCTGACAAAGAAGACTTTGAGGAGGTGGCCGCCAACCAGGATATGGAGAAGAGAACCGGGGGTTGGTAACTAAGGCGAGTCATACTCGGTGTTTCGTCCCTAGATGGCGTTGCTCGTGGTGCTGGGTAGGTAGATCAAGACAATAGATGGCGTGGTTCGTAGTGCTGGGTAGTGATCATGACAATTGGTGGGGGGTTCGTAACAATATATATATATATATATATATATATATATATATATACATATATATATATATATATATATATATATATATATATATATATATATATATATATATATATATATATAAATAAATCACTGTAGTCTGCGTGATCTAGGTATATGCTGATAACCACAAGGAAAAGAAAAACACGAAGTTCCCAAGCTTTTCTTAATTCACATCTTCAGGGGTGAGTACAGACTAGAGAGGTAATACAATCAAAGGTGTATATATACAGAGGAGGGTGAGACCAGGTCACAATGGTCAGGTATTAGGTAATGACCTTACTAATCTTTAAATAGCACACAACGGTTGGTGGTCAGGTCAGATGGTCAGTGACCCGGCCTTCTCACCTGATCACAAATCTTCTTAATTACAAAATTGTCCAGCTTGTACATGCCGTTACTCAAATTCATGTTGGATGCTTCGGTATGTTTAATAAGACTAGATTCTATGATGTTCCTACTATCAATTGAATTACATGGTAATAAGGAGGCATTATCCCAGTCAATGCAATGCTTGTTATCCCTCAAATGAACAAACAGAGCATTGGATTCCTGGCCTGTCCTAACACTGTATTTGTGTTGTTTAATTCTAGTTGCAAGATCTTTACCTGTCTGGCCTAAGTAAAACATATTACATTCCTTGCAGGAACTTTATAAATGCAACCAATTGTGTTGTTGGGGAGTTCTTGATTAACATTTGTTTTAACAGTGCATGAGTTTTAAATGCCACATTGACGTTCAGGTTTTTAGCTGTGAGATGTGTAGAAATTTTTGTGAAATGGTAATATTAAGATATTCTTATGGTCATGGGTGGGCTTGGGGTCAGTTCTATAAAAGTTTTCTTAGTAATGTTTAAGCATTTGTCTATGAAGATCTAGGGTATTTAGGTTTGAGCCAATATTATATATATTTGTATTCCTCATCGATGAATTCGGACTGCAAATTCTCAAGGCACGTAAAAACATTGTTGAAAATACTGACTGTTTGACTTTATTATGGTGGGCAGAATAATAATTGAATGTATGAACACACATTAGTTGGTTTTCTATAAATACTGAACTTAAAAGTGTTAACTATTCTGTATCAGACAGTCTAGGAATGGCAATTTACAGTCTTGCTCTAATTCCAGATGAATTTGATCGAGGGTCTTGTTAAGTTGTGGTAGGAAAAGCTTTTAGGTCCTCATTACATGGCCAGAGACATAATACATCATCAACATATCTAAACCAGACTGCTGAGGGTGGTAAAATATTACTTAATAGTTTCTTTTCAAAAGAATTCCATATATAGGTTGTAATACAGGTGAGAGTGGATTACCCATTGCTCTAAGGTCTTGCTTAGCAGATAACCACACCCCTCCTGCAGGATTCTTGAGTTAGGTTCGTAAATGAGTCATATCCAGCAATACTGAACTCACATTCCTCTGGGTCGATTCTCCTGTTCTTGTACAACAGTTCTACAACTCCTACAATATCTGGTTGGTGTACTCTTAGTAGTGTTTCAAACTCCTCCCTCTTATCAAAGGAGGCATTATCGTTATTAGTGTACATGACATTCAAGCCAGAATTTGTTCTCGTTAGCGTCTCTGCTCTTAGTAATAAACCCGCTCCACCCACATTCTCGAAGCTGCAGCATTTGCTAAGTACACTGTATTTTTGCAGGGTGTGGTTAAAAATGTCATTGTTTACCAGGCGCTCGTTCCTCCTGTCGGTAGGCTGAGCTGGTGCCGCCTCCCGGGTGGGGGGTGAGTGGGTGGAGGTTCACTGCTGCCCCTGGCCCTGTGTCCACACTTGTTTCCACTACCCTCCCCATGAGTATAACCTGCACCTGTCCCGTTCCTCCTCGACTCCTCCCTCTTCTGCTTCAAGTCCAGCAGGAGCTTCTTGTCTGTTCCCTCTGCATTACCGTGCGGTCTGGGTGAATAAATACATCCCAAAATGCCTCGCTCCTTGCTAAGTTTTTTGCCTGCGGGATAACTTGCCATTTTCCTCCTCACTCCCTAGTGTGATCCTGAGGGGCGAGGCTTAGCCCCCTGCTTTTGTCCCAGTCTCCTCACATCCTGAGGGTTGCTGGAATCTTCAGAACCTTGCAAATATTTTGAAACAGCACCTTGTCGTGTGTTTCCTTACTCACAGTTCCTCTGCCTGGCTCTCTTCCAAAAACTATTGTTCCTCTGGAGCCGTTCCTGGTGTTCCTCCTCTCCCCTAACAGTAGGTGCGTTAATTTTCATTTCTTGACACACTTTCAGAGTCCCAATCTGCTGTAGAACCTGTACTGATTCTGCATTACTCTTCGCCCCCCGTGGCCCTCTAACACGTCCGCATAACTCCTCTTAGCAACCACCTCCATTCTATTAGCTACTTCCTCAGTCTTAGCAAGGATCTCTTTCCCAACTTGCTCCAGTTTGTCAACCAGCAGGGCTCCTGCTTCATCTATTTTCGTCCCTAGAGAACTCGTTCCCTTATGGATTTTATTATATTTTTAGCCCCCAGGCCCCAATGTGGGTCAGTGATCAATGCCGGGTGGGCTAATATAAAAAAAAATAAAAATTCTGAAAACCGAAAAATTAGTAAATCAAAATGCCTCTGGCCCCAAGGTCTGCGGATAAAGGATTGTCAACCTGTAATAATAATTATTAATAGTAAGTAAAAATTTAATAAAAATACACCAAATAAGATAATACTGATAATAATAATATTAATAATAAAATTTAATAATAGAATTAATAATCATAATAACAATAATACTGTAATAATAAAATAATAATAATAATAAAGAAAATGCAAGAATGAAAAAAAAGATCAAGTGAGAAACACACGAACCTATGAATAATTATTATTATTATTATAATTTTTATTATATTCCCCATCCCCCCACAGGCCTCGATGTGGTCGGTGATCTATGCCGGTGGGCTAATAAAAATAAAAAACCTAACCATTCTGAAAACCGAAAAATTCCGAAATCGAAATGCCTCTGGCCAAAGGATTTGGATAAGGATGTCAACCTGTATTTGGTTCCCAACTAAAATAACTATTTACCATTAAACATTTTCACAGACTGGTCAATCTCAAGTAGGAGTGGAACAAAACCAACAAGTTAAATAACTTGTTGTACAGTAATAGTTATACTACAGTATTTACAATGTATTCTAGAAACAATAATGGCAGTAACTAAATAGCAGGTTTGCTCAGTATGAAAAGTTACCCATTGATAAAACATATATATATGTACTAAATGAATTCGGTAATCACAACTTATTCAGTTCACTTCCATTTATCTATGATTCCAAAACAATTACTGTATACGAGTATATTTTGAGAAACTGCCATGGTGGTAAGAACAAGTTGGAAGAATACTGTACCAGAAGGTTAGCTATGTACAGGTTACCTCCCTCTTTTTTTTTTTTTTTTTTTTTTTTTGAAATCACTGCCTGGAAATTGCTTTCAGATATTATATTATTGGAAAAGAAGATTAGGTTGAAGAACAATGACTACAATAAATACTGTACCTGTAATTATAAAAAAGATGTTTTCACTTCCCTTTTTATTGTATATAATTGTATGTCTTTCCCAAGAGAACATGACTGCAGTTCCCAGGACACAGTTGCCGTCTCTGAGATCCGCTGTCAATTTGGCAAGCATCACCCTACATGTAGCAATGCCCAGGTTCCCATATCAGCACAATGTTCTTGCACATATGTAGTTTATTAATAATGTTACCTGTTCCTCTTTATTGGTTGTATTACAATTTTAAATTCAAAAGCTGGCATAGAGTTATATGATAGCTACTATGCATTTTATAAAGAATGTGGAGAGGTAGGAGGGAGAAACAAACAAACAAACATTTAGACAGATGCTGAGAAATGTGGTTGACTGTAGGCAAGCACATCACAAATGTGAAAAGACTTGGTAAATGCAGAGTGCAGTTTGTGAAAATCACCATCAAACACAAGCACAGGAGTAATATCTTAGCACAAAACCTCATACAATTAACATAGTATAATAATACCTATCACCAGAACATATTATATAAATGGGTCAATAGATAATTATATTCAGATTCACCACCCTATCTTTCCTGGCTATGAGGTGACATGTTCAATGCACGTGATAAGGTGTGCCCGGAAGCTGTGTCATATTATGCTGAGTAAAGGCATAAGCAGCCGGCTCTCTGGCCACCTGAGCGAGCAGTAGTTTGATATCCTTGACTAGAGGAAGGCGTTATTTGAGAGCCTGATGGATGCGTCTTCTCGAGGGAACGACGTTACCCATACCGTTCTCCGATGGATCACTACTCATGAGTCACTCACAGCAACTTATATCATAGGGCGTGATCTAACGTTAATATTACATAACCGTCCTTTCTCATTCACTCATATATAAGTGGAACTTGAATTTGATCTACACTCAGGAATTATAGATACAATCCTTTTATAATAAAACATCTGCTTGAGGAACATACTGCAAAGGTACTTATATCCTAACCTTAATCTATTGTTTACAACATCTTGTAATCTAGTGATCTTGTTACTTGCTCCATATACATGTTTCACCTGATACATCTCATCATGGTAAACTATGGATCGACTAGTGCCTCTTTACTAGTCTACTTTCATCAAATCATCAATAAGTTTTCTTAACATGGCAGATGTTCACTGTCCTTCATTGTCTGTAAATTTTAGTATAAACTTGAGTGATCACAACAATTGCTATGGTACCAGTGAGAAAGGCACCCAAAAAATTACCTTGGCATACAACCAACACTTTTCTGAGATTTTCCAAAGCAAAAAATTTAAGTAGCTAACCTCTGTTTTTAGACACTTTTCAATACAGTGCTTGAACATTACAAGTATCCACATTTTACTGTACACTTTACTTTAAAACAGATTTCTAATTTTCTGGAGGCAATTGTTCTAGCGTAACTCCAAGTAAAGTATTTGCCGTGAACTGTTTCAATTTCTCCGCAACCAAAAAAAAAATTCTCACAGTATTACAAACTATACTGTACACTGGAAAATTACAGAACAAAATTATTAGCACTCTGGAATATTCATTAGTTACAGTGAAATGATTGAAATTACTGCAGAGAAATGGTTATTTCAAATCACATTTAAGCAAAACTTACCCACAGTATCACTTTTTATTCCTCCTGACCTTGATACCATGTAATTACAACCCACCACAGCTGCAAACCAATGTAGTAGCGTGTTTTCAACACCTACACCACCCTTATCTTACTTACTTCTCTTATCTTACTTCCTCTTACTCAGTTCTGTCACATATTCTTTGGGTAGCATGGACATTCTTTTGGTAGCATGGACATTCTTTTTGTAGCATGGACATTCTTTGGTAGCATGGTCATTCTTTTTGGTAGCATGGTCGAGGGTCTAGGAACATGGGTATTGTAATTCTGGTATCAAGTCACATGGGCGGAAATAAAGGTAAAAAACTGTGGGAGAAATGAATCACCTAAAATACTCTAAGAACAAGTTAATTAATATGAAAGCAAAGGAAAGATATATTATTAGCATATAACTACCAGGCTCAACTCCTGGGCTTATTGCAGACTCAGTACTTTCTTCTTTACGTTTTCTTATTTCTTTACTCAACAGTAATTTCTCATGTAGTATCTTGCGTTATTTAATGGGAGAATGACAAGCACATGGTCGGTCTGGCTGTGGCGTTTATTCTCTCGTTATTGGTTACAACGTGCCTAACACATTTCGTGTTTACACAAGCCTAAACACTTTCTGACTTTGGTAAGTAACATAATATATAATATATATATAATCAATAAATGCAGCATATAAACATACATACATATTATATATACTATTTCTCCTTTTCAAAAGAGAGCATGGCTGCTACAAATCCTAAATAAACAAAACTTACAGAATTACATATGGCAGGAAGAAGGGAATAGACACAACAAATATAACTTCCTAACTAAACAGTTCTGAAAGGCCTGTTCACAATTCAGATAATTAGAGGTCTAATTTAATTACAGGTCTCCTAACTCTGTTTGATCTTCGAGGACTATTCCTCCATCAAGTGGGGGTTTCACTTGCACTCTGAGCATTATCAGTGACAGACATA
>NW_024732934.1:0-9169 GCF_018991925.1 Homarus americanus | reverse complement strand
CTTCTCCCTTCTCCTCCACCCCCACTTCCTTCTCTTCTCCTCCACCCCCACTTCCTTCTCTTCTCCTCCACCCCCACTTCCTTCTCTTCTCCTCCACCTCCACTTCCTTCTCTTCTCCTCCACCCCCACTTCCCATCATCATCATCACCATTAACCAGGAGCCTCCTACATACACACCTCAAGGTTAGTGTACTTTACTGCATTTTGTTTATACTTTGCATGTACTTTTCTGTGAGCTGGAACCAATTACCCAATATCCCATTGAAATAATAGATTCAGTTAATGAAATTTTTTGGTTAACGAACGACTCTGTGGAACGAATTGTGTTCGTTAACCGAGGGACCACTGTAGTTGTAATAATAATATTCTAATGTCATTAACACCATTACAGAAACACATTTTAGTAACTACACCACACCACACCACACCACACCACACTACACTCCACTTACATTAATCACAACAGTATTACGTGGTGTCAGGCTAAGACCATAAGATCTAACCACCACTAAGAAGTAAACTTGTAGAGCAGACGTGAGGAACAACACAAAGGCAGCCACGATGGAGAGAGTTATCAAGAGGAACACAATGCCCAGGGTGATGTTGAGGGCAATGCTGAGACCTGTAGCCCACACCCAGGCCATGATTAGTCTATGGTGGTCCTGTGGGGAGATGAACGTACATGAATACATACATATATACATACACAGGCCATGATTAGTCTACGGTGGTCCTGTGGGGAGATTAACGTACATGAATACATACATGTATATATAGGTTGTAAGTAGATAGCTGATAAATATTGGTAAATTATCAGATAGTTCCTTAAATACAGGTTAGATTACATTTAAGTTAAATTGGGTCAAGTGTCAATTATGGTAGGTTAAGTTAGGATTCAATTACTAACCTTACGAATACCGTGCATAAGGATGATGGTGAAAATAACATTGTAGATATTGATGACCAGATCTAACCACGCCTCGTTCAAACCTGGGGGGGGGGAGGTTGTTAGTGCTAAAGAACCTGTATTTAATATGTTTAGGTTAGGTTTTGAGTGTAATTGTAATATTTATAAAGAGTTTATATATTATGGTTAATCTTGATAAAATCACACGGGAAAATGGAAACAACGGAGCACCTTAGCTTTCGTCTTTATTCAAGACATCTTCAGAGGCAACTGAAGTTGCCTCTGAAGATGTCTTGAATAAAGACGAAAGCTAAGGTGCTCCGTTGTTTCCATTTTCCCGTGTGATTTTATCAAGATTTATCTTATCCACGTTTTCATTGTGGATTTACATGAAATTATGGTTAATATTCCTTACTTACCAGTGACTCCCAGAGAAATACTGTAGCCGGCACTAGCGAGTCCGTATACCTGTGTGGAAATGATGATAATAAGAGTCAAGTACACAGTAAGGACAGTATCAAGTACACACAGTAAGGACAGTATCAAGTACACACAATAAGGACAGCATCAAGTACACACAATAAGGACAGCATCAAGTACACTCAATAAGGACAGTATCAAGTACACACAATAAGGACAGCATCAAGTACACTCAATAAGGACAGCATCAAGTACACACAATAAGGACAGCATCAAGTACACTCAATAAGGACAGTATCAAGTACACTAGGGGGGGACAGGGAAAAAACACTTTTATTTGAGTTGCAGGCCGCACTTTTCAGGCATCGTTTGTATGGCTGTAACAAACACCTGTGCAAAATTTCATGCCATTTCATGCATACTTACCCTGCCGCATCGCGAACGACTTTTTGTCAACTTTTAGTGTATACCAAAAATTAGGTGTCATTTAATGTTTTCCAGGATAATGATAAATTTTACATGGGTGACATCGATTTAATTCACATGTTATTTTACAGGTACACCGTATAGAAAATCATTACAAGTTCATATTGAAATTCTTTTTTGTGCGGAACCTTGGCATCATTTTCCTAGACAATAATCTTTGCCTAATATATCCATCTCTCGATTCGTATCCCGTCACTTCAGTGCAAGCTTCAGTCATCACTTTTATGCCTCTCTCGACCGCCTGAGTGCTGTTTGGCCACTTGGGCACCACTAATGGTGTCTCAAGAATGTCATTAACCTGTAGATTTGACAGAGAAGCAATGTAAGGAGGCTCAGTCTTGAGTTCATACCTCCAGTTAATCATGGAATGATAGTTTTTTGCTTGCCACTTTAGTTTCGGAGTCACCACCTTTCTCATGTTGACTACAGGAGGCACATCCTCATTCCCATCTCCATCTTTACCCTCCTCATCAGTATAGTTTAACAAATTCTCGTCAACAGCAGCATCAGAAACTTCCTCCTCCTCTTCAGATCTGCCAGTGCATTCTTCCTTTTGCTGATTCTCCTCTCTAATTTTTCTTATCATTGAGACAGCTTTTTCTCTAACAGTCATGTCCTCATCTGCACACATACCAAGAAGAAGTTGATCTGTGTGGGCTAAGTATGCATTTCTCTGGACAGCCTTCTTCACTATCGTCTCCTCCTCACTATTCAGGTGTTTCATATATAGCAGGGACTGGAATACGTTCCTTGAGCCGTGTGTTACGTAAGGGTGTATCTTGATGTAAAACCACATTGGAGCACTGAACTTTATTATTGTAATGACAATTCTTTTCAACTCATGGCTGGGTCTTGATGTTGCTACATACAGCCTGAGGATTCTACTCCATAAGGTGTTCCACCTTGACACACAGGGAGGACCTGGCTCAATAGCAGCCAAGTCATCTTCAACAACACCTGTGATAACTCCTTTACAAATCCTATACAGGTATTTCTGATCCCAGGACAGATCTTTCTCCACTTCATCATTAAACACAGGGAAATCAGGGAAACTGACTGGCTGGAAGGCGACAACTGGAAGCTCAGACAAAGACTCCTTGATCTGCTTTCCAATGGGACCACGCCAATGCTCAGGACCACTTGGTTTACCATCATAGTGATAAAAAACTGCGCGGAAAGGCAGCTCATTTCCGTGAAGCTGACATATGAAATAATGGAGCGGGTGACCAAGTAACATTTCAAGATGATGAATGACTCCATTTTCTGATCCTACATTTACATTGGTCTCAGAATGACTGCTTATGGGTGACTGAGGAAGCACGTGGTGATCCTGCGGTGTGAACTGCTTAACGGTAACTATTTGAATAATTTCAAGTGCGCCAACTTACCCAGGTCTCCCCTACATTACAGTACAGTAACACAACATTGAGAAATGAAATGAGAAAAGGCTGATAATCAATATAGACATAGCACCATACTCATCTGCAACAAGACAACTTAAATGAAATAAGAGATATGAAAAAAAAGTTGATAAACACTGAACAGAACATTGCACCGCCACAGCGGCTGTTTGGCTAGTACTGTAGGTAAATTTAAAAACTTCAGTAGAAAATGCGGCAGACTAAACCTCGACATATCAGCTTCAAATTTGTCATGGAGTCTTAGATATGTATAAGGAACAATGCCTGAAGAGTGCAGCTTGCCCCCTAAAGTACACACAGTAAGGACAGTATCAAGTACACTCAATAAGGACAGCATCAAGTACACTCAATAAGGACAGCATCAAGTACACTCAATAAGGACAGCATCAAGTACTCACCAGACTAAAGACAGCAATAATGATGGAAGCTGTTCGTAGTGTACAACCACAACAGCAGGACTTGACCACAAACTTCTGGTTTTCCATTTTCTGTGAAAAGGAAAAGAAAAGTAAATATGTAATAATCTTGATTATACTATTGTTAATGTGAAAATACTACTACTACTATTATTGCTAATTGTACTACTACAGTACTGTACTATTACTACTAACTTCTTTAAATGGCCTCCAGCCTCCCCCAATAGCCACACCTTCACTACCATTTTATTACCTTAAAATTAAATATCCTAATACATAAGTAGCTATCCCAGCTGTGTTGAGCTGCAGATCTATGAGGCATTCAGTGACTGTTGCCTCATAGTCAATATCTGTAGGTCCACAGCTCTCGTTCCCCTGAGTAGAGAGGAGGACACTCGACATCTCAACTACTACTAACAATAATAATAATTCTCTCACTCTGAAAAAGTTTGCCCTCACAGTTTTCTGGACTTGTGGCTTCTTCAACCTTGAGCTGTGACCCTTGTGGGGCGAGCGTCCACCAGCTACAGGTAAGGACACTCAACTGAGTAGTGCCCTTTGTATAATAGCCCCCAACCTCCTTTTATAGCCATACCTTCACCACCATTGTATTACCTAACCTAACTGAGATAGTTGATGTCTGCTCTTAACTTGGTTTACTGAATGGTTGAGAGAAAGAAGAAAGTTTTATTAGTGGTTGAGAGAAAGAAGAAAGTTTTATTTGGGTGAGAGGATAACTATTATAAATTGTGTTAAGGAAGGTCATGCGTCTCCTCACTACAAGAAGCAGCATGGCAAGAGGTTGTTCAGTCTTGGGGTGTTTATCATAAATTAAAAACAGTCATAATATAACTCTCCATATCTTTCCAAAGTATAAAGAACTGAAAAGAAGCTGGATACTCATGAGGAAATAACTCAATAAATGTTGAAAACGCCCAAATATGTAGCTTGTATTTTGAGGCCAGTGTGTGAGGAGAACATGTAATATAAATGCTTGGATTATCAATATTAAAAAGACTTGTAAGGGATAAAAATGAAGCCATATCAACTGTCTTGTTTTAGAGTGCAAGTTCATCTACAACAGAGGTTCTTAACAGGGGTGCAGGGGGGGGATGGTCTTTCTCCCACAGATACTTCAAAATATCGTAAATGGTAACTATGTCAATAAAAATATACAATTCCATTAAAAGTGACTGAATTAAGGTAGTAATTATGTAGAAATGTACGATAATTTGATGAAGGAACGATAATTTTGAGGTTCCAGTATGATAATTTTGAGGCTCAGTACGATAGTCACGTTTGAAAATTTGTCAACACAGTGTGAAGGGTCAGTCGAGTGTCATTACCTGGAGGTGACGGACGCTCACCCCACAAGAGGTCACAGCTTGAGGGTGTTGTGACGGCACCGAGTGTGAGCTGTTTCAAGACCAGACTGGAGCAGGTTCAGGTACATTCAGGAGCCGGTACTTGTTAACAGTGTGTAACAGAGAGCCAGTACTTGTTAACAGTGTGTAACAGAGACCCAGTACTTGTTAACAGTGTGTAACAGAGACCCAGTACTTGTTAACAGTGTGTAACAGAGACCCAGTACTTGTTAACAGTGTGTAACAGAGACCCAGTACTTGTTAACAGTGTGTAACAGAGACCCAGTACTTGTTAACAGTGTGTAACAGAGAGCCAGTACTTGTTAACAGTGTGTAACAGAGACGTGATGGACTGCCCAAGGTGTTAACGAGCCGATAAGTGGTTAAGAGAATACAAGTAAGTAAAAGTAACAACTTTTTACTTCTCACACTCACGAACTTGTTCCTTCACTTGAGATTTGTTGTAGTGTAGATATTTAATGAACGAAATAATAATAATTACTTATATAAATTAAAAAAAAAATGTTAATTTCGTTTTTATGACGAGAATGAAATTTACCAAACTCAAAAATGGATTGTAAACACGTGGTCTACTTTTGTTTATGGCCATGTGGTGGTGATTATGGCCATGTGGTGGTGATTATGGCCATGGTTTTAGAATGTTTAGGACCAACTGCTGTAGGGAGCGTGACCATAAAGTTAAGAACCACTATTCAACAACTTCAGAAGACCGTAGTTGACTGTTGAGGTGGTGTAGGCTGCCGGGTGTGTGTAGCAATATTGAGGCCGTTTGTTATCACGTCAATTGGTTATCATTGGGCAGAGTGGATGTAACATAATCACTCGTCTTATAAGCAGAGTGGATGTAACATAATCACTCTTCCTATAAGCAGAGTGGATGTAACATAATCACTCGTCCAATAGCAGAGTGGATGTAACATAATCACTCTTCTTATAAGCAGAGTGGATGTAACATAATCACTCTTCTTATAAGCAGAGTGGATGTAACATAATCACTCGTCCAATAGCAGAGTGGATGTAACATAATCACTCTTCCTATAAGCAGAGTGGATGTAACATAATCACTCTTCCTATAAGCAGAGTGGATGTAACATAATCACTCGTCCAATAGCAGAGTGGATGTAACATAATCACTCTTCAATAGCAGATGGATGTAACATAATCACCTATAAGCAGAGTGGATGTAACATAATCACTCTTCCTATAAGCAGAGTGGATGTAACATAATCACTCGTCCAATAGCAGAGTGGATGTAACATAATCACTCTTCCTATAAGCAGAGTGGATGTAACATAATCACTCGTCCAATAGCAGAATGGATGTAACATAATCACTCTTCCTATAAGCAGAGTGGATGTAACATAATCACTGTTCCTATAAGCAGAGTGGATGTAACATAATCACTCGTCCAATAGCAGAGTGGATGTAACATAATCACTCTTCCTATAAGCAGAGTGGATGTAACATAATCACTCGTCCAATAGCAGAGTGGATGTAACATAATCACTCTTCCTATAAGCAGAGTGGATGTAACATAATCACTCGTCCAATAGCAGAATGGATGTAACATAATCACTCTTCCTATAAGCAGAGTGGATGTAACATAATCACTCTTCCTATAACCTAACGAGCCAATTAGTGGTGAAGAGGAGAAAATAAGATGAATTTAGTCTTTTATATAGTATGTGGAGCCATAGTGACGTGCTGAGAGAGGTTTCGTTTTCTTTAATATGTATAAGACCTAACCACCATGTATGTACTTGTTAAGGATTTTTGCTTTGAGTGTCCTGTTTATTGTAATGTAAAGTCGTATATTGCGTTGACTGGTTGAGTTTATACACTTGACTTGCTGCATTTTGAGTTACTGTGCTCTAGGTAAAGGCGGCTGTGAGCTTGACTGTTTTATGAGCTTTGGCAGTAAGCGCAGTTTTGTCTTTCGGTTATCTAGTTAATTTTAGGATTTTATGTTCTCGTTAGGTTGAAATGATGTTTTACCGATGGTTATTAATGTGTTTTGAATGTTTCTGATCTATATCAAAATAGATGGATAACCTAAACAATAATTTTACTATAGAAAACTCCGTGTTAAGTGATCACCATTCCTCCCTGTCCCGGTGGTAGTGCTGGGGTTAACTAATGACTTTTCACCAGAGTTGGAATTAATTTGTCATTGTGTTGAAATACCAGAGAACGTGCCAATTATTTCAGTAGCCTTCTTTTATTACTTGAACCACACACCTCCATTACCCGCTTCACAATGAGGAACGACTTGCTGGCATTTGGGTGGTACCTTATAGTGGACCTCTTAATATACAGGGTGTCCTTAAATGATCACCCTAAAAATAGTATGTTCTCATATTTAAATCAGGGTAATCATTTAGGGGCACCCTGTAGTAATATAACAGCTCGGTTAAGTCGACATGGGATTGTCTCACTGTTGGTGTGTATGACCGCCTCCTCTTAGGGCCTTGGAGCTCATTGTATTTTGCAAAGTTTGGACACTATGCATCACAGTATCGCTTCTACTACTACTACTACTACTACTACTAAATAATAATAATACAGAAGTAAACGTAATAGTAGCATAGATAATATTATAATAGCAATAGGGTTCATGATTATTTGTCACACGAGTAGAGAGAGCCAAAGAGAGGGAGACAACTAGAGAAAGATAGATAGAATAATTTAATACACATTAAAAACAAGATAAATATGTAAATAATAAAAGTGATAAACAATAAATGCGTAAACTTGGAGATAAACCTCACCTTGTTTTAAGTCCACTACTAAACTTGAGGTGCTGTACGGTGTTGACTGGTAGAGTACTGTGACCACACTGACCTACCCATCCTAGAGATGTCCTTTATATAGGAGGGAATCCTGGTGATGACGTCACAGTTGACACTTTTGTTATTGTTGCAGACTTACGACACTCTTGAGGTAAACACGACACAACATACAGAAATATTAGGTCATTACCAGAAATAAAATAAATTAATTCATGTCTAAACACACATCAATAATTTAAAATAATTGCTTTAGTTAAAACAATGTGATATATATATAGTTAATTGTTGTAAAAATTATGTCATTTCTCTATCTTACTAAATATCCTTACCAACAAAGAGAGGATCACGGGTCGTGTTTCCGCTCTAGGCCCACACCTGCCCCTTACCATGCCTTACCTGCCCCTTACCATGCCTTACCTGCCCCTTACCATGCCTTACCTGCCCCTTACCATGCCTTACCTGCCCCTTACCATGCCTTACCTGCCCCTTACCATGCCTTACCTGCCCCTTACCATGCCTTACCTGCCCCTTACCATGCCTTACCTGCCCACACACACACCAAAAACATAACTAGGTTAGGGTGTCAGAGTAAAGTTCAGGCCAATTAGAGAATCCATCTTTGTGTGGTAGCTTAAGTGAGTCAGTTAGATACGTTCTCACATCACCAGTTAGGAGGAAAACTTAACGTAGGAACCTTTGAGAATCCATCTTTGTGTGGTGGCTTAAGTGAGTCAGTTAGATACGTTCTCACATCACCAGTTAGGAGGAAAACTTAACGTAGGAACCTTTGAGAATCCATCTTTGAGTGGTAGCTTAAGTGAGTCAGTTAGATACGTTCTCACATCACCAGTTAGAGGAAAACTTAACGTAGGGAACCTCTTGAGAATCCATCTTTGTGTGGTAGCTTAAGTGGAAAGCCGCTAGATACGTTCTCACATCACCAGTTAGGAGGAAAACTTAACGTAGGAACCTTTGAGAATCCATCTTTGTGTGGTAGCTTAAGTGAGACAGTTAGATACGTTCTCACATCACCAGTTAAGAGGAAAACTTAACGTAGGAACCTTTGAGAATCCATCTTTGTGTGGTAGCTTAAGTGAGTCAGTTAGATACGTTCTCACATCACCAGTTAGGAGGAAAACTTAACGTAGGAACCTTTGAGAATCCATCTTTGTGTGGTAGCTTAAGTGAGTCAGTTAGATACGTTCTCACATCACCAGTTAGGAGTAAAACTTAACGTAGGAACCTTTGAGAATCCATCTTTGTGTGGTAGCTTAAGTGAGTCAGTTAGATACGTTCTCACATCACCAGTTAGGAGGAAAACTTAACGTAGGAACCTTTGAGAATC
>NW_024732933.1:0-12346 GCF_018991925.1 Homarus americanus | reverse complement strand
GATCGAGTACAACAAAGTCCCCTCATCGAGTATAACAAAGTCCCCTGATCGAGTATAACAAAGACCCCTAATGAAGTATAACAAAGGCCCCTGATCGAGTATAAAAAAGTCCTTTGATCGAGTATAACAAAGGCACCTGATCGAGTATAACAAAGTTCCCTGGTCGAGTATAACAAAGTCCCCTGATCGAGAAAAACAAAGTCCCCTGGTCGAGTATAACAAATGCCCCTGATCGAGTATAACAAAGGCCAATGATCGAGTATAACAAAAAGGCCCCTGGTGGAGCATAACAAAGTCCCCTGGTCAAGTATAACAAAGTCCCCAGAACGAGCACAACAAACTCACCTGATTGAGTATACCAAAGTCCCCTGATCGAGTATAACAAAGGCCTCTAATCGAGTATAACAAAGTTCCCTGAACGAGTTCAAAAAAGTCCCCTGATCGAGTATAACAAAGTCCCCTGATCGAGTATAACAAAGCCCCGGATCAAGTATAACAAAGGCCTCTGGTCGAGCATAACAAAGTCCCCTGGTCGAGGATAACAAAGTTCCCTGGTCGAGTATAACAAAGCCCCCTGATAGAGAAAAACAAAGTCCCCTGATTGAGTATAACAAAGTCCCCTGATCGAGTATAACAAAGTCCCCTAATCGAGCATAACAAAGGCACCCTGGCCGAGTATAACAAAGTCCCCTGGTCGAGTATATCAAAGTCCCCTGATCGAGTATAACGAAGTCCCCAGATCGAGTGTAACAAAGTCCCCTGATGGAGTATAACAAAGTCCCCTGATCGAGTATAACAAAGTCCCCTCATCGAGCATAACAAAGGTCCCTGGTCGAGTATAACAACGTCCCCTGATCGAGTAAAACAAAGCCCCCTCATAGAGTATAACAAAGGCGGGTCATTGAGTATAACAGAGCCCCATGATCGAGTATAACAAAGTCCCCTGAACGAGTATAACAAAGTCACCTGATCGAGTATACCAAAGTCCTCTGATCGAGTATAAAAATGGCCCCTTATCGAGTATAACAAACTCCCCTCATCGAGTATAACAAAGTCCCCTGATCGAGTATAACAAAGTCCCCTGATCGAGTAAAACAAAGTCCCCTGGTCGAGTATAACAAAGTCCCCTGATCGAGTATAACAAAGTCCCCTGATCGAGTAAAACAAAGTCCCCTAGTCGAGTATAACAAAGGCCCTGATCGAATATAACAAAGTCCCCTGATCGAGTATAACAAAGACCTCTGATCGAGTATAACAAAGTCCCCTGATCGAGTATAACAAAGACCTCTGATCGAGTATAACAAAGTCCCTTGATCGAGTATAAGAAAGTCCCATGATCGAGTGTAACAAAGCCCCCTCATCGAGTATAATAATGTCCCATGGATTGAGCGGAATAAAGCCCCCTCTCATTTGAAGTATAATAATGTCCCTCATCGAGCAAAACAAAGTCCCCCTGTCGAGTATAACAATGCCCTGATCGAGTATAACATAGACCTCTGATTGAGTATACAAAGTCCCCTGAGCGAGTATAAAAAGGCCCTGGCTCGAGTAAAACAAAGTTCCCTGGTCGAGTATAGCATACCAATGTACCTCATCGAGTAAAACAAAGTCCCCTGGTCGAGTAAACAAAGTCCCCTGATTGAGAGTATAACAAAGTACTCTGATCGAGTATAACAAAGTCCCCTCATCGACTGTAACAAAGACCCCTGATCAAATATAAAAAGTCCCCTGATCGAGTATAGTAAAGTCCCCTGATCGAGTATATCAAACCCCCCTGGGCGAGTATAGCAAAGTCTCCTGATCGAGTATAACAAAGTCCCCTGATCGAGTATAACAAAGTCCCCTGGTCGAGTGTACAAAGTCCCCTAATCGAGTATAAAAAAGTCCCCTTATCGAGTATAACAAAGTCCCCTGATCGAGTATAGCAAACCCCCATGATCGAGTATAACAAAGTCCCCTGATCGAGTATAAAAAAATCCCTAATCGAGTATAACAAAGACCCCTAACGAAGTATAACAAAGACCCCTAATCGAGTATAACAAAGACCCTTGATCGAGTATAACAAAAAGACCCCTGTTCGAGCATAACAGAGTCCCCTGGTCGACTATAACAAAGTCCCCTGATCGAGTAAAACAAAGTCCCCTGGTCGAGTATAACAAAGTCCCCTGATCGAGTATAACAAAGCCCCCTCATCGAGTATAACAAAGCCCCCTCATCGAATATAACAAAGACCCTCATTGAGTATAGCAAAGGCCCCTCATCGAATATAATAAAGTCCCTGAACGAGTATAACAAAGACATCTGATCGAGTATAACAAAGTCCCCTGATCGAGTATAACAAACCCCCCTGATCGAGTAAAACAAAGTCCCCTGATCGAGTATAACAAAGTCCCCTGATCGAGTGTAACAAAGCCCCCCTGATCGAGTATAATAAAGTCCCCTGATCGAGTAAAACAATGTCCCTTGGTCGAGTATAACAAAGGCCTCTGATCGAGTATAACAAAGACCTCTGATTGAGTGTAACAAAGTCCCCTGAACGAGTATAACAAAGCCCTCTAATCGAGTAAAACAAAGTCCCCTGATTGAGTATAACAAAGTACTCTGATCGAGTATAACAAAGTCCCCTCAACGAGCATAACAAAGGTCCCTGGTCGAGTATAACAACGTCCCCTGGTCGAGTATAACAAAGTCCCCTGGACGAGTATAACAAAGTCCCCTGATCGAGTATAACAAAGCCCCATCATAGAGTATAACAAAGGCGGGTCATTGAGTATAACAGAGCTCCATGATCGAGTATAACAAAGTCCCCTGACCGAGTATAACAAAGTCCCCTGGTCGAGTATAACAAAGTCCCCTCGTCGAGTAAAACAAAGCCCCCTGATCGAGAAAAACAAAGTTCCCTGATTGAGTATAACAAAGTCCCCTGATCGAGTATAACAAAGTCCCCTGATCGAGTATAACAAAGTCCCCTGGTCGAGTATACAAAGTCCCCTAATCCAGTATAAAAACGTCCCCTTATCGAGTATAACAAAGTTCCCTGATCGAGTATAGCAAACCCCCAAGATCGAGAATAACAAAGTCCCCTGGTCGGGTATAGCAAATTCTCCTGATCGAGTATAACAAAGTCCCCTGATCGAGTATAACAAAGTCTCCTGGTCGAGTATACAAAGTCCCCTAATCGAGTATAAAAAGTCCCCATCGAGTATAACAAAGTCCCTGATCGAGTATAGCAAAACCCCCATGATCGAGTATACCAAAGTCCCCTGAATGAGTATAACAATGCCCCTCGATCGAGTATAACAAAGGCACCTGATCGAGTATAACAAAGTCCCCTGGTCGAGTAAAACAAAGTCCCCTGATCGAGAAAAACAAAGTCCCCTGGTCGAGTATAACAAAGGCCCCTGATCGAGTAAAACAAAGGCCAATGATCGAGTATAACAAAAAGGCCCCTGAACGAGTACAACAATTCACCTGATTGAGTATACCAAAGTCCCCTGATCGAGTATAACAAAGGCCTCTGATCGAGTATAACAAAGATCCCTGAACGAGTACAACAAAGTCCTCTGATCGAGTATAACAAAGTCCCCTGATCGTGTATAACAAAGCTCCGGATCAAGTATAACAAAGGCCTCTGGTCGAGCATAACAAAGTCCCCTGGTCGAGTATAACAAAGTCTCCTGGTCGAGTATAACAAAGCCCCCTGATCGAGAAAAAAAAGTCCCCTGATTGAGTATAACAAAGTCCCCTGATCGAGTATAACAAAGTCCTCTGATCGAGCATAACAAAGGCACCCTGGTCGAGTATAACAAAGTCCCCTGGTCAGGTATATCAAAGTCCCCTGATCGAGTATAACGAAGTCCCCTGATCGAGTGTAACAAAGTCCTCCCTTGATGGAGTATATAAAAGTCCCTGATCGAGTATAACAAAGTCCTCATCGAGCATGCTAACAAAAGGTCCCTGGCTTGAAAGTATAACAACGTCCCTGATCGAGTATAACAAAGCCCCCTATAGAGTGAGCGCAACAAAGGCGGAAGTCGCTGAGTATAACAGAGCCCCATGATCGAGTATAACAAAAGTCCCCTGAACGAGTATAACAAAGTCACCTGATCGAGTATACCAAAGTCCTCTGATCGAGAATAAAAATGGCCCCTAATCGAGTATAACAAACTCCCCTCATCGAGTATAACAAAGTCCCCTGATCGAGTATAACAAAGTCCCCTGATCGAGTAAAACAAAGTCCCCTGGTCAAGTATAACAAAGTCCCCTGATCGAGTATAACAAAGCCCCCTGCTCGAGAAAAACAAAGTACCCTGATTGAGTATAACAAAGTCCTCTGATCGAGTATAACAAAGTCCCCTGATCAAGTATAGCAAAGGCCCCTCATCGAGTAAAACAAAGGCCCTGATCGAGTATAACAAAGTCCCCTGATCGAGTATAACAAAGACCTCTGATCGAGTATAACAAAGTTCCCTGATCGAGTATAACAAAGACCTCTGATCGAGTATAACAAAGACCTCTGATCGAATGTAACAAAGTCCCTTGATCGGGTGTAACAAAGCCCCCTCATCGAGTATAATAATATCCCCTCATCGAGTAAAACAAAGTCCCCTGGTCGAGTATAACAAATGCCCCTGATCGAGTATAACATAGACCTCTGATTGAGTATAACAAAGTCCCCTGAGCGAGTATAAAAAAAGGCCCCTGGTCGAGTAAAACAAAGTCCCCTGGTCGAGTATAACAAATTCCCCTAATCGAGTATAACAAAGTACTCTGATCGAGTATAACAAAGTCCCCTCATCGAGCATAACAAAGGTCCCTGGTCGAGTATAACAATGTCCCCTGGTCGAGTATAACAAAGTCCTCTGATCGAGTATAACAAAGCCCCCCTGATCGAGTGTAACAAAGACCCCTGATCAAATATAAAAAGTCCCCTGATCGAGTATAATAAAGTCCCCTGATCGAGTATATCAAACCCCCCTGGTCGAGTATAGTAAAGTCTCCTCATCGAGTATAACAAAGTCTCCTAATCGAGTATAAAAAAGTCCCCTTGTCGAGTATAACAAAGTCCACTGATCGAGTATAGCAAACCCCCATGATCGAGTATAACAAAGTCCCCTGATCGAGTATAAAAAAGTCCCTAATCGAGTATAACAAAGACCCCTAATGAAGTATAACAAAGGCCCCTAATCGAGTATAACATAGACCCTTGATCGAGTATAACAAAAAGACCCCTAATCGAGCATAACAAAGTCCCCTGGTCGACTATAACAAAGTCCCCTGATCGAGTAAAACAAAGTCCCCTGGTCGAGTATAACAAAGTCCCCTGATCGAGTATAACAAAGCCCCCTCATCGAGTATAACAAAGCCCCCTCATCGAATATAACAAAGGCCCTCATTGAGTATAGCAAAGGCCCCTCATCGAATATAACAAAGTCCCCTGAACGAGTATAACAAAGACATCTGATCGAGTATAACAAAGTCCCCTGATCGAGTATAACAAAGCCCCCTCATCGAGTATAACAAAGTTCCCTGATCGAGTATAACAAAGTCCCCTGATCGAGTGTAACAAAGCCCCCCTGATCGAGTATAATAAAGTCCCCTGATCGAGTAAAACAATGTCCCTTGGTCGAGTATAACAAAGGCCCCTGATCGAGTATAACAAAGACCTCTGATTGAGTGTAACAAAGTCCCCTTAACGAGTATAACAAAGCCCTCTATTCGAGTAAAACAAAGTCACTTGATTGAGTATAACAAAGTACTCTGATCGAGTATAACAAAGTCCCCTCAACGAGCATAACAAAGGTCCCTGGTCGAGTATAACAACGTCCCCTGGTCGTGTATAACAAAGTCCCCTGGACGAGTATAACAAAATCCCCTGATCGAGTATAACAAAGCCCCATCATAGAGTATAACAAAGGCGGGTCATTGAGTATAACAGAGCCCCATGATCGAGTATAACAAAGTCCCCTGAACGAGTATAACAAAGTCCCCTGGTCGAGTATAACAAAGTCCCCTCGTCGAGTATAACAAAGCCCCCTGATCGAGAAAAACAAATTCCCTGATTGAATATAACAAAGTCCCCTAATCGAGTATAACAAAGTCCCCTGATCGAGTATAACAAAGTCCCCTGGTCGAGTGTACAAAGTCCAATAATCCAGTATAAAAACGTCCCCTTATCGAGTATAACAAAGTCCCCTGATCGAGTATAGCAAACCCCCATGATCGAGAATAACAAAGTCCCCTGATCGAGTGTAGCAAAGCCCCCTGATCGAGTACAACAAAGTCCCCTCATCGAGTATAACAAAGTCCCCTGATCGAGTATAACAAAGACCCCTGATTGAGTATAACAAAGCCCCTGATCGAGAAAAACAAAGTCCCCTGATTGAGTACAACAAAGTCCCCTCATCGAGTATGACAAAGTCCCCTGATCGAGTATAACAAAGACCCCTAATGAAGTGTAACAAAGGCCCCTGATCGAGTATAAAAAAGTCCCTTGATCGAGTATAACAAAGGCACCTGATCGAGTATAACAAAGTCCCCTGGTCGAGTATAACAAAGTCCCCTGATCGAGAAAAACAAAGTCCCCTGGTCGAGTATAACAAAGGCCAATGATCGAGTATAACAAAGGCCAATGATCGAGTATAACAAAAAGGCCCCTGGTCGAGCATAACACAGGCCCCTGGTCGAGTATAACAAAGTCCCCTGAACGAGTACAACAAAGTCACCTGATTGAGTATACCAAAGTCCCCTGATCGAGTATAACAAAGGCCTCTGATCGAGTATAACAAAGTTCCCTGAACGAGTACAACAAAGTTCCGATGATCGAGTATAACAAAGTCCCCTGGTCGAGTATAACAAAGTCCACTGGTCGAGTATAACAAAGTCCCCCAATCGAGCATAACAAAGGCACCCTGGCCGAGTATAACAAAGTCCCCTGGTCGAGTATATCAAAGTCCCCTGATCGAGTATAACGAAGTCCCCCGATCGAGTGTAACAAAGTCCCCTGATGGAGTATAAAAAGTCCCCTGATCGAGTATAACAAAGTCCCCTCATCGAGCATAACAAAGGTCCCTGGTCGAGTATAACAACGTCCCCTGATCGAGTATAACAAAGCCCCCTCATAGAGTATAACAAAGGCGGGTCATTGAGTATAACAGAGCCCCATGATCGAGTATAACAAAGTCCCCTGAACGAGTATAACAAAGTCACCTGATCGAGTATACCAAAGTCCTCTGATCGAGAATAAAAATGGCCCCTAATCGAGTATAACAAACTCCCCTCATCGAGTATAACAAAGTCCCCTGATCGAGTATAACAAAGTCCCCTGATCGAGTAAAACAAAGTCCCCTGGTCAAGTATAACAAAGTCCCCTGATCGAGTATAACAAAGCCCCCTGCTCGAGAAAAACAAAGTACCCTGATTGAGTATAACAAAGTCCTCTGATCGAGTATAACAAAGTCCCCTGATCAAGTATAGCAAAGGCCCCTCATCGAGTAAAACAAAGGCCCTGATCGAGTATAACAAAGTCCCCTGATCGAGTATAACAAAGACCTCTGATCGAGTATAACAAAGTTCCCTAAGGAAATAAGGCAAAAAGGCCCTGTCGAGTAAAACAAAGTCCCCTGGTCGAGTATAACAAAGTCCCCTGATCGAGTATAACAAAGCCCTCTGATCGAGTAAAACAAAGTCCGCTGATTGAGTATAACAAAGTACTCTGATCGAGTATAACAAAGTCCCCTCATCGAGCATAACAAAGGTCCCTGGTCGAGTATAACAATGTCCCCTGGTCGAGTATAACAAAGTCCTCTGATCGAGTATAACAAAGCCCCCTGATCGAGTGTAACAAAGACCCCTGATCAAATATAAAAAGTCCGCTGATCGAGTATAATAAAGTCCCCTGATCGAGTATATGAAACCCCCCTGGTCGAGTATAGCAAAGTCTCCTGATCGAGTATAACAAAGTCCCCTGATCGAGTATAACAAAGTCCGCTGGTCGAGTATACAAAGTCCCCTAATCGAGTATAAAAAAGTCCCCTTATCGAGTATAACAAAGTCCCCTGATCGAGTATAGCAAACCCCCATGATCGAGTATAACAAAGTCCCCTGATCGAGTATAAAAAAGTCCCTAATCGAGTATAACAAAGACCCCTAATGAAGTATAACAAAGGCCCCTAATCGAGTATAACAAAGACCCTTGATCGAGTATAACAAAAAGACCCCTGTTCGAGCATAACAAAGTCCCCTGGTCGACTATAACAAAGTCCCTGAACGAGTATAACAAAGACATCTGATCGAGTATAACAAAGTCCCCTGATCGAGTATCACAAAGCCCCCTGATCGAGTATAACAAAGTCCCCTGATCGAGTATAACAAAGTCCCCTGATCGAGTGTAACAAAGCCCCCCTGATCGAGTATAATAAAGTCCCCTGATCGAGTATAACAATGTCCCTTGGTCGAGTATAAAAAAGGCCCCTGATCGAGTATAACAAAGACCTCTGATTGAGTGTAACAAAGTCCCCTGTTCGAGTATAACAAAGCCCCCTTGATCGAGTAACACAAAGTCCCCTGATCAAATATAAATAGTCCCTTGATCGAGTATAACAAAGTCCCCTGATCGAGTATAACAAAGTCTCCTCATCGAGTATAACAAAGTTCCCTGATCTAGTATAACAAAGCCCCGGATCGAGTATAACATAGGCCCCTGGTCGAGCATAACAAAGTCCTCTGGTCGAGTATAACAAAGTATCCTGATCGAGTATAACAAAGCCCTCTGATTGAGTATAACAAAGTCCCTTGAACGAGTATAAAAGGCCCTGGTCGACTATAACAAAGTCCCCTGGATCGAGTATAACAAAGCCCTTGATCGAAAGTAACAATAAAGTCCCCTGATCAAATATATAAATAGTCCCTTGATCGAAAGTATAACAAAGTCCCCCCGATCGAGTATAACAAAGTCTCTCATCGAGCAGGCAAACAAAGTCCCTGATCGGTATAACAAAGCCCCGGATCGAGTATAACATAGGCCCCTGGTCGAGCATAACAAAGTCCTCTGGTCGAGTATAACAAAGTATCCTGATCGAGTATAACAAAGCCCTCTGATTGAGTATAACAAAGTCCCTTGAACGAGTATAAAAAAGGCCCCTGCTCGACTATAACAAAGTCCCCTGATCAAATATAAATACTCCCTTGATCGAGTATAACAAAGTTCCCTGATCGAGAATAACAAAGCCCTCTCTTCGAGTAAAACAAAGTCCCCTGATTGAATATAACAAAGTACTCTGATTGAGTATAACAAAGTCCCCTGAATGAGCATAACAAAGGTCCCTGGTCGATTATAACAACGTCCCCTGGTCGAGTATAACAAAGTCCCCTGGTCGAGTATAACAACGTCATCTGGTCGAGTATAACAACGTCCCCAGGTCGAGTATAACAAAGTCCCCTGGACGAGTATAACAAAGTCCCCTGATCGAGTAAACAAAGCCCCCTCATCGAGTATAACAAAGGCGGGTCATTGAGTATAACAGAGCCCCATGATTGTGTATAACAAAGTCCCCTGAACGAGTATAACAAAGTCACCTGATTGAGTATACCAAAGTCCCCTGATCGAGTATAACAAAGTCCCCTGAACTAGCAAAACAAAGGCCCCTTGTCGAGTATTACAAAGTCCCCTGGTCGAGTAAAACAAAGTCCCCTCATCGAGTGAACAAAGTCCCCTGATCGAGTATAACAAAGACCCCTAATGGAGTATAGCAAAGGGCCCTCATCGAGTATAACAAAATCCTCTGATCGAGTATAACAAAAACACCCCTGGTCGAGCATAACAAAGTCCCTTGGTCGAGTATAACAAAGTCCCCCTGATCGAGTAAAACAAAGCCCCCTGGTCGAGTATAAACAAAGTCCCTGATCGAGCATAACAAAGTTCCCCGCCGAGTAAAAACAAAGTCCCTGATTGAGTATAACACCTTCTGATCGGTATATAGCAAAGTCCCTGATCGAAAGCATAACAAAGTCCCCTGATCGAGCATAAAAAAGCCCCCCGCTCGAGTAAAACAAAGTCCCCTGATTGAGTATAACAAAGTCCTCTGATCGAGTATAGCAAAGTCCCCTGATCGAGCATAACAAAGGCCCCATGTCGAGTATAACAAAGTCCCCTGGTCGAGTATAACAAAGTCCCCTGATCGAGTATAACAAAGTCCGCCAATCGAGTATAACAAAGGCCCCTCATCGAGTATATCAAAGTCCCCTGATCGAGTATAACAAAGCCCCTTTGATCGAGTATAACAAAGACCCCTGTTCAAACATAAAAAGTCCCCAGGTCGAGTATATCAAGGCCCCTGGTCGAGTATAACAAAGTCTCCTCATCGAGTATAACAAAGTACCTTGATCGAGCATAACAAAGTCTCCTGGTCGAGTATAACAAAGTCCCCTGATCGAGCATAAGAAAGTCCCCTGATCGAGTATAACATAGCCGCCTGGTCGATTATAACAAAGTCCCCTAGACGAGTATAACAAAGTCCCCTCATCGGGTATAACAAAACCCCCTCATCGAGTATAACAAAGGCCCCTCATTGAGTATAACAAAGCCCCTGATCGAGTATAACAAAGTCCCATGAATGAGTATAACAAAGTCACCTGATCGAGTATACCAAAGTCCCCTGATCGAGAATAACAAAAGCCCTTGCTCGAGTATAAAAATGGCCCCTGATCGAGTATAACAAAGTCCCCTGACCGAGTATAACAAAGTCCCTGATCGAGTATAACAAAGCCCCGGATCGAGTATAACAAAGCCCCTGTTCGAGTATAAAAAAGTCCCCTGGTCGAGTATAACAAAGTCCTTGATCGAGTAAAACAAAGTCCCGTGGTCGAATATAACAAATTCCCCTGATCGAATATATCAAAGCCCCCTGCTCGAGTAAAACAAAGTCCCCTGATTAAGTATAACAAAGTCCTCTGAACGGGTATAACAAAGTCACCTGATCGAGTATACCAAAGTCCCTTGATCGAGTATAACAAAGGCCCCTCATCGAGTATAACAAAGTCCCCTGAACGAGTACAACAAAGTCCCCTGTTCGAGTATATCAAAGTCCCCTGTTCGAGAGAAACAAAGTCCCCTGGTCGAGTATAACAAAGTCCCCTAATCGAGTATAACAAAGCCCCCTCATCGAGAAAACAAAGACCCCTGACTGAGTATAACAAAGTCCTCTAATCGAGTATAACAAAGTTCCTCTTGTCGAGTATAACAAAGGCCACTCATCGAGTATAACAAAGGCCCTGATCGAGTATAACAAAGTCCCCTGATCGAGTATAACAAACCCCGGATCGAGTATAACAAAGGCCCCTGGTCGAGTATAACAAAGTCCCCTGATCGAGTATAACAAAAAGACCCCTGGTCGAGCATAACAAAGTCCCCTGGTCGAGTATAACAAAGTCCCCTAATCGAGTAAAACAAAGTCCCCTCTTCGTAGTATAACAAAGTCCCCTGATCGACTATAACAAAGCCCCCTGCTCAGGTAAAACAAAGTCCCCTGATTGAGTATAACAAAGTCCTCTGATCGAGTATAACAAAGACCCTGATCGAGCATAACAAAGGCCCCTTGTCGAGTATAACTAAGTCACCTGGTAGAGTATATCAAAGTCCCCTGATCGAGTATAACAAAGTCCCATGATCGAGTATAACAACGCCCCCCTGATCGAGTATAACAAAGAACCTTGATCAAATATAAAAAGTCCCCTGATCGAGTATATCAAAGCCTCCTGGTCGAGTATAACAAAGTCTCCTCATCGAGTATAACAAAGTCTCCTCATCGATTATAACAAAGGCCCCTCATTGAGTATAACAAAGCCCCCTGATCGAGTAAAACAAAGTCCCATGAATGAGTATAACAAAGTCACATGATCGAGTATACCAAAATCCCCTTATTGAGTATAACAAAAGCCCCTACTCGAGTATAAAAATGGCCCCTCATCGAGTATAACAAAGTCCCCTGAATGAGTATAACAAAGGCCCCCGATCGAGTATAACAAAGGCACCTGATAGAGTATAACAAAGTCCCCTGGTCGAGTATAACAAAGTCCCCTGATTGAGTAAAACAAAGTCCCCTGGTCGAGTATAACAAAGGCCCCTGATCGAGTATAACAAAGGCCCCTGATCGAGTAAAACAAAGTCCCCTGATCGAGTAAAACAAAGTCCCCTGATCGAGTAAAACAAAGTCCCCTGATTGGGTATAACAAAGTCCTCTGATCGAGTATAACAAAGTCCCCTGAACGAGCATAACAAAGGCCCCTGGTCGAGTATAAAAACGTCCCCTGGTCGAGTATAACAAAGTCCCCTGGACGAGTATAACAA
>NW_024732932.1:0-14699 GCF_018991925.1 Homarus americanus | reverse complement strand
TTGGCATAGTCATTCATGTTGTACACAGGTTTTGGAATTCCTGTTAGTAAATCATACGGTAAGCATTTATCTTTACAGTAAATTATGTAGTATGGCGATTTGCCTGTAAAGCTATTTATATCTCCATTGATGGATGCTGCAACCTGTGGAAGCCAGTCCTCCCACGAGCTATGCATTGGATTCACAACATGTCTGAGAATCTCAAGAATTTTTTATTCGCACGCTCGACCAACCCATTTGAAGATGCATGGTGGGCGGTTGTGAAAGTTTGTGTAATGTCATAATGTTGACATATAGCAGCCAAGAGTTGATTCTTAAATTCTGTCCCGTTATCCGAGAGTATCACCCTAGATGTAGAGAAAGGACAGATTAGATGAGTGACTTGTGTCTGAGCCATTGATTCGGCGGACTTGTTCGGCAATGGTACTTGTACCACATATCTTGAAAAATGGTCAACGCAGACAAGTACGTAACTAGAGCCTTGATGGCTTTTTGGTAGTTGCAATAAATCGATCTCAACTGTATCCCATGGACGTTCCTGCATCGGGTATTCTAAGATTGGAGCGGGATCCATTGTTGTTCCCTTGTGTTTTGCACAAGATAAATATTTAGCAATGTGATGCTGGATGTCGATCCTCATAGATTTCCAATAATAGTTTTGTCTAATTTTTGTTAGACATCTATCTCGCCCTGGATGCCCAGCTTGGGGTGCATCATGAAAGAGAGTAAGATGTAGGAATAACAATTTGAGAGATTGACTCTTGTTGTGTTTTCACTGAGCGATATAATATGTCATGCCGCAGCACAAACTGTGAGAGAGGTAGAGGTAATCTGGGCAAATTTACCTCATCTCCCAATTCTAAGGCATATATAATGTTGCCACCCATTGAGCGGCTGTGGGTTTTCTGTGCAAAAAAAAAATTATTTTTAATTACCTTTACTTCTTTTCACGGAAACCATTCAGTTTTTGCTGAAAAAGTGTGTATTTTAGATATTTTTTCTTCTTTTCACGGAAAACACTACGTTTTTTTGATGAAAAAAACTGTTTTTTATTTAGTTTTACTTCTTTTCTCGGAAAACGGTTGTGTTCTGCTCAAAAACACTGTTTTTTAGTTAGTTTTATTTATTTTCACCCGAAAGCCCTTGTTTTATGCTAAAAAAAACACCGTTTTTAGTTAGTTTTACTTCTTTTCACGGAAAACGCTTGTTTTCTGCTCAAAAACATTATTATTTTCTTGGATACACTTTTGTCAATGGAAACGTGTGTTTTCTGCACAAAAACACTGTTTTTAGTTAGATTTACTTCTTTTCACGGAAAACGCTGGGTTTCGACTCAAAAACTGTTTTTAATTAGTTTTTCTTTCTGTTAACGGAAAACACTAAGTGTTTTGCTGAAAAACGGTATTTTCTAGACAGTTTTACTTCTTTTCACGTAAAACATTCAGTTTTTACTGGAAAATAGTGTTTTTAGTTAGTTTTACTTCTTTTCACGGAAACCCTTGTTTTATGGTCAAAAATAGTTAGTATTTGGTTAGTTTTACTTCATTTTACGGAAAACGCTTGTTTTCTGCTCAAAAACGCTTTTTTTTTTTTTAGATAATTTACCCTTTTTGACGGAAAACCATGGTTTTCTGCTCAAAAATAATTAATTATTTCATGTAGTTTTATTTTCTGTTCACGAAAAACAGTATTTTCTAGAGAGTTTTACGTCTTTTTACAGAAAACACATTTTTTTTCTGAAAATTGTTTATTTTAACTAGTTTTACTTATTTTCACGGAAAACCCTTGTTTTTGTATTAAAAAAGCACTGTTTTTTTTATGTAGATCTACTTATTTTCACGGAAAACACTATTTTTTGCTGAAAAATAGTGTTTTTGACTGTTTTACTTCTTTTCACGGAAAACGCTTATGTTCTCAAAAACAGTTTTTTTAGTTAGTTTTAATTCTTTTCACGGAAAGCGCTTGCTTTCTACTCAAAATCATTTTCTTCTTAATTAGTATATTATTTCTATTCACAGAAAACGCAATTTTTTTGCCTGAAAAATAGTGATTTTCACTGTTTTACTTCTTTTCACGGAAAACGCTTGTTTTCTGCTCAAAACCACTGTCTTTAGTTCATTTTATTTCTTTTCCAGGAAAACACTCGTTTTCTATTTAATAACACATTTTTTTTAGTTAGATTTACTTATTTTCATGGAAAACACTCAGTTTTGATGAAAAATAGAATAAATTAGCTTGTTTTACTTCTTTTCACGGAAAACGCTTGTGTTCTTCTCAAAAACACTGTTTTGTAGTTAGTTTTCTTATTTATATATATATAAAAATATTTATATATATATATATATATATATATATATATATATATATATATATATATATATATATATATATATATATATATATAAATATATATATATATATATATATATATATATATATATATATATATATAATAATAATAATAATAATAATAATAATAATTAACGGTTTATTGAAAAAGTTCAGCAGCCCGAAGGCTGAAAATATACTGTACATTGGACAAAAATGACTTATAACATACAAAGACATGGGGTGGGTGGGTCGTTTAACAAAATCACTCATTACTGAAAGGAGAAGGAACAATGATTGAACGTGCAAATTATTATAGTTTACAGTTCATGGCCCGGGCCTGGGCTGGTCATGAAGACACCAGGTGGTTTGGTGTTCACGTGGTGTAGTAACTCGTCCTCGGGTGTTGACATGAAAGACCTCACGTGGTCATGGAGACACTAGGTGGTGTGGTGTTCATGTGGTGCAGTAACTCGTCTTCCGGTGTCGATATGAAGGACCTCACGTGGTCATGGAGACACTGGGTGAGTGTGGTGTTCACGCGGTGCAGTAATTCGTCCTTGGGTGTTGATATGAAGGATCTCACATGGTCATGGGGACACCGGGTGGTGTGGGGTGGTGTCACCGTACCTCACCCTGCTGGGTGGTGTTATGTTATCTCGTAATCAGGTGCATAGCCGGCCAGCCCTCTGTTGTTCCCATCTTGGACTGATTAGCACCTCCTGGTCAAAAGACAGCGGTCAGTTCCCAGGGATGCTTATCCCACTGGTGGGTCACGGCTCTCACTGGTACTGTCTAGTGCTGAATTCACTGGCTTAAACACTGTTCATCACTGTTCAACACTGATCCCACTTCCTTCCGAAACGAAATTGTCACTTTGGATTATATCGAAATCCCGGTGGTGAGGATGGGTAGGGGAGAGAGACTTGGGGAATGGGCTGAACATTGGCCAAGCGCCTGAATAGGTCTCGACCCTACGGTGGTCAAGGATGTATGTGTGTGTGTATATATATATATATATATATATATATATATATATATATATATATATATAAATATATATATATATATATATATATAAAATCACACAGGGAAAAAGAAACACATTAACGTCTTTATTCCATCTGGCAGACAAAAACAACAGAATTTTTGATTTGCAAAATATATATATATATATATATATATATATATATATATATATATATATATATATATATATATATATATATATATATATATTTACAAGACATCTTGAATAAAACAAAAGCAAGGTGCTCCATTTTCCATTTTCCGTGTGATTTTGTCAGATATATATATATATATATATATATATATATATATATATATATATATATATATATACATCTTCAGGGGTGAGTACAGTCTTGAGAGTGAGGTGGTGAGGAGGCATTCCAGCTGGCTCCAAAGAATTAAGGAATTCTGCATGGTGCTGGACTGCTTGGTCCTGGTCGATTACTGTATCAACAGATTTGAATGAGGTCTCACTGCCTGGAAGCTGTCTGAGGAGAGTCTTGTTGAGTTCAGCCACTGTTTCATTCTTTGGTGCCAGAATTACGCGTTCACGCAGCCACTTGTGATCCTTGTAATGGTGGATGTTATCGCCGCTGGCTTCAGCTACAGTGCTGGCGTGTGATGCCATTAAATCTTTCGACCTGTGACCTCGCCAGATGTAGAAGTGTTTACAGACAAGTCCTGGTTCTGCTGAGTGGACTGTCTTAGACTGGTGGCGGTGGCTTGCCCTCCCCTCCATGAGACAGATCGCCCTCTCTAGTGATGCTGTGAAGACCAGCCTTCTGTCCGAGAATTTGTGCTGGGACGATTTACGCAATACTGTTTTCTCTTGGAACACCATACTGATCTGCAATGACCCGCACTTGTAAGTACAGCCTAAGTGATGACATACCCCTCGGTACTGAAATATTGTTGAATAATTACGCCTACTCGTTTCTGCCTAACCTGGAATAATAAGACAACGCAGAGTGAAGAGAAGCTAAGATTAATAGAGTTATGAGCTTTGTGTTATGTCAGTATGTTTAATAAATTGTAATTAAGATAAAATTGTGTGAGACTAACTAATTATGTATCAGATGGATCACCTTGTAATATTATGAACGCCTTCTCCTCTGCAGGTTTTGACCACATCAATAAATATTGAATGCGTCAAAAGAAGGGTTTCAATCATTCCCTTCGACTTGCCCGTAACCTGAACGTCCTTAACTAAGGCGTTTACAGTCAAAACATATACGGGGGGGGGGGGGCGTCGAAGGGAATTAATTCTCAACTACCATGAGGAACAAAGGAATCACCAACGCCGGGAGTTCAGCATGAGACAACGTAGATCTCCATAACGTCAGCACAAGAGACAGTGACGTAGAGTGTGGTGTGTTTGAGTGAAGTGTTCAAATATCTGAGGAGTTGTCATAAAGTTTCGGTTCAAGGGTACAGGGTTGTAAGTGTTTGTTTACGACGAGCCAGCCCACGCACCCAGTGAACGAATATTCATTACACTTGGACAGTGTCGTAAGGTTTCGGTCCGAGCGGACGGGCTGTTATTATTCATTCCGGACAGGCAAGCCCACCCTCCCAGTGATTATACATGTGCGTGTGTGTGTGTGTACACACCAGTGATCATCAAGAACAGCTGATCCGCCTACACCAGTGACGTACCGTGGTTACACTGATGAATCATAAAGAACACCTACATAGTATATAAAATATCAAGTAGAATATGTCCTCTCTTTAAATAAGGTGTTGTCAAGCCATTTAACATAAAAAAAACATACTAAATTATTTACTTATATTGAAATTCGGCTCTCCGAGAATTTGTAGAATTCTTATTGACATTAATATTGATATTGGTAGTTAATTTAGCCAGAAGAATGTTATCACCCTGGCTTTATCGTTAGTGTCAACAACCTTGTGCCTCCCCCACCCCACACGCTGCTTGTTCCACACCAGATGTTACTCGCTGAATAAATTGAATTGAATTGAATTGAAACATTTTATTTAGCCAAAAATATACGGATACAGAGTGGATAATAATAACAATATTAACATGGCTGAGCCAGTTGAGAACCTGAGCTCTCCTTGAGGCACCTGATATATACATTTATCTCAAGGAAGTATTATGTAACATTTAGTAGCATGGTAGTAATAAGATGTGGCAGCTGGGCGGGGGGGGCGGTGTTTACCCCGTGAGTGTCATCGCCACTAACGTAAGTGCTGGCATCGCCGGGAGTGTTTTCACCCCTGGCGTCAGCACTAGTGTTAGTGCTGACGTTTTTGCTGCCTTACCCGAACAAAGATTAGGGGGTGAGTGGTGTTTACGGCGGCGTGGCCACCTGGACTCTTTACCACCGGGAGTGTCATCGCTACTGGCGTAAGTGCTGGCGTAACGATCGTAACGACCTTCTTATAAAACCTAATAATTTTTTGCCTGATTTACCTTCGTCTCGCAATGGCCCGAGAAATTCAGCTCATTGTCAACATACACACCTAGGTCCTTCTCACATTGTTTTAAATAGTGCAGATTCTTCATCCCGTGGGGACACATGATACGCCTCCTCACCGTTGGTACGCCCCAGGTGCATCCTCTTACACTTCGTGACATTGAATCTCAGTAGCCATTTCTTCGACTATTCCTGGAGCTCACAGAGATCCTCCTGCAGTTCTTCACAGTCTGCTTGGTTTCTTGATTTCCCGAAATAACTTGGCGTCATCGGCAAACATTTGTATGGAGGAGTGTACAACGTCAGGCATGTCATTTATGAAACAAACAAACAACAGCGGGCCCAATATACTGCCCTGTGGTACCCCGCTTGTGACAGGTACGGACGATGATTTCGTGCCATTAATCACCACACACTGCTTGCTGTCTTGTAGAAAGTCTTCTATCCACGCTAGGACATTTCCCGAATTCCGTACCCTTCCAGTTTGAATTTTAGCCTTTCGTGGGGTACACTGCCGAAAGCTTTGGCAAAATCTAGGTACACATTGTCGAGATTACCATCCCGTTCCCGAGTATAGCTGCCTACTACCTACTACCTAACAACAACTCTTAGGAAACCAAATATCACCGTTTAACATAAGACTTCAAGCTTATTAGAAGAAAGGGACTGGTAACAACTATAGCACCATCACATAATGGGAACACCACAGCCGATTACAATGAACACGTGGTAACAATACGTTATATCCACAATAATATTAAATTACGACATTCGCTCAAAGGTTATTGAGGATTTACAGTTTGTATACGAAGACTATTTCTCTGTTTCCTTAATTAAATTCACCTTAGAAAAGGACGCTTTGCATCAACAGTGGACGTCAGAAGTGACAACACTTCCATTGCTAATGTCCAAAACAATTATAATTTGCATCTCCCTCTTCATTTAAAACGCTAATAACAGGTTTATAAAATTGCTGACTCCTTTGGGGTGAAAATATACCGCCAGTCTCCACAACTTACTGTTTAGTTCGAATCTTTTCTTTATTTCCCTACACACTACTACTACTAGAAATCTCTGAACCGCATCTTAGTCAGTGTTCATGCTTATCTTATAATGCTCTAGCCTTTGGAAGGTGGCATGTAATTGCGATCCTGAATATATCTGATTGACTGGTACATATAGGGAATCATCGGTTGGATCAATACCATACATTTGGAGTTTGACACACTATGTAAATGGCAAAAGGATGCAGTTGACATATGCTTTACGGATTAAATGCAAAGTTGGGGCTTTACTCTAAAAAATCAAGTTTATTGTGTTGAGTTGCGGCAATATGTAATTCAAAATTCAAGTAGCAGAACACAAGTCTCTCCTCAATTACCCTGATGTGGAAATACAGTTTGAAGGGGTTGCAACTGTTGGAGTATTCTTGCAACAGCTTCATGGAGTGACAATCACCTCGTGGTATAGGCATGAAATATTTGTGGTTTGAGTTGACAAAACACTGGAATTCCAAAACTCACATTTCCCTTTGGCACTATGGGAAAGGTAAATGTACACATTTCTCAACACATCTTCACGAGTACGTGGCCAGGACTTTGCTGCTTCGCTGGCACAGAGATGCATGCTTTGTGCAACACGTTTAAATGTGGTAATACCAAGCATTTGAACTTTCATTCTGCTAGTTACACAGTTATATTCGCCCGTAATGTTTAATGCCCCATCTGCAGCAGACCCAATGAAGTTGTTCAATGGTATATCATGTGTAGTGAGGCACTGAAACAGCATGTTATATATTTTCACCAGTCGAACCCTGATTACCTTCAAATACTCCAATCAAATCCAGCATCGCGATTTGTCATTATCTCTCCAGATCAAAATACTTCACTATCGTTGCACGTGATTTACTTACTGAGCAGTCGGTACTTCCGTCTATAATTACATTAAATTTATTTGTAGTTTCCTAACTAGGATTTGAGTCGCACATTCCCCTAAAGCTTGCACGACGACCTTGCATCTGGTCCGTTTCGTTGCCGTTTGAGCGGCTGTCTTGGAATCGGGAACATTCGCTTATTGAGGTCGTCAAGGTGGTCACATAAGCTAAAAGAAATATTAAATTTATTTGACTATACTTGCAACTGAAGATTGTGAGATCACATGCTGCTAAATGATTAAGGTTTCTGCCACCCTTACCTGGGACAGATTAACACAACCATTTATTGAGCAGTGTCATTACATTTTGGGCTACAACGCAAGAGGAAACAAACACTAAATCACCTGAATGGCATCATGTTCTGCCAAAAACGCTGCGAATAGGACAGTTGCCTTCGCCGCGGCGCTCAGTATGGCCCCGGCAGGGTGAAGACGTGTCAGGTTGATCAAAGGCACCGCCGCCAGGCTGACCACAATGAACAAACGTGCCACCCGGAGCAGAGGTGCTAGCTTTGAGGAGTTCTTCCTTACCCGTATGCTGCCTTGAGGTGCGGTGGCGTTTCAACGATGATGTCTCGGCACTTCAGTATTTATGGCAAACCTGACGATATGCCTTGGTCGGAGTTCCTGGTACTCAAGCTAGTCAACAGCAAAACGTCCTTCGCTAACCAATCTTCTTGGAAATGGGGACGAGGAGGCATAACCTGGAGATGTCAGTTGTTGAGAATATGTTAGACGTTGACTCTCACAAGCATTAAATAATCTCCGTGCACCCATGTGGTGTGCATAGGATTTCACCAAATATAGTAGTATTGCAGAGAACCTCTAGTTGAACATCAGTTTACTTGCACATGCATGTAATCCACATAAAAGATATTAGTTATGTTGATTGAGTGTGTAATAACGACAGTAAATACAACAATTACCAAGACAGACTGATAACTACATGAATCAGAGCCTCTTAATTCACAAGCAACACCAAAAATGTTAGTGAACAATAATCCTAAAAGAAGCTTGTACTATGAGATTCAATACACAGACAATTTAGTCGGAGTTAATTTGTTACAGTTTGACATAACCGTGATCCAAGTTCGTAAATACAGGTGTGTATTAAGAAATATTAAGTAGATTTTCTTGAACGATACCAGTTTCCGTTTTCTGTACGAAACTGGTGCATGGAACACATATCCAAAGGAAGTAAATAAACTAATTTATCATAACAAATACAATTAGACCAAATGTGAGACGATATTCGCCGATGATATAAGGAGCCTTACATAGTGGTTGCCAGACGAAAACCTCAGAAGTACGAATCAGTGTACAATCCTTCTGCTTTCACTACACGATGGTACCAGAATGACCATATCCGATGACCTGTCAAATTCATCGCCTTTTCTACTGCATCAGCAACGAATTAATATGTTACTAACCTTACGTAAAATAAGGAAATCGTCGAATGATATCTGAATTTCATGTCCTCCTTTGGTATTGCATACTTGTACCCTTAAACTGGAAACATACATTGCAGCAGCACTGGTCGGGACACTGTCATATGAGTGTGGACCACAGGTTGAGAGTATTCCTTTTCGTACAAGCAGAGCTGCCGCCCGCTACTGAGATTATGAAGGAAAGGAAAATTGATTCATTACCACCGGTTTTAAGGTAACACATAACCAACTAGAAAAAGTACACGGTAAGCGTGATTAAATTTACTTGTAACACCGTAAAAAACCGGCAGTGAAATGCCACTTGTAATACCGTATAAAACCGGCAGTGAAATGCTACTTGTAACACCGTAAGCAACCGGCAGTGACCTGCCACTTGTAACACCATAAGCAGCCAGCAGTGAAGTGCCACTTGTAACACCACGAGCAACCAACAGTGACCTGCTATCATCAAACATAAATACAACCAGCGAGCTGTACCACCAAATACAGGCGGTGAGCAGTGGTTCACCGAACAAACTTTGAGACCTAACCGGAGCTGCAAATGAATATCAATAAAAGGACAAGAGGTTGTGGAAATGGATCCAGAGCGACGAAAGGGAAAGGTGAACAATGACAAAGGTGACCGAGACCCAGAGGTAGAAGTTGTCCCTCCAGAGCTGAACAATCACGACTTTACGGCAACAGAAGCTGAAGGGGGCCACTCTCTGCCTGAGCCTGAATGCTCAGCACCTGACCAGAATCCCGGGTCCAACATGATGGCAGAAGTGGAACTAACTGTGACTGAAATGCTGGAGGCGTATTTCACAAAGGGGGAAGAAAGAGAAGCAGCACGACGTTTGGAGTTTGGGAATGGCAAATTTGAACAGTCAGAAGGTTCTCAGAACGATTCTGGGGTCACAGGTCCTGGATGAATACCGACTGCAGATGCTATTTGTGAAGTGGAAACAATAATAAATAGTCGAACCATCACACCTGCGTCGAGCGACATGAGAGACCTGGAAGCGTTTACACCAGCTCACATTCTCCACGGTGGCCCACATGCTGATCTGCCATTGGGAGGATGTCTTCTGAAAGACTTACATCAACGACGGTGGCAGCACGTGCAGTTCCTAGCAGACCGCTTCTGGAAACGCTGGGTGAGGAAGTACCTTCCACTACTCCGCAAAAGACAGAGGTACATAGAACCAACCTGTAATCTCCAGACAGGCGACCTTGTCTTCGTCACAGGAGAAGATCTTCCTCGCAACAAACGGCCATTGGGCAGGGTCACGACACCAGTCCAGGGAGCCAATGGTCTAGTGCGCCAGGTGCTTGTGCGAACAGTATCTAGGGAGTTCCGAAGGCCAGTGACCCGTGTATACCTTATTGAACACGCCACACAGTACATCTTGGGCGATTGCCCAACGCCGGGAGTGTTATCGCCGCTGGCTTCAGCTACAGTGCTGGCGTGTGATGCCATTAAATCTTTCGACCTGTGACCTCGCCAGATGTAGAAGTGTTTACAGACAAGTCCTGGTTCTGCTGAGTGGACTGTCTTAGACTGGCGGCGGTGGCTGCCTGCCCCTCCATGAGACAGATCGCCCTCTCTAGTGATGCTGTGAAGACCAGCCTTCTGTCCGAGAATTTGTGCTGGGACGATTTACGCAATACTGTTTTCTCTTGCAACACCATACTGATCTGCATTGACCCGCACTTGTAAGTACAGCCTAAGTGATGACATACCCCTCGGTACTGAAATATTGTTGAATAATTACACCTACTCGTTTCTGCCTAACCTGGAATAATAAGACAGTGCAGAGTGAAGCGAAGCTAAGATTAATAGAGTTATGAACTTTGTGTTATGTCAGTATGTTTAATAAATTGTAATTAAGATAAAATTGTGTGAGACTAACTAATTATGTATCAGATGGATCACCTTGTAATATTATGAACGCCTTCTCCTCTGGAGGTTTTGACCACATCAATAAATATTGAATGCGTCAAAAGACGGGTTTCAATCATTCCCTTCGACTTGCCCGTAACCTGAACGTCCTTAACTAAGGCGTTTACAGACCCACTCAACACCAGAATACACACCCAAGCAAATGCAATATGGGAAAAATCCAACAAGAGCAGGATCCCATACTAAACCAACTAATTGAGAAAAACAACAACACATCGCACAGATGGTGGCCTAGAAGCAGGAAAAATGATAACGAAGAACCAGAGCCTCTATATACACAATAAAAAAGAACCAAAAGATGGGAACAACTCTCCATTCACACAAGGACCTGGAGGGACCCCACAAACAAACAAATACCTACAAAGTTCAAAGATACCCACAATAAGAACTAGAAACGAAAAAATGGGGATCATCCCTCCAGTGCCACAAGGACCTGGAGGGATCCCCCCCCCCCGTAACATAATATGCCCCAAGGAAACATCAAATAGAACAACTTAGCTTAGCTTGGCTGAGACCGGCCTTCCCTAGCGGCATGAGTCCTCTAATGCAGCACTGTTGACGGAAGACAAAAACCTCGTCTCCGCAAGGTGGATAGCCCACCTGCTGTTAACCTCCTCCTCTATTTCCCACTTCTGAACTTTACCTTGTACTGTACCCTTCTTGCACTCTCAGAGCTAATGCTCTCTTCTCTCCGTATCACCGACCGACCGAAAGGCATTCTACCAAGAGCTCTGCAACACACAACACCTCCTCTAAAGAAGCTACTGCACAGCACTTCCTCTACCACGCTGCAACTTCCAGCACCAGACAGTTTTGCATATAATATATTTATATATAGTAAATGCCATAGCTAAGTTTCCCTTCTCACCTACATCCTATGTGCGATTCAACATCACGTTAACCCTAGACCATTTCAGTCCTAGCAGATCTAAATAGCATCTTTAACACTACTCTCAGCTCACTGCTCTCAGTCCTTTGATCAAGTGGCCAGCCTCTCTATAGATATTATATATATATATATATATTTATATATATATATATATATATATATATATATATATATATATATATATATATATATATATATATATATATATATATATATATATATATATATATATATATATATGTTCTTCTTCTAAAGCAGTATGCCACAGTAATTGGGAGAACATAATTCCCCTACCTTTACCAATTGTGTTGTAGGGGTACGTCCACTACAGTGTATATGGTGTTATGACTGTTAGTTGTAACAATCACTTGAGAAGCTATAGAGTTTCACTGTGTATAAAGTATTTTACACTTTAAATACCTATTACAGGAGTTAAGGGCGTCTGTAAAGAAAACGCAATCCTTCCAGGTGATATCTGAGGGGGAGTTGGGTAGAGTAGGGCGGAGCTTGGATGAGTGCGCGCGCCTCCTGCTGGTTCCCTTGGCAACGAAAGATGACGCGCACAGCAACCAAGACGATGGGCGAGTCCACTACAAGATAGGGGAGTACCTCCACTGTTGAACAGATATTGATGATGGATGGATTTTTTCTGTTTTCTTGCTGCTATGCTGCTGCCGTGACTGCCGTGTGCCAAACCTTTGCAGTCTTATATATATGGAAAACTGGCTGATGACACCGGAACTTATGTAATCGACGCTTGCGACACCACACAACCGTCCAGCTACTTATGAAATGTCAACTGTTAGTACAGACTATGAAACCATCTGCAACACTGTACTGGAGAATGCTGACTTCTGGGTTTCTTCACCGGTAGTAACAGGATGTGCACCAAAGTGGCTGTATGATATATTAATAATTCTGCATCTCTTGAGGGTGTCAGAGATGAGGAACACTCACTAAGTATCGTCTCGATACAGGATATAGTTTTAAACACTCGGATTATGTAACGGTATGTAACTCGTCACTGTTGTTTGTTTTTCTGTTTTCACAAAACACAGACTCTAGGTATGTCTACTAGTTCAACGCATTCCTAACCACCTGGCTGCCACATTATATGAATCCGTCTGTTAATCCCCCAATTAACTGGGTTGTTCACATAAATAATTATTGGGGTTTTAGTAACGAGACCCAATGAAGTTCCTTTGTTTTATTATAAAAGGATTATGTCTATAATTCCAGAGTGTAGATCAACCATAAGTTCCACTATTTATGAGTGAACGAGAAAGAGGACGGCGTTTATGTAAATATAAACGTTGAACACGTCCGTTCGATATTAGTTGATCTGAGTGACAGAGCAAGGGCGTCGCTGGTGTGCTCTTACAAAGATGTCTTTGACATGGGCTTTGTCCCTCTTGGAAAGCTACAGTTCCGTGCTGTGTCTTACTCAAAGTGATGTAGAAGTTACAGAGGTGAATCTGAATAATATCAGATGTATTGTCCCATTTATATAATATGCCCTGCCCTGGATGTGATCTGAGTATCATTTTTAAGCTTCAGAAGCTCATTTTCGACTTCAGATATGTCCATGTTAAATACTGATTCCATTCTAGATGCAATATCTTCAACATTTGTGATTTTACCAAATGGAAAACACACATATGTTGCAACAGGTTCTATTGTTGTTATATCTTGGAGCCGTCTGTCAAAATATGAGGCAAGGTTTTGCACCTGTTCAATATATCGAGCACTGCCAAACTGGTCACAGTCTTTTCCTTGGTTCTCTAGTTCACACATCATATTTTTGAAGTTTCGTAGTTGATGTTGATGCAGCTGCGAAGACACTAGTTTTAGTTTCTGCTTAAAAGCAGCCACAGGACTAATCATGTCAACTATAGTTTTATCTTTCCCTTGCAGATCTAAGTTTAGTTTATTCAGCATAGCAGTCATGTCATCTAAAAAAGCTAAATCTAACAGCCACACTACGTTGTGATCAAAATGCCAATCTTTTGAGGTCAAAAAAGAAGTTAGGAAACCTATCATCACTCCTGCACAGGGCAATGAACCCACTGATTCGGCCAGCCATTGCAGGTGCTCCATCAGTATTTTTAGATGCGAGCTTACTTACTGGAAACTGTGTTTTATTAACAAAATCACTGAAAGTCTGAAATATGTCTTCATCCCGAGTTTTTCCTTTTAATGGTAGAATTATCGGCAGTTCCTCTTTGGTACTCATGTCTTTAAACACCATTCTCATGAAAATGCATAATTGTGATGTATCGACCACATCAGTAGACTCATCAAATTGTAATGAAAAGAACACACACTCATGTATGTCTTTATTCAGTTGTTCACACAAATCCTCAGTCATAAATTCACAGCGCCTCATGACAGTGTTTCATGATAACTGAACATCCTTAATAGAAGACAGTATTTCAGACTTATTTTTGAAATTTTCAAACAAGGAATATGCTGCTACCTAAAAAGGCCTGTATGAAAGCGAGCACTTCCTATCAGGTTCACTCACACAGCATGGCATAGTAGAAGTTTTTTTATAAGTATCGCTTTGATGTGTCCATAATGGTAATCTATTCCCAGAAAAAAATCTAAACAAATATAATATCCCAATGATTATGAGTAAAATTTGAAGAGGATTTTTGTATGGCAGCTTAAGAATGGTGGATCATTAAGTT
>NW_024732931.1:0-16186 GCF_018991925.1 Homarus americanus | reverse complement strand
ATAGATGATGTCACAATATATAAAGTTGTATTGGTCTATACAGGCCTTTAGGGGAGTTATATTGGCATCTTGTTTTCATAGACAACAGGTATCTACAGGTGCAGTAACTACGTTTGATTAGTCGATTGATAACCAATGAGAGAAGAGTCGCAAACATAGCGCACGAGAGTGAAAAATTATAGTTTGCGAAGGGATTATTTTTTTGTTTTCATTATTTGCGCTTGAGGGTGACAAACATAATTCAAAAGTCAATGTTGAATTCATTTGGGTATAGGTATACTGTACACTCACGTATAAAACTTCCTGTACACGTCTTGAGACTCCGAACTACTGGAATGAGTCTTTGAACTGCTTGTCTACCCACAGAAGGCGTTGTATTAACTCATATAAGTTTGAAGCAGTTCCGAAGAAAATTGTAAAGAGACGACTGTTCTTGACTATACTTAGACATTAAAAACATTTGCCAATGTCTGTGCTTTTGGTAGTAATTTTGTGGTTGAGGCAAGACGCTTGGTTGTTTTCTTCACATTGTGTTCATCCATCCATCCATCATCCATCCATCCATCATCCATCCATCCATCCATCCATCATCCATCCATCCATCATCCATCCATCCATCCATCCATCCATCCATCTATCCACCCATCCACCCATCCATCTATCCAACTCACACCCAGGTTAACAGACTATTAACCATTGTAGGTGGATTTATCACACAAAATCTAAAAGATACTTTAATAATTAGCACTCTCTGTCAATACCATCCAGAGTAATGGCCGCCTGCAGATTGTGTTAACACGGCGGGGGTCTGCTGCATCTTGTTGGCACTGTGTGTGATTCACCTGTTGAGTGTTTGGTGTCCTGCTCTCAACCTCTCTCACCTTTGCACCTTCCTTCCTCTTGTACGATCATGTAATAATAATAATAATAATAATAATTAACGGTTTATTGAAAGAGCTTGGCAGCCAGAAGGCTGAAAATATACAGTTACATATTTGGGGAATGGGTTACGAATTACAAATAATATTCAAGTAACATAAGTGACACAAATAAAACATATAATAACTAGATGGGGAAAAGCTCAAACTACAGTTCATTTCAACATAGTGACAGTGCAAGGAGTAGTGTTTACTGGGAGTGAATACACTGATTTATTACAAGTTATTGTTAATTTTTACAATGGTTGGGACTGGGCTGTTCTTATAGCGATCAGTTCGTGCACGTATGGGCTGGATGCGGTTGTGGTGTCGAACAGCAATTCTCGGACTCGGGATCTCAGGTGGTAGTAGAAGCCGTTGTCGGGGATGGTGTAGAAGCTTCTTACCAAATTTGGCAGATGAGGTCGCGTGAGAATAATAAGAGAGTCGAAAGGGCCAGTGTAAGAAAGCGCTTCTTGATATGTGGAGCAGGGAAGAGGGGAGAGAATAATCTTACGCCCTCTGTGTGGCATCTCTTTTCAGGTATGTTTACGTTGTGTGGCATTTAGGGAGGAAGACCAGGTGGGGAGGCATAGGTGAGCTTGGGAAGTATGAATGTTGTGTAAACACTGAGGAGCTCGGGTGCAGGAACTCCGAGGGACTTGAGTCGGCGGAGGAGGTGGAGACGGAAACTGGAGGATTTGACAACTTCACTGACGTGTGGTTTCCAATTTAGTTTGTTGTCTATGGTGATGCCGAGGAGCTTCGTGGAATCTACAACCTGGAGTGTGTTCGGAGCTAGAGTAATGGAAGGAGGTGGGACAATGTCGGAGGAGAGGTTGATGTGCATAACCATGGTCTTGGTATGGTTGGGAGATGGCAGACATGGTTGTTGGGGTGGCCCAGTTTTGGAGACTGTTCAATAAATCCTGAAGGGCGGTATAGTTGGGAGCAGAATTGTTGACGCTGATCCCAATGGTGGAGTCGTCGACATATTTCCAGCGAGCAGGGGTTTCTCTTAGGGCATCATTGATGAGCATAAGGAAGCAGAGTGGTCCCATCTTGGTGCCTTGGGGGACGCCACAGGTGAGTGACTGAGAGGTGGAGACAGCCCCTCGGAAGCGTACAGCTTGGCGTCGGTCACTGACGAAGTCTGTAAGCCATGGTATAAGACTTCTCCGAAGCCCGAGGTCAATAGCTTTGTTGATGATTATATTGTGGTCGACTAGGTCGAATGCTTTAGTGAAATCAATGAAGGCGACAGCTACAGACGTTTTTCGTTTCTTGAGATGGCGGTATATGTAATCGAGAAAGCTGACAAGACAGTGAGTGGTGGAGGAAGTTTTCATATTGCCAAATTGCTGAGGGTCTACGACTCCTGCAATATCAGCATAAGCCCAGTCGAACACAAAACTTTCACAGATTAGGCTGGGTATTGTGGTGATTGCAATAGGTCGTAGCTGATTTAAGGATTGTGGGCTGGTTGACGGGGGGCACACCAGAGAAAGACAAGAGGTCTTCCAGTCACAAGCATCTGGCTTGACTGAAGAGAAGCATTAATAGGTTACTGGGGTAAGCTCCGGGGAGAACTCTTTGAAGAGTTTCATTGGTAAGTCAATGGGGTGGTAGAGCGTTTTAATTTTAGTTTGTCCGCTGCTTTTGCTACTTCAAATTTCTTCTACTAAGTCAGTGAATAAATAGTAGGTACAGGAGAGTGGCTGCTGTGTCAAGACGTGGGGAGGTCTGGGTATATAGTAGGAAGGAAATGTATGTTTTGCCAAGAAGACAGTGAGATGCATATGAAGAGTGTGTCTTATTATTAGTCCACAGAGAGTTCTTAAGCCACATCAGGCTGACTGATGTTGGTCTGCCGAAGTTAAATTTTGCTGGGTAGTGACCCTTTGCAAGCGATTATGATGACTCGGTTGCGAAGGGACCTGTAGCGGATGTGGTCATTGAGATGAAAGGCTCTGTGTCTCTGTTGCATAAGTCTTTTGATCCGAGGTGTGATCCAGGGCAAGTCAGCTGGGTGAGATCTGACGGACTTCTCGGGGAAGAAGTGGTGGTGAGCTTCCGTGGTGGTGTTGGTATAATTTATCCATTTGGTTTCCACGTCATCCACGCTAAGTACTTCAGTCCAAGGATGGTGAACTATCCACTGCCCGAAGAGGCGCACTGCAGAGTCAGTAATCGGCCTGTAGGTCTTGATGTAGGGTCTCTGTACTTGAGTGGGAGTGGCAGCTGGGGACCAGAGCACTGATAAGTGTGTGCTACACCCGATAGGAGGCATTGGTTGAGGTGGTTGGTACTGGTCCACTAAGTCAGTTAAGATAAGGTCAAGGGTATTTTGACCGTGTGTGGGGAAGGTCACAACTTGTGATAGTGATAGCTGGTCCTGGATATCAAAGATGTCAATTTCATTTAAATCCCCACATAATACTAACTTGGCACATGGGTACCCAACTCTGAGGTGGTCTGAGGTGGTGATGAGATGATTGATAAGAGTGTCTCTGGTGGGTGATCGAGGCGGATGGGCGCACAGGATTATGTAGGAAGGCGCTGGTGGGGCCGAGGCACCACAGTGGACTCCATGGCTGCTTTCCATGACCCAAGGGGACTGAACATCCAGGCGGACGGGCGAGGGCCATCTGCCCCTCCGGCCCAGTGTGTGAACCAAGGTGAGTGAAAGAGCGATGACCCTCAATACACACGTTTGCGGCCAAATTTAAGAGGGGGGAAGTGCTGAGACCCAAGTCTTCCCAATTACAAATTGTCTGGAATTTCTTCTATTTCTTCTTCTTCTTCTTTCTTTCTTTCTTTCTTTCTCCTGTCTTCTTTATTCTATCTTTTTTCTCCTTCCGTCCGTCCTTCCTTCCTCTCTCTTTCTCTCTCTCTCTCTCTCTCAGTAAAAGCCTCTACAGAAAGGTCACCATCGGACGTTCACACCCCTCCCCCTCCCCCCAGAACAAAATATTTCTCTATGGGAAAAAAAAAAATTCTAATTAACATAGTTCGTTCTAGAAAAGAAAACATTGATATTTCCTAACCTAATCCATCCTGGGAGCGAAAATCATTTACTAAACATTTTTAATCGGAAAGTTTTAACCAGTTTTAATTCAGTTTATCACAGTTCATCCTAGAGAAAAAAAAAGATTTAACTAGCCAGCATATGCAATCCAACGACACAAAAAAAATCAAGTAGCATATTACTTTCTAGAATAAAATTAACGTACTGAGAATTTACAATCGTAAGAAAAAAAAATTATGTTTATTTCTTCCTATTGGGTAAAAACAAATATATTGATATAGCGTTATATATATATATATAAATCTTAAGAAAAAATAAATATTCTATCGACGTGAAAATAACTGACTTGGTACAGTATTTTTATCAACATGGCCACTGATAAACAATAAATATACTAATATCATCATTATAAGGTCACTCACTTCACATAATACCTCAATTATTATTCATCACTTGTTAAATAAATCTCTTGGCCTCAGATTATTAAAAGCTCGTACGCCATTTTTTCCTCCTGACTTTGAGATGACCTGTTTGATTGGCCTTTACGATCATTTTCTCCCTTAATTTAGTCATGTGGACGTATTTGATTGGCCCGTATGATGATACCCTGCTAACATGATATGAGAAACAACATTTGATTGGCTCGTACTATATCTTCCTAATATGATACGAGAAATGATATTTGATTGGCCCGTATGATCAGTGATATCCTCCTAACATGATATGATAAACGACATTTGATTGGCCTGTTCAGTGATATCCTCCTAACATGATATGATAAACGACATTTGATTGGCCTGTTCAGTGATATCCTCCTAACATGATATGAGAAACGACATTTGATTGGCGCGTACGATGATACCCTCCAAATATGATACGAGAAACGACAATTGATTGGCTCACATAACCTAAGCCTTATATATATGTAGAAACTAAAGAAATTGAAAACTCCTCCCGGTTATAATAAAGGATAAAATGAAATAATAACTTACGAATATTTGAGGATGTGGCCTGCGGATAGATGGGTAGAGGTTAGTGTTAAAACGTGGGTCATACAGGTGGGTGGTGTGGGTGGGTGGTGTGTGTGGGTGGGTCATCTAGTACATGTGGGTGTGTGGTGCACCCTTTGATGTGCCGGCACCTGATACACTTGTTTATATTTGTTTTTGTATCATGAATGAATATATAATGAGCTGAGAAATTTCATATGAATAGTTAAGTGTGCGTGTGTGTGTGTGTGTGTGTGTGTGTGTGTGTGTGTGTGTTATTAATTGTTTTGCTAGTTTATTGTGCACCCCATACTCATCCTGTGATCCGTAAAGCAAAAGGATTACAAAGTAGAGTTCATAAAGGATATTCTGGCATTGAATGTTACAGAGTATTTCAAATAAATTCTTTGTTTAGTTCTATACATAAAGAGTAACTTATTCCCATCTGCGTGAGTACAGGGGTGTGAGGCAGTATGTCTGGCCACACACTTTGTTATTCACATTTTACGATGAATTAACCCCTTGAGCACGATGATTTGATCATATGAGTACGATGAATTAACTCGTTGTAATTAAGGGGTTAAATCATCGTACTCAAGGGGTTAAATCATCATACTCATGGGGTTAAATCATCTTACTCATGGGGTTAAATCATCATACTCATGGGGTTAAATCATCGTACTCAAGGGGTTAAATCATCATACTCATGGGGTTAAATCATCATACTCATGGGGTTAAATCATCGTACTCATGGGGTTAAATCATCATACTCATGGGGTTAAATCATCGTACTCATGGGGTTAAATCATCGTACTCATGGGGTTAAATCATCGTACTCATGGGGTTAAATCATCGGACTCATGGGGTTAAATCATCTTACCATGGGTTAAACTATCTTACTCATAGGGTTAAATCATCGCATCATGGGGTTAAATCATCTTACTCATGGGGGTTAAACTAATGTACTCATGGGGTTAAATCATCTTACCATGGGGTTAAATCATAGTACCTATGGGGCTAAAATCATCTTACTCATGGGGTTAAATCATCGTACTCAAGGGGTTAAGTCATCGTACTCATGGGGTTAAATCATCTTACTCATGGGGTTAAATCATCGTACTCAAGGGGTTAAATCATCGTACTCATGGGGTTAAATCATCTTACTCATGGAGTTAAATCATCTTACTCATGGGGTTAAATCATCGTACTCATGGGGTTAAATCATCGTACTCATGGGGTTAAATCATCTTACTCATGGGATTAAATCATCTTACTCATGGGGTTAAATCATCGTACTCATGGGGTTAAATCATCGTACTCATGGGGTTAAATCATCGTACTCATGGGGTTAAATCATCGTACTCATGGGGTTAAATCATCGTACTCAAGGGGTTAAATCATCGTACTCATGGGGTTAAATCGTCGTACTCAAGGGGTTAAATCATCGTACTCATGGGGTTAAATCATCTTACTCATGGGGTTAAATCATCTTACTCATGGGGTTAAATCATCTTACTCATGGGGTTAAATCATCTTATTCATGGGGTTAAATCATCGTACTCATGGGGGTAAGTGATCTTACTCATGGGGTTAAATCATCGTACTCATGGGGTTAGATGATCTTACTCATGGGGTTAAATCATCGTACTCATGGGGTTAAATCATCTTACTCATGGGGTTAAATCATCGTACTCAAGAGTTAAATCATCGTACTCATGGGGGTTAAATCATCTTACTCATGGGGTTAAATCATCGTGTACCTAAGGGTTAAATCAGCTTACTCATGGGGTTAAATCATCTTACTCATGGGGTTAAACTGCAATTATGGGGTTAAATCCTTCATCGTACTCATAAGCAAATCATCTTACCATGGGGTTAAATCACGTACCTATGGGGTTAAATCTATCTTACTCATGGGTTAAATCATCTTACTCATGGGGGTTAAATCATCTTTTACTCATGGGTTTAAATCATCGCACTCATGGGGTTAAACTATCGTACCTAATGGGGTTAAATCATCGTACTATGGGGTTAAATCATCGTACTCATGGGGTTAAACTTTACCATGGGGTTAAATCATCGTACTATGGGTTAAATCATCTTACCATGGGGTTAAATCAATGTACTCATGTGGTTAAACTATCTACCATGGGTTAAATCATCGTATTCATGGGTTAAATCATTATCTTACTCATGGGTTAAATCATCGTACTCATGGGGTTAAATCATCTTACTCATGGGTTAAACTTCATCTTACGCATGGGGTTAAATCATCTTACCATGGGGTTAAATCATCAAAACAATTCTATGGGTTAAATCATCTTACTCATGGGGTTAAATCATCGTACCTATGGGGTTAAATCATCGTACTCATAATAAATCATCAAAAATTCTCATGGGGTTAAATCATCTTACTCATGGGTTTAAATCATCGTACTCAAGGGTTAAATCATTGTACTCATGGGGTTAAACTATCTTTACTCAAGGGGTTAAATCATCGTACCATGGGGTTAAATCATCTTACCATGTAAGTTAAATCATCGTACTCAAGGGGTTAAATCATCGTACTCTATGGGTTAAATCATCTTACCTATGGGGGTTAAATCATCTTACCATGGGGTTAAATCATCGTACTCATGGGGGTTAAACTCATCGTACTCAAGGGGTTAAATCATCTTACTCATGGGGTTAAATCATCGTACTCAAGGGGTTAAATCATCTTACTCATGGGGTTAAATCATCTTACTCATGGGGTTAAATCATCTTACTCATGGGGTTAAATCATCTTACTCATGGGGTTAAATCATCGTACTCATGGGGTTAAATGATCTTACTCATGGGGTTAAATCATCGTACTCAAGGGGTTAAATCATCGTACTCATGGGGTTAAATCATCTTACTCATGGGGTTAAATCATCTTACTCATGGGGTTAAATCATCTTACTCATGGGGTTAAATCATCTTACTCATGGGGTTAAATCCTCGTACTCATGGGGGTAAGTGATCTTACTCATGGGGTTAAATCATCGTACTCATGGGGTTAAATCATCGTACTCAAGGGGTTAAATCATCGTACTCATGGGGTTAAATCTTCGTACTCATGGGGTTAAATCATCGTACTCAAGGGGTTAAATCACCGTACTCAAGGGGTTAAATCATCGTACTCAAGGGGTTAAATCATCGTACTCAAGGGGTTAAATCATCGTACTCATGGGGTTAAATCATCGTACTCAAGGGGTTAAATCATCTTACTCATGGGGTTAAAGACACAGAGTTAAAGTGATACTAACAACAACAATAACAACAAAAACAATAATAACAACAACAACAACAAGCATATAATAATCTTAGTATAAATAATGTAATATTTTTAACTGCTATTGTACACTTGACTAGACACTTACACACACACACACACACACACACACACACACACACACACACACACACACTGAGGTTAATGTAACGGTTCCTAATATATATTCTTTTGTATTATTAATTTGTCTTTGGCTACCGTAGAGACCAGGATATATTTTGATTTCGGATTTATTAAGATTGGTATATTTGAATAAGTTTTCCGGGTTATGTTATGGTGTTTTTTTTTAACTATCGGGTTATGTTGTCAGATTTTGCTGTAATAAACTCCTGTGTAAATGGTAGTAGTGGTGGTGAATGGTGGTGGTAGTGGTGGTGAGGGATGGTGGTGGTTGGTGAATGGTGGTGGTAGTGGTGGTGAGGGATGGTGGTGTTGGTAGTGGTAGTTAGTAATAGTGAGTACTGGTGTCGATGAGTAATATTGGTTGTGATAGTTATAAGGGTGGTAAGTAATGATTGATTGTGGTAGTAGTGGTGGTAGTGGTAGCGGCTTTGGTAGTGATGGTACTAATGCTATAGATAAGATATATAATAGGTAGGTATGTTGGTAAGTAGGTAAGGAGAGATGAAATACATAGCGGAGTAGACGAGGAAAAGATACCTGTAAGTAAAGTAGGTCATGGTAGGTAGATCAGGGTAGTAGATAGGTGAGGGGGACATTTAATACAGGTAGGTAAGACTGGTGAGGTAGACACAGGTAAGAGGTGTAGGCTGAGGTCAAGGTAGAGATAATTTCTAATTGATCCACCATAATGAATACTATGAACCTCTAAACTTGTACTACCACTATTACCAACTACCACAATTACCTGCACTTCTGTTACCACCACCACCACCATCGCTACCACCTTTACTGTGTAGGGGAGGGTAGAGGGAAGGAGGGGGTGGTGCAGAGGGACGGGGAGGATAGGTGGTGAGGTAGGGGACTGACCACTTAACCTGGCTGACCCATAAGAGCTGACTCACCAGTAGCAATAATTACTATTTTTACCGAGTGTGCCCCCCCTACCACTACCCTCCCCCCTCCCTCCCGGTGGTAGTGGTGGTGGTGATAATGTGTCGTGGTGGTGGCCGGTAATAAAGTCACAGGAAAAAAAGTCACAGAAAAAAAGTCACAATTTTGGCTAGGAAAAAAAGTAACAGGAAAAAAGGTCACAATTAATTTATGGTGGGCGGTAATAAAGGTTAGGTTAGGTTAGGTTACTGAAACTGATTGACATATTAACCTTAAAAAATGTGAGAATTCGATAGTTAACTTTTCTTTTTTTCCTGTGACTTTTTTTCCTGTGACTTTTTTTCCTGTGACTTTTTTTCTGTGACTTTTTTTCTGTTACTTTTTTACCTGGATTCGTCGTGGTAGTGAAGATAATAGTGGTATGTGTGTGTATGGTAGTGATGGTAGTGGTGGTAGTGTTTTTTATATTTGTCGTTGTTGTGGTAGTAATGGTGTTTTTATATGTTGAAATACGTGCTAATTTATCACATACTTTGTAATTCTTATCATTTCTTTAGTGGTTAATATTTTCTCAATCTCAATTTACATTTTGTTTTCATTATCTCAATTATTTCCTTTTTCATTTATTAAATAATCTAATAACATTTTATCATCATAATCCCTGACTGTATACAAACGGCACCTTACCCAACTGAAATAAACCATTATGTGGAATTTTTTTATCAATGAAACTCTTTTATGGATTTGATCACAGTTTGGTTACGTAAGAATGAATGGATGACGGAAGGGAGAATGTCTGCATATATGTTTGTGTTAATAATAATAATAATAATAATAATTAACGGTTTATTGAAAAAATTCTGCAGCCCGAAGGCTGAAAATATACATTGGACATAAATGACTTATTACATACATTGGTGGTTTAACAAAAGCCTTCATTAGAGAAAGGTAAAGGAACATACAGTGAACATACAGATTAATGTAAGTGTTGAGCAGCAAACTCGTAGTGTAGTAACTCCCTCCCAGATGGTGTTAGGAGGAACTCACGTGGTGTAGTAGTTCCCTCAGATGTTGTTATGAGGGACCTGGCGTGGTGAAGTAATTCCCTCGCAGATGGTGTTATGAGGGGCCTCACGTGGTGTAGTAATTCCCTCACAGATGGTGTTATGAGGGACCTCACGTGGTGTAGTAATTACCTCACAGATGGTGTTATGAGGGACCTCACGTGGTGTAGTAATTACCTCACAGATGGTGTTATGAGGGGCCTCACGTGGTGTAGTAACTCCCTCACAGATGGTGTTATGAGGGGCATCACGTGGTGTAGTAATTCCCTCACAGATGGTGTTATGAGGGGCCTGACGTGGTGTAGTAATTCCCTCACAGATGGTGTTATGAGGGACCTCACGTGGTGTAGTAATTCCCTCACAGATGGTGTGATGAGGGACTTGACGTGGTGTAGTAATTCCCTCACATATGGTGTTATGAGGGACATGTGGTGTAGTAATTCCCTCACAGATGGTGTTATATGAGTGAGGTTTGGTCCCAGGCCTTCCTATCGTAGACGGATTAACACATCGGTGGTTGTTGTTGGGTCTCGCGGGGGCCGTTATCACTGGGTACCTGGGACCTCACTGTGTGAAGGTTAACTTGGGTGCGACTGTTACTGTTGAGTTGTTCTCACTGACTTAAGCACTGTTCACCACTGTTCACCTCTGTTTAACACTGGTTCCGTTCCTTTCCTAAATGAAATTGTAACTTCTGGCGAGAACTTGTTGATATTCCGGTGGGGAGGAGGGTTCAGGGGAGGGGGTTGGTATGGGCCAACTTAACAGTTAACCTGGCTGCTCCGAGAGGAGCGCCAGGTACGTCTTGACCCTTCGGTGGTCAAGGATGTAGTGTATGAGTGTGCGTATGTATGTGTTTAGCCTTGTACTTGCTTCTGGTCACTACACACGTACAATTGAAGGAAGTTTTACGTACCTCATCACAAACACCCACTAAGCTGCTCCACACTTTCGCTTCACGAAGCTAAACCAGTAGTTGATTACATACAACAGAAGACTTACTTTATTTCCTGGCACCAAGACCCCTCTGCTGTGCTGGCCTGTCTCTCAATTGGACTTCTGGATTGGGAGTATAATAGTGTCATAGTAGTCATGATAGCACCATAATAGTGCCTTGATAGTGCCTTGATAAAGCCATAACAGTGCCATAATAGTGCCATAATAGTGCCATACTTGTTCCATAACAGTGCCTTGATAGTGCCTTGATAGTGTCATAACAGTGCCTTGATAGTACCATAACAGTGCCTTGATAGTGTCATAACAGTGCCTTGATAGTGCCATAACAGTGCCATGATAGTGCCATAATAGTGCCATAACAGTGATGCAAAGATTTTCCTCTCGTTATACTAGATGTAATGATACTGTAACCAGTAACACCAGACCACTGAACACAACACCATTGTTTACACTGTGGCCTCGGGTGTTATCACAGAACTGATCTAAAATTCTTATAAACATCCAGTGAACATTTGTCTCCGGGGTGTAGGGGATATGAGGGAGGCTGTACTGGGTGGTAAACGGCCCGGTGATGGTTTTAAGAATCACAGTATCTTGGTGTGAACTTTCGAAAGATTGAGCAATAAATCAAGTCCCTGCATGGTGGTGTAACTTTACCGCCTCTAAGGGAATCACTTACTGGCATATCAACAGTGAGTGCAAAGTGTAACGGTCTGTGTTCTATATGCACGTGGAGTAGAACACAGACGGACCTCCTTAGTGTGAATGACGCGGAACTTTTATGTAAGGCTGGTGAAGGAGTGTTGCTTCATGCTGGTTTCTGTGTGTTGGTTTGATTGTTTTGAATTCGAGATAGAATATGACTAAACGTTTAACCCCTTTGCTATTAGTGGTTGATAAGGTCACCACAAATGCTATCAGAAGGGAGGTGTATGTGTGTGTGTGTGTGTGTGTGTGTGAGGGAGGGAGAGACAGTTGAGTAGTATGATAGGGAGAGAGGAAGGAGGAAATTGCGTACAGCATCACACTTTCTGATCAACAACAAACAATAAGATGCTACGAGTAAAGGATTCTGTCACTACTAGAAACTATACCTTTGATAATATTGAAGTTGGGTTAAATAATCATATTATAAAGTTAAATTAAAGAGAAATTCAAAGAGTTGGTCATTATATATTTTGAAATTTTTTGATAACTTTGATCGAAATTTTAAATACGTAGACTGAAGCAGGAGCATATTTTATTGTCCTCTCTCTCTCATTCCTTCCCTCCCTCCTTTTCTCCCTACACACCCACCAACATCATCTCATCCTTCCTTCCTACCTCCTTCTATACCTAAACAATCATCTCCCTATGCCTACCTACCTACCTACCTACCTGCAGTCCGTAAATCTCGCTGGCACTGCACTCGACCTTCTTCGCCACTCCAACTGTATAGTCAGGCGTCCAGTCACAGATAGATGAACTAATGGTAACCCTGAGCGTAAAGCAGTGAAGGCTGGGATTACATTGATATTAATAATGATGTATACTGATGTCTTGAGTGGTTAGCTTTCTGATTGGCTGTATTTCAGGTTCTCCAACGTGGTCCTCTCAATTTCTTCCTTGGCCCTCGCCAATTGTTCCATGGACCACTCCAGTTTGGTCAACAAACTCACATACCCAAGACCACACATAGCACTGGCCATATCTGATAATTACCCCTCGGGAGCTAACCACAAGGAAAGAAGAAAACACGAAGTTCCCAAGCGCTTTCGTGTAATTCACATCTTCAGGGGTGAGTACAGACTGATGTGTGATGTATGATGTAATTCTGGGCTGTAAGCTCTGGTCTGATATTCAGTCATTACAGCTGATTATCTGGGTGGTTGATGTTCTGATTGGCTGACGGTCGAAGTGGTTGAAGATCTGAGTGATTGGTGCTCTGATTGGCTGAAGGTCTAAGTGGTTGATGGTATGAGGGGTTGATGATCTGATTGACTGACGGTCTAAGTGGTTGATGATTTGAGTGATTGGTGCTCTGATTGGCCGACGGTCTAAGTGGTTGACGATCTGAGTGATTGGTGTACTGAATGACTGGCGATCTGAGTGACTGACGATCTGGGTGTCTGACGGTCTCGGTGTCTGACGGTTTGAGTGGCTGACGACCTGAGTGACTGACGCTCTGACTGGCTGATGATCTGAATGGCTGACGCTCTGACTGGCTGACGTTCTGGGTGGTTGACGGCAGACTGACAGACAGGTAGGTAAACATGGATGGTTGAGTCCTCCCTTGATAACCTAGAGAGAGAGAGAGAGAGATACTCTAATAATTACAAATAAACTAACTTGAGATAGATAGATAGATAGATAGATAGATAGATAGATAGATAGATAGATAGATAGACAAATAAAGTCTCACCCCCTAAAAAGTCCTACACGAATGAACGACTTTCACCAAATCGATATTATTGACGAACCTCAAACCTGAAGTAAGACATTCTACCCCATCAACCCCCATCAACCAACTCCGCATCAACTCCTCGCAACTATGAACAGACGAAAGAGCCACCTAATTGCAACATTGTAATTGCAGATCCATCTTTTGTAACAGAAGTAGTGGAGTATTCTTAAATGATGGAGATTACAGGTAGAATAAAGGCGTACGAGACGATAGCTATAGTGAGTTATTGGATGGGAATATATCGTTAATTAACCTACTCTAATGCTTGAGGAGGCGTTTTACCTGTCGCGTCCGTCCCTACCGACATACTGGCGATATCCTGTATGTTGATTGTATGTTGTGTATGTTGCTGGTGTATTGTGTATGTTGCTCCTGTACTGTATGTTGCTGGTGTATTGTGTATGTTGCTCCTGTACTGTATGTTGCCAATATACTGTACGTTTTCGATATGCAGGTTGACAATCCTTTATCCGAAATCCTTGGGGCCAGAGGCATTTCGGTTTTCGGAATTTTTCGGTTTTCAGAATGGTTAGGTTTTTTTTTGTGTGTGTGTGTATTAGCCCACCCGGGCATAGATCACTGACCCACATTGGGGCCTGGGGGTCTAAAATATAATAAAAATTATAATAATAATAATAATAATTCATAGGTCTAGGTCGTGTTTCTCACTTTTGATCTTTTATTCATTCTTGTATTTCTTTACTGTATTATTATTTTATTATTACAGTATTATTGTTATTATTATCATTATTAATTTTATTATATATTTTATTATTATTATTATTATTATTATTATTATTATTATTATTATTATTATTATTATTTTTATTATTATTATTATTATTATTATTATTATTATTATTATTATTATTATTATTATTATTATTATTATTATTATTGGAATCATTATTATTTTATTTTGGTGTATAATTATTAAAAATTTTATTTACTATGAATAATTATTATTATAATTTTTAGTACTATTATATTTTTGCCCCCCAGGCCCCGATGTGGGTCAGTGATCTGTGCCTGGCTGGGCTAATAATCCCTGTTAAAAAAAAATAAAATAAAAAAAAAGTCCCACAAAAAACTTTCGGTTTTTAGAGCTTTTCGGTTTTCGGAATTTCGAATAAAGGGTTGTCAACCTGTACTCTATTTTGCCGATATGCTGTATGTTGCCGATTTACTCTATGTTGCCGATATCCTGTAGGTTGCCGATATATTGTTTGTTGCCGATATGCTCTATGTTGTCGATATACTCTACATTACCGATACACTGTAGGTCACCGATATACTCTATAGCAAGAAAAGAAGACTGAAGGGTAAGATTTAGATAAAAGAAGAAAGATAACTGAGAGAAAGGAGGGGAGGATAAGAAAGAAATGAAAAGGGGAAGGTGGAGGTGAAGGGGGAAAGAGGGGGAGGTGGAGGGGGAAAAAGGGGGAGGTGGAGGGGGAAAAGAGGGGAGGTGGAGGGGGAAAAGGGGAGGTGGAGGGGGGAAAAGGGGAGGTGGAGGGAGAAAAGGGGGAGGGGAGTGGGAGGGGGAAAAGAGGGGAGGTGGAGGTGGAGGGGGAAAAAGGGGGAGGTGGAGGGAAAAGAGGAGGTGGAGGTGGAGAAAAAGGGGAGGTGGAGGGAAAAAGGGGGAGGTGGAGGGGGAAAGGGGAGGTGGAGGTGGGAGAGGGGAAAGGGGAGGGGGAGGGGGAAAAGAGGGGGAGGTGGAGGTGGGAGGGGGAAAAAGGGGAGGTGGAGGGGGAAAAGGGGAGGTGGAGGGAGAAAAGAGGGGGAGGTGGAGGTGATGGGGAAAGAAAGGGGGAAGTGGAGGGGGAAAAGAGGGGGAGGTGGAGGTGATGGGGAAAGAAAGGGGGAAGTGGAGGTGGAAAGAGGGGGGAGATGGAGGTGATGGCCAGAACAGTGTTGATCAATATACAAGCCACCTGGTGGATGACATGGACAACTTCTCCCCTCCCTCTCCTCCCTCCCTTCCCCTCCCCTGTGAGATATGGCCTCCCCTCACACCGCTAATACGCTGTAGATGCCAGTCTCCTTTGTCCTCTAAAAGTGTTACGCCTCCCAACCACCGCTGACTTCCTAGGTTTGCCAAGCAGTCCTCGGCCCTCTGACGTAGGCATATAAGTCGAGCCCTGTAACTCCACCATGTCTGAGTTGACTGGAGACCCAGCTGCTCGCTTTAACTCTCCTGTTGCACTTAGTGAGCCAGGCGACTGTGGTGTTGACCTTGACACCAACGGAGAAGATGGCTTTCAACTAGTTCAGTCCAGGAACAAGCGGAAGGCCGAAAAGGCAGAAAGACTTAGAGACAATCAACTACAACCACAACCCCCCCATGAGAGTAAGATTATACTTCCCTGAAGGTACATCACCTGAAGACAAGTATCTCTGGCTGAACGATGCGGAAGACAAATACCCTGAGGCTGAGTTTCAGTTCAGAGTCGGTACA
>NW_024732930.1:0-7389 GCF_018991925.1 Homarus americanus | reverse complement strand
AACAGGCTTTGTGTGAAATATAGCAGAGTCTAGTACTGCTTTTATTGTCCTGGTGGCCCAGAGGTAGCGTTCCGCCTGTCACAATTAGAAGATCGTGAGTTCAAATCCTGGTGGGGTGAGGTGTTGATTATGTGTAAAAGTCCGTGTGCTTTATTGGGCTAATGAAATATATATGGATCCTCGTGTTTGGAAGCAGCATTTGGTAAAACGTTGCTCTGATCACCTAAGCGGCACGGGTGGTCCCCATTAGAGGTTCACGGCGCCATAAGCTCGCTTAACAGGCTTTGTGTGAAATATAGCAGAGTCTAGGACTGCTTTTATTATCCTGGTGGCCCAGAGGTAGCATTCCCCGGTCACAATCATAAGATCGTGGGTTCAAATCCTGGTGGGGTGAGGTGTTGATTATATGAAGAAGTCCGTGTGCTTTATTGGGCTAATGAAATATATATGGATCCTCGTGTTGCGAAGCCGCATTTGGTAAAACGTTGCTCTGATCACCTAAGCGGCACGGGTGGTCCCCATTAGAGGTTCACGGCGCCATAAGCTCGTTCAACAGGCTTTATGTGAAATATAGAAGAGTCTAAGGCTGCTTTTATTGTCCTGGTGGCCCAGAGGTAGCATTCCCCGGTCACAATTATAAGATCGTGGGTTCAAATCCTGGTGGGATGAGGTGTTGATTATATGTACAAGTCCGCGTGCTTTATTGGGCTAATGAAATATATATGGATCCTCGTGTTTCGAAGCCGCATTTGGTAAAACGTTGCCCTGATCACCTAAGCGGCATGGGTGGTCCTCATTAAAAGTTCACGGCGCCATAAGCTCATTGAACAGGCTTTGTGTGAAATATAGCAGAGTCTAGGAATGCTTTTAGTGTCCTGGTGGCCCAGAGGTAGCGATCCCCGGTCACAATTAGAAGATCGGGGGTTCGAATCCTGGTGGGGTGAGGTGTTGATTATATGAAGAAGTCCGTGTGCTTTATTGGGCTAATGAAATATGTATGGATCCTCGTGTTTCGAAGCCGCATTTGGTAAAACGTTGCTCTGATCACCTAAGCGGCACGGGTGGTCCTCATTAGAGGTTTACGGTGCCTTAAGCTCGTTGAACAGGCTTTGTGTGAAATATAGCAGAGACTAGGACTGCTTTTAATGTTCCTGGTGGCCCAGAGGTAGCGTCCCCCGGTCACAATTATAAGATCGCGGGTTCAAACCTTGGTGGGGTGAGGTGTTGATTATATGTAGGAGTCCGCGTGCTTTATTGGGCTAATGAAATATATATGGATCCTCGTGTTTCGAAGCCGCATTTGGTAAAACGTTGCTCTGATCACCTAAGCGGCACGGGTGGTCCCCATTAGAGGTTCACGGCGCCAAAAGCTCGTTGATCAGGCTTGTGTGAAATATAGCAGAGTCTAGGACTGCTTTTGTTGTCTTAGTGGCCCAGAGGTAGTATTCCCCGGTCACAATTATAAGATCGTGGGTTCAAATCCTGGTGGGGTGAGGTGTTGATTATATGTAGAAGTCCGCGTGCTTTATTGGGCTAATGAAATACATATGGATCCTCGTGTTTTGAAGCCGCATTTGGTAAAACGTTGCTCTGATCACCTAAGAGGCACGGGTGGTCCTCATTAGAGGTTCATGGAGCCATAAGGTCGCTGAACAGGCTTTTGTGTGAAATATAGTAGAGACTTTGACTGCTTTTATTGTCCTGGTTGCCCAGAGGTAGCGTTCCCCGGTCACAATTATAAGATCGCGGGTTCAAATCCTGGTAGGTTTAGGTGTTGATTATATGTAGAAGTCCGCGTGCTTTATTGGGCTAATGAAATATATATGGACCCTCGTGTTTTGAAACCGCATTTGGTAAAACGTTGCTTTGATCACCTAAGCGGCACGGGTGGTCCCCATTAGAGGTTCACGGCGACATAAGCTCGCTGAACAGGCTTTGTGTGAAATATAGCAGAGTCTAGGAATACCTTTAGTCCTGGTGGGGTCCAGAAGTATGCATCCCCGGCCGCCACCAGGAAGATCGGGTTTAAATCCTGGTGGGTGAGGTGTTGATTATATATAGAAGTCCGAGTGCTTTATTGGGCATATGAAATATATATGGATCCTCGTGTTTTGAAGCCGCATTTGGTAAAACGTTGCTCTGATCACCTAAGCGGCACGGGTGGTCCCTATTAGCGGTTCACGGCGCCATAAGCTCGTTGAACAGGCTTTGTGTGAAATATAGCAGAGTCTAGGACTGCTTTATTGTTCCTGGTGGCTCCAGAGGTAGCGCCTCGGTCACAATTATAAGATCGTGGTTTCAAATCCTGTGGGCGAAAAGTTGATTATATGTAGTCCGCATGCTTTATTGGGCTAACACGAAATACATATGATCCTCGTGTTTCGAAGCCGACGGTAAAAAACGCTAAGTCGGATCACCTAAGCGGCACGGGTGGTCCCCTATAGTGGTTCACAGCGCCATAAGCTCGTTGAACAGGCTTTGTGTGAAATATAGTAGAGACTTTGACTGCTGTTACGAACCCCTCCACCCAGCACTACGAAGCACGCCATCTATTGTCCTGATCTACCTACCCAGCACCACGAGCAACGCCATCTAGGGACGAGACACGAGTATGACTCGTCTTAGTTACCACTCCGAGGTTTCCCTTCTCCATATCCTGGGTTGCGTCACCTCCTCAAAGTCTTCTTTGTCAGCTCCAATTCGAGGAGAGGCACTTGGCTCTGGGAAGTGACCACAGGATCATCTATCCTCTAAACCACGCAGTGGCTCAGCCACCGCTCTCTACAATACTCAGCCTACTCTGGCCAGCCATTCCCAGCTCTCACTTGCTACTGTTATCTTGGTATTAATTTCCCACGCTCCACTTGTTTCAGAGATTATTTTATGTTTATTAATATGTATATACTGTTAATGTTTAGGTTAAGTTTGGTTAAGGGTAATTTATAAGCTGAATATTTTGTTAAGGGATTTATGGTACTCTATTATATACAACGAAAACTCGCATCCTTTGTCTACCCTTTTATAGTCCGATTGTCTTTGTTTTTTTTTTATCGTTGTTACCTGTTGGGATCTGGGTAGACGTATAACTATATTCTAAATCCCCAACTCGTAACACTGCTTTTATTGTCCTAGTGGCCCAGAGGTAGCATTCCCCGGTCACAATTATAAGATCGTGGGTTCAAATCCTGGTGGGGTGAGGTGTTGATTATATGTAGAAGTCTGCGTGCTTTATTGGGCTAATGAAATATATATGGATCCTCGTGTTTCGAAGCTGTATTTGGTAAAACGTTGCTCTGATCACCTAAGCGGCACGGGTGGTCCTCATTAGAGGTTCACAGCGCCATAAGCTCGTTGAACAGGCTTTGTGTGAAATATAGCTGAGTCTAGGAATGCTTTTAGTGTCCTGGTGGCCCAGAAGTAGCGATCCCCGGTCACAATTAGAAGATCGTGGGTTCGAATCCTGGTGGGGTGAGGTGTTGATTATATGAAGAAGTTCGAGTGCTTTATTGGGCTAATGAAATATATATGGATCCTCGTGTTTCGAAGCGGCATTTGGTAAAACGTTGCTCTGATCACCTAAGGGGCAAGGGTTGTCCCCATTAGAGGTTCACGGCGCCATAAGCTCATTCAACAGGCTTTGTGTGAAATATAACAATCTAGGACAGCTTTTAGTTTCCTGGTGGTTCAGAGGCACCGTTCCCCGGTTACAGTTATAAGATCATGGGTTGAAATCCTGGTGGGGTGAGGTGTTGATTATATGTAGAAGTCCGCGTGCTTTATTGGGATAATGAAATATATATGGATCCTCGTGTTTCGAAGCCGCATTTGGTAAAACATTACTCTCATCACCTAAGCAGCACGGGTGGTCCCCATTAGAGGTTCACGGCGCCATAATCTCGTTGAACAGGCTTTGTGTGAAATATAGCAGAGTCTAGGACTGCTTTTATTGTCCTGGTGGCCCAGAGGTAGCGTTCCGCCTGTCACAATTAGAAGATCGTGAGTTCAAATCCTGGTGGGGTGAGGTGTTGATTATGTGTAAAAGTCTGCGTGCTTTATTGGGCTAATGAAATATATATGGATCCTTGTGTTTCGAAGCCGCATTTGGTAAAACGTTGCTTTGATCACCTAAGCGGCACGGGTGGTCCCCTATAGTGGTTCACAGTGCCATAAGCTCGTTGAAAAGGCTTTGTGTTAAATATAGTAGAGACTTGGACTGCTTTTATTGTCCTGGTGGCCCAGAGGTAGCATACCCCGGTCACAATTATAAGATCGTGGGTTTGAATCCTGGTGGGGTGAGGTGTTGATTATATGTAGAAGTCCGCGTGCTTTATTGGGCTAATGAAATATATATGGATCCTCGTGTTGCGAAGCCGCATTTGGTAAAACGTTGCTCTGATCACCTAAGCGGCACGGGTGGTCCCCATTAGAGGTTCACGGCGCCATAAGCTCGTTCAACAGGCTTTATGTGAAATATAGAAGAGTCTAGGACTGCTTTTATTGTCCTGGTGGCCCAGAGGTAGCATTCCCCGGTCACAATTATAAGATCGTGGGTTCAAATCCTGGTGGGATGAGGTGTTGATTATATGTACAAGTCCGCGTGCTTTATTGGGCTAATGAAATATATATGGATCCTCGTGTTTCGAAGCCGCATTTGGTAAAACGTTGCTCTGATCACCTAAGCGGCACGGGTGGTCCTCATTAAAGGTTCACGGCGCCATAAGCTCGTTGAACAGGCTTTGTGTGAAATATAGCAGAGTCTAGGAATGCTTTTAGTGTCCTGGTGGCGCAGAGGTAGCGATCCACGGTCACAATTAGAAGATCGTGGGTTCGAATCCTGGTGGGGTGAGGTGTTGATTATATAAAGAAGTCCGCGTGCTTTATTGGGCCAATGAAATATATATGGATCCTCGTGTTTCGAAGCCGCATTTGGTAAAACGTTGCGCTGATCACCTAAGCGGCACGGGTGGTCCTCATTAGAGGTTTACGGTGCCTTAAGCTCGTTGAACAGGCTTTGTGTGAAATATAGCAGAGACTAGGACTGCTTTTAATGTTCCTGGTGGCCCAGAGGTAGCGTCCCCCGGTCACAATTATAAGATCGTGGGTTTGAATCCTGGTGGGGTGAGGTGTTGATTATATGTAGAAGTTCGAGTGCTTTATTGGGCCAATGAAATATATATGGATACTCGTGTTTCCAAGCCGGATATGGTAAAACGTTGCTCTGATCACCTAAGGGGCACGGGTGGTCCCCATTAGAGGTTCATGGCGCCATAAGGTCGTTGAACAGGCTTTGTGTGAAATATAGTAGAGTCTAGGACTGCTTTTATTGTCCTGGTGGCCCAGAGGTAGCATACCCCGGTCACAATTATAAGATCGTGGGTTTTAATCCTGGTGGGGTGAGGTGGTGATTATATGTAGAAGTTCGAGTGCTTTATTGGGCTAATGAAATATATATGGATACTTGTGCTTCCAAGCCGGATTTGGTAAAACGTTGCTCTGATCACCTAAGCGGCACGGGTGGTCCCCATTAGAGGTTCACGGCGCCATAAGCTCGTTGAATAGGCTTTGTAAGAAATATAGCAGAGTCTAGAACTGCTTTTAATGTCCTGGTGGCCAAGAGGTAGCGTCCACCGGTCACAATTATAAGATTGTGGGTTCAAATCCTGGTGGGGTGAGGTGTTGATTATATGTAGAAGTCCGCGTGCTTTAATGGTCTAATGAAATATATATGGATCCTCGGGTTTCGAAGCCCCATTTGGTAAAACGTTGCTCTGATCACCTAAGCCGGCACAGGTGGTCCTCATTAGAGGTTTACGGCGCCTTAAGCTCGTTGAACAGGCTTTTTGTGAAATATAGCAGAGTCTAGGACTGCTTTTATTGTTCCTTGTGGCCCAGAGGTAGCATCCCCCGGTCACAATTATAAGATCGTGGGTTCAAATCCTGGTGGGATGAGGTGTTGATTATATGTAGAACTCCGCGTGCTTTATTGGGCTAATGAAATATATATATGGATCCTTGTGTTTCGAAGCAGCATTTGGTAAAACGTTGCTCTGATCACCTAAGCGGCACGGGTGGTCCCCTATAGTGGTTCACAGCGCCATATGCTCGTTGAACAGGCTTTGTGTGAAATATAGCAGAGTCTAGGACTGCTTTTATTGTCCTAGTGGCCCAGAGGTAGCATTCACCGGTAACAATTATAAGATCGTGGGTTCAAATCCTGGTGGGGTGAGATGTTGATTATATGTAGAAGTCTGCGTGCTTTATTGGGCTAATGAAATATATATGGCTACTCGTGTTTCCAAGCCGGATATGGTAAAACGTTGCTCTGATCTCCTAAGGGGCAAGGGTGGTCCCCATTAGAGGTTCATGGCGCCATAAGGTCATTGAACAGGCTTTATGTGAAATATAGTAGAGTCTAGGACTGCTTTTATTGTCCTGGTGGCCCAGAGGTAGCATACCCCGGTCACAATTATAAGATCGTGGGTTTGAATCCTGGTGGGGTGAGGTGTTGATTATATGTAGAAGTCCGAGTGCTTTATTGGGCTAATGAAATATATTTGGATCCTCGTGTTTCGAAGCCGCATTTGGAAAAACGTTGCTCTGATCACCTAAGCAGCACGGGTGGTCCCCATTAGAGGTTCATGGCGCCATAAGCTCGTTGAACAGGATATGTGTGGAATATAGCAGAGTGTAGGACTGCTTTTATTGTCCTGGTGGCCCAGAGGTAGCGTTCCCCCGTCACAATTATAAGATCGCGGGTTCAAATCCTGGTGGGGTGAGGTGTTGATTATATGTAGAAGTCCGCGTGCTTTATTGGGCTAATGAAATATATATGGATCCTTCTTGTTTCGAAGCCGCATTTGGTAAAACGTTGCTCTGTTCACCTAAGCGGCATGGGTGGTCCCCATTAGAGGTTCACGGCGCCATAAGCTCGTTGAACAGGCTTTGTGAAATATAGCAGAGTCTAGGACTGCTTTTTATCATTCTGTGGCTCCAGGAGGTAGCGTTCACTGTCACAATTGAAGATCGTGAGTTCAAACCTGCAAGGAGGTGTTGATTGGCGTAAAAGTCCGTAGTTTTATTGGGCTCATGAAATATATATGGATCCTCGTCTTTCGAAGCCGCATTTGGTAAAACGTTGCTCTGATCACCCAAGCGGCAGGGGTGGTCCCCATTAGAGGTTCACGGCGCCATAATCTTGTTGAACAGGCTTTGTGTGAAATATAGCAGAGTCTAGGAATGCTTTTAGTGTCCTGGTGGCCCAGAGGTAGCGTTTCCCCGGTCACAATTAGAAGATCGTGGGTTCGAATCCTGATGGGGTGAGGTGTTGATCATATGAAGAAGTCCGCGTCCTTTATTGTGCTAATGAAATATATACGGATCCTCGTGTTT